>NW_006399823.1:10808082-10819073 GCF_000299155.1 Elephantulus edwardii | reverse complement strand
AAACCGTGGCCTGTTTCAGGCACACCTTAATCCCCAGAGTGACACCATTGTTCTTTGGTACTCTGGAGAAGTCCCTAACAGCAGACTCTGGCTGCTAGGGCTAAGAGTGTTTACTGTGGAACTAAGAAAACTAAATCTGTTAACTATCTCAATCTCTTCACCATCCATCCTGATGCTGCCAATTAGCCCAGTGGTGAGAACCTTTGTCTTCTTGATATTGAGCCTCAATCCACATTGAAGGCTGCAGTCTTTGACCTTCTGCAGCAAGCGCCTCAGGAGGATCTGAAGCATAACGCACATTACTTACCTAATCATATATTCCTGTTAAACAGTTCTATTCTTCATCTGTCTCAATGCAGCATACATTATTTATCTTATCTTTTCTTAGTTTTCCCCTAATCCCCTTGTCAATCCTGTTTTATAACAGTGGCGTTATGCAATATTTGTTCTTTTGTGACTGAGATATTTCACTCAGCATAATGTCCTCCAGGGTCACTCATTTTACATAATATTTCATGAGTTCCTTGTTTTTCAGTGTACAGGCAAGGTTTGTTATTTAGGCAGGTTTTCAGGAGGGGCCAGTCTCTGGAAAGAGACAATGCTGGGAAAAGTGGAAGATCAGAGAAATAGAGGAAGACTCTCAACAAGATGGATGGACACATCACTGTGACAATGAGTGTGAACATAGCAGAGATTGTGAAGATGATATAGGACAGGGTAAGGTTCAGATCTGTTAGTAATAGAATCACTATGAGTCATAGTAAACTAGATGGCAACTAACAACAACAACAACAACAAAAGACATCTATCTAAAATACATTGTTAAGCACACACAAATATATATGAAGTCACTTAATAGAGATGGAAGTTTGAGCTCATTCAGAGGTACTCTGGAAAAAAATCCTGATGATCTACTTTCCAAAATAAGCCATTAAAACCAATGTGAAACACAGCTCTGCTCTGACGCCACCCTGCGAATCAACTCAAGTATATGATTTGATTTTTACATAGATCAAGACAGAATATGAAACAACAAAAAAAGAAAGGAAAGAAGGGAGAAGATTATCCTATAGAAATTAAGATAATGAAATTTACACAAGAATGTTTACCTACACATGTTAAACTACACATGCAATATTTTTGGTATTTATTGCTATGCAAATATATAAAATTACCCACATTTAGTGATGCAATGAACCCATCATTTTATTCTGATTACGGATGATATAAGTGAAGTATTCTGAAAAGGCATAAAAAAGACAGCATGTTTGATAAGTGAACACTTATCAAACTGAGTACAAACTAGGACGTATACTTCCTTCAAAAGCTATTACACTTTGTTTCTCCTAAAAGTTAAATGTTGACCAGAAAATTTACATATGGCTTCACCATGTAACTATCTATAATCCTGAAAATTTCCAAAAGGAAATGTTCCCAAAGAAACAAGGTAGAAACTCGTCAGAGGGACCACACACACTGTCACTTGACAGGAAACATGTTAAAGTTATAAGAAGAGCATGCATAGTTGGAAATATTTTTGTAGCCATTTTTGGAAATTGCAGTGAGCCCTACACACTAATTTTGATGAAGATCCAGGGAAATAAAAAGAAGTCCTCATCTGTATGGCATATAAATACTAACACCAAAAGAAATGATCAGAATTGTTTCTGTAATCCCTAGGTTTGTGATTTAGCAAGCCAGTGGAAAATTTACCCCTTTTCCTTTCATATCCAAATAATTGTGATATAAACCTCCAGGCTGTAGAACGATATTACGAAGTTTTTGTTATTATGCTAAGTGCCATCCAGTTAAGCATGACTCATAGTGACCTTATGAACAAAAGGCCTGAACCCTGTTTTATATATAACTATTGTTGTTTCTCCAAATTCATAGAGTTTCTAAAGGCATGTTGTTTAGGAATTGGATGCCACTCCTGCTTTCAAGCCTGTCCTTAATCTGGGAGCTCTAACAAATGCTATATACCTTGTGTAACCTTTATGGCATTTGACACATCAGTGTCATAGTGTTCAGCATCACAGCAATCCAAAATTACCTCAGTAAAGCAAACTGGCAAACAGTGTTGTACTACTTAGAAGAATGTTTGCCCCAAACACAATTAACACAGGCCCCAACCACCTTTTAAATGCAAAGACTCTCCACCAGGTTCTGATTGACTCTAAAGGAGAGGTTTGCAGCCCACAACTCATATTACAAAATTAGTTTCCTCAAAATATTTCTAGTCAGTTGTTTCTAGAAGGTTCTAAAGGTATGTCTTCCAGGTACTAACAAACTTCTCCGTGAGCCAAAATTACTACCAGCTTTTCATCTTGTTCCTCATCTTATTCATATTCTCTCTTAATTCACTGTAGTCAAGTTAATTTCCATTCACAGGGGACCCTCTGTCGCATTTTTGAAGTTGTTAATCACAATGAAGGGAGATTTCTAATCTTTCTCCCATGGAAAGATTTCATGCTGATCGATTTGAACCACTGGAATCAAGTAGTCTTTGGGTTAGCAGTGCAACTCACTATGTACTACACCATATAGGCTCCCTAGAAACATTCAGAGATGCTGACATTGAATATTTAATTTCATGGATTGAATTGCATACCACTACCTTACGTGCATTTAACTATATAATATGGAAGCTATGTAATAATTCCCCATGATCTGATAAAATTTTTTTTTAAAAAATGGTTGAACTAAGTTTAAGAGTGGACTATAACACACCTTAGTCCCATTACAGCCCTGCTCCTAGGTGAAGGGAATTTCCGTAGGGTGTGGCCAGCATCACCTTTAGTTTTATGAAGCCATAAAAGGAGAGAGAAGTGAGCAGTACCACCAAGAAGAATCTCCATGAATGCAGTATCTAATGTTGAACTCAGATCTCTGCAGTAGGAAGCTCCTTGACGCCAGGGAAGCCAGGACACATGGAAACCTCCCAGGAACACCTGGTGTGCAGGTAGTGAAGAAAACAGGATCCTTCCTCCTGAGTGGGCAGAGACAGACAAACATCCTTTAGAGCTGACTCCTTGAATTTGGACTTCCAACCTCCTAAAATGAGAGGCATTTATTTGCAAAATGATTACATGGAGTTGCTATGAGTCATAGTCACCTATATGACTCTTAACACAACATTTAAAAATAAGTTACTTTTTGCCAATGTTTACAAGTGGAGAAATTTTATATTAAAATACATTTGGATTTTCAATTACTGATTAAATAGTCCACAGTGTGTCTACATTGAGTCCTTTGACTTGAGAGAAATTTGCGGATTGCCATCATGACCTGACTCCTGATAGTGCTCTGCTAGCTCACTTCACTAATAGGCTGTGCATTCCTTGTCGTTGTGTGCTTGTTGTGTACATGTGTATAAGCCGTCTAGTCAGAATCAATCTATAGCTAACCCACCAGTGGATTTTCAGAGGCTGTAAGTCACACACAGAGATTGCTCATCCTTCTTCTTTAGAGCAGCTGGTAGATTTGAAGTCTTTGAGTGGGAAACACAATCCGCCACCAAACCTCCCCTCTAGTCCCTATATTGTTGCCAATAGAAGCCATGGATCCAACTTTGATTCATAGTGATCCTATAAACAACGGATTTGAACCTTGTCCTAATGTTTCACCATCTACACAATCTCTAATATCCTTGAACCTATTGATGTAACTTGTGAGATATTTAGATAAATCTGTCTAACATTCAGAAGTATCTCTTTTCATCTAAGGGTTTGGACATTTTTTAGATAAAACAGAAATCCCATCTTCTCTTGTTTGAGGAAGGTGCAAGATAAGTTTTACTTGTTTAAAGAATTTTAAAGTTTATTAAATGAATTTTAAAGTATTTTTGCTTATTCTTCTCCTTATTTTCCCCCCACCTTTTAAACTTCTCTTTCTACTTGAACACATTAGGAAGAGCATTGATTATTAATTGCTTCATGTATGTTAGTCCTGACTGTTATAACCAGACTGAAAACTCATTGAAGATAGAGTCATTCAAGACATTTAAACTTAGAATAACCTTCAAATAGTATCTGATTATTTGAACAAAGCATTTAATATAGGCAGAAAGTAGAGATACTCTGGAAGAATTGGTGTCCTTGTCATTGACAAGGCTAATTTAAGACAGATCAACCATTCCTACACAACTCTTTGGGAAAGACGATATACAAGTGGGGAGACTAAAATAAGTCATTATAGTTTGTAATCCAAATCTGCCTGGCAGCGTTAATTTTTCAAGCTGGTTGCTTCTGAGATAAAAATAGCACCACAGATTTCTCTTTTTCCATGGGGAAAAAGCCCAAGTGAAAAACTCTCAGTAGGTTCCAACTCTACCTTTTTCTGATGTCACCATAATTTGCATGCCAAAGGGAAGCCTTCAGGCAAAGTGGTCCTCTCTGGGGATGGGTGCAGCCTAGAACAGGAGACTGACAGCTCTTGGTCAGGGCACAGAGAAAGGCTGGCTCTGCGCGAACCCCTGGCACTGTTGTCAGCCTCCTCGGATAAGGAGGGTTCCCTAGGGCAGGCCAGGAGTGCAAGGTCGTGGAGGCTTCCAGCTGAAAACTTGAACTTAAGATAGAGGAAAGTTTCTGCTTTAGGAAAATTAACTTGTTGAGGTGACTGCAGGCAGAATAATTAAATAGCTCTGCTTTATGCCTTAACTTGCACAACTGGTACAGGATATTGTAATTTTAGAATAATTTTTCCTCTCTAAGATGAAGAGCTAAGTGACAGTTTTCAGATGGGTGCCTAACATTTCTATTGACAAGACTAGGGGATTCTACAGCTAACAACTGAGGAAAAGTGATTTGTCAAAATTTTAGGCAGCTAAATTGACATGGAGCCACTGACCTCAGAAGGGAACGAATACATGTTTGCAGTGTAAACTGTCATTGAAACAGTGATATCTTCCTTTTTACTTTGGTATGAATGAACAAACTGACCTGTAGTAGCATATTTGTTACTGATGACTAATGATTCAAAATCTTGCCACTGTCAAGAGTAAATAAATGAGAATTACACAGGACTGTTATTGTTGTTGATTGCCTTTGAGTCAAGCACGACTCATAGCAACCCTATGAACAAAAGGCCTGAAGCCCCTCTACAACTATTGACATTTATCAAAATTCCATAGAGTTTCCTGAGGCATGTTGTTTAGGAAGTGGATGCCACTCCTGCTACCACCAGATATTTTAGTTCTCTTTAATAATTGGTGATAAAATTTATAACAATTTCATAAATAACTGCTTCTTGTTGTTATGTGCCATCGAGTTGCTTGCGACTCATAGTGACCCTATATACAACAGCCCTAAACCCTGCTCTCTCTGGAGCCAAACTTGTCATCTGTGACACACCTACCCTGTTATATCTGTCACTGAGTCAATCCAACTCCTTGAGGGTCTTGCTCTCTTATGGTGTTCTTCCCCTCTCCCAAGCATGATGCCGCTCTCCAAGGACTGCCCCCTCCTTGCAACATGCCCAAAGTATATCAGAGAAAGCTTCAGAATCCTTGCCTCCAAGGAGCAACCTGATTTCACCCTCTCTAGGATAATTAAAAACAAAAATTATAACATTAACTCATTTTAGTGACTTATTCTCTTTATGGAGAATATGTGTGAGTAAATGATGATTAGGGTCGTGGCAGGTTTAGTGATGGGATTTTCTCCTCATGTGCATGTTTGATTATTGGTAAAGTACCTCCTGTATAGCTACTACTTATTTACCAGTGCAGGCTTGCATGGTGCTGTGAAGGTGAACAGGTTTTAGTGGAATTCTTAGACTAAGACAGAATGGCTAGGAAGTCCTGGCGAGTTACATCTGCACATTAACAATGAAAACCTTGTAAATCACATGGGAATGGTCTGAATTGGGCAGCTTTTTCTTTCATTGTGTATGTGACCATCATAAATTGATGGATAAAATCAACCAGATTAAATGTTTTCCTTCTAGAATAATCTTTTATTTTTCATATTACATTAAATTATATTATTTATTAAATAATAATGCATTTTCTCTCTTATCAACTACGTAAAAATTTTAATGATGATTACACTAATTACTTTCTATTAAAATAATCTTTCAAAACAGAAACAGGGAGATTCACTGACCCCTATCTGCACACACTTTCTGTCTCTCCCATTCAGATACTCTCATTTGGTTTTGTTTTAAGAGAAAAGTAGGTGTATTGACAGACAGGTAAGCAACACTACTGGGAAAAGGGCCTTAAATTAGATCTTCTCAACTATTTACATATTTACTTTTTTTCTTTTATGAAGGTCTGGTTTGTGTATGTACTGGGATATTAAGTCCTTGGACACTACTCTTCAAATTCAGAAAATTTTTCCTTGAGTTATGATATTGCTTTTGTTCTTATTGAGTGCCGTCAAGTAGAGCATTACTCATAGCGACCTGAAGCCCCTCTACAACTATCAACATTTATCAAAGTTCACAGAGTTTCCAGAGGCATGTTGTTTAGGAAGTGGGTGCCACTCCTGCTTCCAGGAGTTATGATAAAATATATATCCAGATATTGACAAATATAATTTCAAGCTTAAAATTTCCCTAGAAGAAACAAACATCAAAACATCAAATACTGGCAAACATCTAATAATGGTGAGGTTGAGGAGAAACTGGATTCCTTATTCACTGTTGGTGGGAGTGTAAAATGGTGCAAGCTCTATGGTACTTTCTCAAAAAGTTGCAAATAGAAATACCATTTGACCCAGCAATTCCATTATTGGGAATTTATCCTAAAGAAAGCATGACCACCATCCAAACAGATATATGCACACAGATGTTTATTCTGGCTTTGTTCACAATAGCAAAGAGCTGGAAACAACCCAAGTGCCCATCAACAAACAAATGGAAAGAGAAGCTCTTGTATATTCACACAATGGAATACTATGCAGCATTGAAAAACTAGGAACTCATGACCCTGAAGGACATTATGCTGCATGAAATATCTCAGTCACAAAAGGACAAACATTGCATAGGGCCACTGTTGTAAAATGGGACTGATATCAGGGTTGAGGGAAGACAGAGAAGGAGGGAAGGAGTGATGTATACTCTATTGAAACAGTATGGAGAGAACTGTTTAAAAGGGATATATGATTGGGTATTATTGTCATGACAGGAGTCCAGAATGAAGGCTGCACAGTGGTAGACTTGGGGGGAGGGATTGCATAACAATGAAAAAGTTTTCCTTTTCAAGGAGAAGAGTGAATGGGGTGGGGGTGGGCAGGGAGAAAAGTGCAACAATGAAGGAATGGAAACCCTAAGTCTCTATAAACTTTCACTAAAATTAATAAAATAAATTAAAGAAAACCACACACAAAAAAGAAAGTATCTGGCATTTGAGAACCACAATTAGTATTGCTTATACTTTTACCCAGTTAGAAGTTGAGTGAAAACAATGGCAATAAATAATAATGGGTTGATAGTTATTAGGTGCCTTCTGGTCTACTGTGACTCATGGAGACCCAACAGATCAGAAATTTATGTTGTCCCGTACCATCCTCACAATCTCCAATGGGCTGAAGCCTATTATACAGTCAATCTGTCAGTCCATATCATTGAGGGTCTTCCTCTCTTTCTCTGACCTTCTACCTTTTTTAGCATAGTGTCTTTTTCCAAAGACTGACTCCTCTTGACAACAAACCCAAAGTGTGTGAAATAGCCTTGCCTCCAAAGAGCATTCTGGTTACATTTCATCCAAGGCAGACTATTTTTGTTCTTTTAGTAGGCTATAGGTTACTCAGTACTCTTCGCTAACAATACAATTCAAAGACATCGATTTTATTTCAATATTCTTCATTCATTGTCCAACTCTCAGATGCAAAAGATTCTACTGAAAATACTATGGCTTGGATAAGACATGCCTTAACCTCTAAACTGGCACTGTTACTCTTTAGTACTTTGGAGAGGGGCTGGATTTTCACAATACAACATAATCTTTTTCTTTATTGACTGCTGCCGCAATGAGTGTTGATTTTGAATCCAAGTAAAACTAAATCATTAGCAATTTCAATCCTTTATGCATCTACCATGATGAAATTTTTGAGTTGTTTCTTTTTTCCTATTGGCCTCTTAGGTGTTGCTGATATGCCCTTTGTTTTATAGTTTAAGTATGTGTGTGCTTGCTTATTTATCGCTTACTTTTACTTGTCTGTTAACTTACTATACTGGGGTGACTAGCATGTTGCTATGATGCTGGAAATTATGTCACCACAATTTCAAATACCAGCAGTCTTCAATGCTGGTCAGATTTCAGAGGAACTTCCAGGTGAGACTCATAAGTAGGAATGATTATCCACTTCTAAAAAAAAATAGGCCTTCAGAAACCCCCTGAGTAATAGAATAGGTTAAATAGATATTATAATTTATGTTAATAAGTTAATCATAGCAATTATTATTATAAAAATTGTTTATGAATAATTGTATTAAAAATACATGTGATTTGTTAACCTTCATTCGAATAAAAAACTTGATTTTTAATGATAACTATTTTACAAATTTCATATGAATACATCATGCTGTTGGAACACTGTTGTAGACTTACGTTGTATTTAAGAGGATCCTTGGAAGAGCAGTGATTCCTCTGAGCAATTGTTTTGCTTATATGCTGTAGTCACAGGAATTAAGTGACAGGTCATTGCATTTTTGTTTTTCTTATTGTTAAGTGCCATCGAGCTGAGTATGACTCACAGCAACTCTATGAACAACAAATTTGTGTCCTCTCTTGTGCCATCCTCGTCATCTCTGCTTGAGCTCATTACTGCAGTCTCTGTCGATCCATCTGGTTGAGGGTCTTATTTGCTTTTGGGGACCTTCTACCTTTCCAATTATGATGTCCTTCTCCAAGGAATAGCCTCTTCTAGCAAGTGAGATGAAACTGCCATCCTAAGGTGAAGATACCTTTTTTACTTAAGAAAAAAAAAAAAAGTCAATCCACTCTATCAAGTTGATTCCAACATGTGAGAATCCTACATTTTATTTTCAAATAAATCTTTACAAGAGGAATCTATTCATCTTGATCTACTGAGTGGATTTGAACTTTTGACCTTTTGGTTGATGACCCAACAGGGATCACTCAAGTTTGCCTTTTATTATTTTTGTTGACTAGTTAGTTGGTCTAACTGATGTTCTCTTGAAGGTAGCATTTTATTCCTCTTTGAGTGTTTTACTTTTTCCCCGTCGGCTTTTACTTTTTGCCTTTGTTTTTCCCTATATATTGACTACATTGTGTCTAAGATGGTTTTCTTAGTATTACTTTTATGAGGAATTTATTGAACATTTGTGGAATGTATTTGCACTACTCCACCCTTAAAAAAAAACCCACAAATCAACAAAAACACAAAAAAAAACAAAAAACCCCAGTGATCGTAACTTTTCAAATATTTCTTCCGTCTCATTTTCTCTCATTTTCACTTAAGGCTCTAATTTCATATATGACACCCTTCTCTATGTCTCATATGTCTCTTATTCTCTGTTCATTTATCTTTTCACTTAAAATATATTGTTTTTATAAAAATTTAATTTGCTAATTGTGATTTCTTATAAATTTGTCAATCTAAAGTCTATTCCAACGAGTTCTTAATTTCATGTCATTTATTTTACATAAAATTTATAACTTAAGGAGTCATTTGATTAATGATATTTTGTTAAATATTCATATGAATTGATTTTGAAAACCCACAGCTCTATTTATTTGCTTGTATCTTCAATTCATCACCATTTGCCATCATTTTTGGGTATGCTACCATAGTTACACAAAATTCATGGTCTATTTTTAAAATAACATCTTTTATTCAGTGAAAGATTACTCAGCAAGTTCTCATTTGCAAATTTCTACATACATTGTTCAGTAAAGTGATTGTCTAAATATTATTACTGTATTTATTCTCCTTAGCTGGGCCACCTATGAGTTTGCTCTCATTAGACATTAATTCCTATTTCTAGATGTGCTAAACTTATTGCATCTGTGGCCCCAATTTTAACCTCTCCCTCTGTCCTCACACATAGTCACCTGACTTCCCTGTGATCTCTTGTGTTGATGGTATGCTCTGCCACACCGCTGGCAAACCAGTTCAGCAACTTGACTTGCTTTCTCCATATTAGCAAAATGACACATGCCAAGACTTGAAAAGCACTTGCATGTGTTGCTTGTCCTCTTGCTTCTCTGTCCTTGTTAGGGGAATATTTACAGTTGAGTCTACTGAAGTTGTTCTACCCACAGCTTCCCAAGATCAGACAATACCCAGCCTGTCAGAGAAGGATAGAAGAACTGCCTGTTGAAGTCTGCCTAACTTACAGACTTATGATCTCAGTAAATGCTGCATGGTCCTAAAGTTTAGTTATTTGTTCTGTAACACTATTGTGTCCACTAAGGGAGCTCTGGTATTGTAGCCTGTACTGTGTTGTGCTGTTAACACAAAGGCTGTGCATCTTCAAATCCATCAGTTCCTCATTGGGAGAAAAGTAGACAGTCTTCTCCCATTGCTAGGTATTTGTAACCTTGGAAATATGATGGAGGGACCCTATGAATTGGAACCAACTGGGTGACAGTAAGTGAGGGGTGATTCTTAAAGACTTGGTGGTAGAGTTATACCAGTGAAATTTTGGTTAGTATCCTAGCATTTAACTACTGTGACATCAGAGTTTCTTTGATCTGGAACAGACTCAAAAACAATGACTTAGGCTTGATTTATTGTGTTAATGGGAAATTCACAATAATGAATATGTATAGCAATTTTTTTATTACATGGTGGACATTGTGACTAAAAAAATTTAGACACCCACATGATGGCAACTTTTAGCCTATAAGGTTAACATTTTACCCATCAGAGATTGGCAGCTCATTTTTTTAATCAAATTAAGAATTTATCTTAATTGGGTTCAGATTTTGTTGTTGTTATGTGCTGTTAAGTCAGCTATGATGCCTACTGACCCTATGAACAATGGCTCCAAACTTAGCCTACCTGGAGTCAACCTAACCA
>NW_006399823.1:10805220-10807627 GCF_000299155.1 Elephantulus edwardii | reverse complement strand
GCCCCCAAGTCCACTCCACTGTGCACAGCCTTCATGACAATAATACCCAATCATATATTCCTTTTCAACAGTTCTTTCCCTCATTAAGCTTGTTTTAATTGGGAAGCTCCACCAAACACTGTCCACCATGGGTAACCATTATCACATTTGGCACATCAGTGTCACAGTGTTTAGCATCACAGCCACCACAAGTTATCCCTGTAGAGCAATTGAAAAGACCAGTGCTATTCCACTTAGAAGAATGTTTGACCAAAAACAATTAAAACCAGGCCTGAGGGCCACAGATTAAAATCAACCATGCTTGGCTTGGTAGCATAACTTTGTATCCAGTAGGCCAACAGAATTCTGTATATTTTTCTGTTGTTAAGTGTTATCGAGTCGTAGAGGACTCATAGTGACCATATGAATGAAAGACCTGAACACTCTGTATAACTTTCATCATTTCTGGTTTCATTTTCTCCAGGACAGACCTATTTGTCTTCTTGTTATTGTATGGTATGTTCAATAAACTTCTCCAATACCAATGTTCAGAGACATTGATTCTTCTTCCAGCATCCTTAGTTGTTGTTCAGTTTTCAGATGCATAGAAAGCAAGTGAGAAGAACATGGCTTGAATCAGGTGCACTTTCATCATTAATTGACTTCATTGCTTGTTTGCACTTTGGAGAGTTCTTTGACAGAAAATTTTCCCAATGAAACTAGTCTTTTGATTTCCTAACTGCTGGTGCCAAAGGTGTTGATTGTAGATCTGAGCAAGATGAAATTTTCATGATGCTGCCTATTGACCTGGAGGGTGAGGATACTTGTTTTCTTGATGTTGAGATGCAATCTATACAGAAGGCTGTAGTCCTTAATCTTCTGCAGTAAGGACTTTAGATCCTCCCCACTTTCAACAAGCATGGTTGTGTCATTGCATAATGTAGGTTGTTGACAATTCTTCTTTCAATCCTGAGGCCATATTCTTCTTAATAAAATCCAGGTTTTTTTAATAAAGCCCTACGAACAATAGAGAGGGTTCAAATTTTAATAAAGCCTAATTTATTTCTGATTCATCCCTATCCCAAGAACATCTTTCCAAGATCTCTATTTGAAAGTCTAGTGTATCTTTGATGCCTCAGTATTAGAAACTGCTGGAATTTTTGTTTTACTTCTTACAACTCACTTAGATCTATAGTTTTGTGTCCTTGCACAGTGTCATGTCTGTTGGAGAAAGCTAATTTAGTTCTCATCTATCTTCTAATTTTGTCAACTTAGATCTATGTAACCACTAAATCTTCAATTAGCTTGTCCTTCCCAAACTGCTGTTCCTCTATTAAATTCAAAGCCTCTCAATACTCAGTACAAACAAAATCACACTCACCACCACTGAGTTAGTTCTAGTTCATAGCAATCCTCCATCAGGCTTTCTAGAGTGTAAATTAAAACACTAATTATTTTTGGAAAGTCTGATGCCAGGGACTCATCCAGAATGCTAAAGAGTAACAATGTCTAATGAAGAAGTTTATCTTTTGCTTTTCAAAGAAAGGAGCAAACTGGGGGAATGGGGGTAAAGAAAAAAGTGCAACAATGAATGAATGAAAATCCAAAATTTCTGTAAATGTTCATTAAAATTAATAATTTTTTTTTAAAAGAGTAACAATGTCAATATAGAGACTAAAGTGAGCCTGATCCAGGCCATGGTGTTTGCAATTACTTGCTGCTGCAGAGATCTGGACAATGGATAAGGATGACAAAAAAGGGATCAATACCTTTGAGTTGTGATGTTAAAGAAGAGTATTGAATATACCATGGACTGCCAAAAGAAGAAACAGGTCTGTCCTCAATGGTGAAAGAAATCAGATTACTCCTTGGAGGCAAAACTTTTGAAGCTCTCTCTGATGTGCTTTGGGCAGTGACCAGGAGAGACAAGTCCTTGGAGAAGGACATTATGTTTGGAAGAGTGGAGGAACTGTGCAAGAGAGGAAGACACAAGATGAGATGGATTGACAGAGTAATGGAGATAGGTGTGTCAAGGAGCTTGGTCCAGGACAGGGTAGAGTTTGGAGCTATTGTGCTTAGGGTCTCTATGAATCACAGTGGACTCAAGGACACATAACAACAAAGATGAATCTTAATGGGAGACTTCTTATCTTTCTTGTAAGAACCTTCTGGTAAATTCAAACTTTTGGATTTCCTCAATCTTTTGGTTAATAGCTAACACAATGTGATACCAGAGATCCTCAAAATGCACCCATACCTGCAAATGCCTCCAAGGGGGAAATATAATACAACAACCACAAAACCAAACCGAAAATTAAGAATTTTACTTTCATTTACCATTTCAAAGACAGACTTCAGCTCTCACTTACTGTTCTGCTCTGGTATCATCTACCAGCCATTCTAAGGGAGAAATATGAACAGTCTCCTT
>NW_006399823.1:10802170-10804125 GCF_000299155.1 Elephantulus edwardii | reverse complement strand
TTGTTCTTTTAGAGTTCATGGTATGTTCAAAAGTCTTCTCCAGCACCACAACTCAAAGGCATCAATTCCTCTTCAATCATCCTTATTCATTGTTTAGCTCTCTGATCCATAGCAATTCATTGCAAAGACCATGGCTTGGGTCAAACATACTTTAATCTCTAGACTGGCATTGTTGCTCTTCAGTTCTCTGTAGAGGTCCTTGACAGCAAATTTTTCTAATGCATCTTTTAATTTCCAGGCTGCTGGTACCGAGAGTGTTGATTGTGGAGCCATGCAAGCTAAAGCTGTTAATAATCTCAATCTCTTCTTTGTGTATCATGTTGCTGTCCAGTGGTGATAATCTTTGTTTTCTTGATGTTTAACTTCAATTCATATGGAAGGCTGCAGTCCTTGACCTTCTGCAGCAAATGCCTCAGGTCTTCCTCTATTTTAGTAAGGAAGGTAGAAGCCTCTATTAATATTAATATATGAGTTAATATTTACAGAGAAGAATGGTGAAGAATCATTTATAGGTACTATATAATGATTTATGGAGGGAGATTTTTTTTTTAAAAATACCAAGCTATTCAGAAATAACTGTTTTGGATTGAATTATGAGAAAAGATGTTTGGTTAATTCCTTTTAATCAGAGTTGTTTTTTGTGGGGTTTTTTGTTTTTGTTTTTTTTTTTAATCAGTATAAGAGATAAATGCTCAGGCTTCCCATTGTTCAGGTCTAATTTCCTTTCTGAGTGTCCTGGAAATGCTCTGTAAAACATTTACAATTGATGGAAGTTAAGAAAGCAAGCAAGTCAGGTTTTTGATTTAGAAACAAAAAAAATCTCTTGCCACTTGAACAATATTATTCATTGGATTTCCTCCCTGCATCTTTGGGTCACATCCTGCATGCCATTAACAGTGAGTCCTGGAGCACTGTCATGGTTTTCTTGAATGCTGTTTTGTTCCGTTTTTGGATTACACTGCACATCCAACTTCTAGCTCAGATAATATCAGTCTGATATCACAGCCTTTAGGCTAAGTAACTGTACCATCTAACCTTTACTTTTAAATACTATCATCTCTTTTTACAAAGGAACCAAAATCAATTTCAAACATGAAGGACCGCCTGAAAAAAGTGTTGAGAGAATTAAAGGAAAAGTGTACTTCCAGTTAATGATTTCTTTTTTTTAAGGCGTATGGGTAAAAAAGCAATTGACCCACTGGAAAGACCATAGGATTTGGAGCTAGAAGACCCACATTTGTAGCCCCCAACACAACTCATGATGTCTCAAAACTTTGCTTTCCTCAACTGAAAAGTGTAAGTTATGAAGTCTTTTGGGAAATATATAAATATAATAAGACAAAAAAAGTTACATAAACATTTATGTGAGTGAATATACATGAAAATAAAATTAATCTATACCTATAACTTGCTAACATGCTAACTTGCTTAGAGATCATTCTTAATCTAAGTAAGAAAAAGAACAGATTTTGAATGACCTCATTGGTTGAATTGGGCTTAGATTAGGAGTTATTTTCAGGAGCAGTTGAGAGAAGATCTCAGTGTAGATGTTTGTGCAGCCTAACCATGAAGTATGTTAGAAAATATCCACCCATAATTATGGGGTTTGAGTTTAGTACTTTCCAGAAATTTAATCTCTTAATAGGCAGCTCTGGTGGTGTAGGCCAAACGGAGCTTTGCTCCGAACCTAAAGGCCCCTCTGCTTTTGTGGTTTGAATCTACCCGTCACTGTGGGAAAGAAAGATAATCTCCTCCTGGACCCTGGGAAACAAATGGAGGGTCAACTACGAGTCAGATCTGACTCATTGGCAATGAGTTAGAGTTTTAGTTTGAGAAAATTAATTTTCTAATATCCTTTTGGAAAAAGATAAACTTTAAAAATTAAAATAATGCATGATATCTGATAAAAGTCATCACAGATGGCCAGGTAACATGCTGGCACATTGATCTTCATG
>NW_006399823.1:10797464-10801700 GCF_000299155.1 Elephantulus edwardii | reverse complement strand
AAGACTATAGCCTGTATCAGGTACACCTTATCTCCAGCCAGACGTCGTCGCTCTTCAGTACTTTTGAGATGTCCCTCACAGCTAATACACAGAATAAACAGAAACCTCTGATGGCCTAGTGGTAAGAATGTGCACTCCAATCCTTAAGGTACACATTTTGAATCCACCAGCTGCTCTGCAGGAGAAGGATAGGCAATTTCCTTCCATGCAATTGATTAACCGCCTCTGAAAACCCACTGGAGGGTCAGCCGTGTGTCATTTCCAATTCAATTTACTCAACAACAACCATCCTTATAGAATTATAGAATGTGCCATATTTAACAGTAAAATTTTCACTGTGGTGGTAAAAATATACATAAGTAACCCATAGGAACTCAATTCTGTAATTTTTCTAGAAGCAGATTGCTGTATCTTTGTCCTGCAGAGCTCGATTTAAACATCTGATCTTAGTGGTTAACAATTGTGCCACTAGGACTGGCCTTAACTCAACTCATTACCAAAGAGTTAGGTTCAACTCATGGCTGAACCCTGATTCCCTGATTGAGTTTTTGTGGCTATAATTTACCCTTGAGCAGATCACCCATCTTTAAAGCTTCTGTGGAGCAACCGGTGGATTTGAAACTCCATAGAAGGCTGGTCTTTGGGTTAATAGCCAAAGAATTCCTTAGGATGACCTGGTGGGCAAAAATAGTAAAAGTGAAGGTGTAACATAGGCTTCTATGAGATATGATGCCTGAGTTTGGCAAACCAATAGAGGCCTGAGTTAATAAGGGGTTAGGTAGAGAAATTTGAATAGTACAGTGCAGTGTATGAAGAAATAGGTAAACGATAATAAAGAACAGAGATGAAAGTGTAAAGAATATTGTGTTATTCCTACGGAAAAAATCTAGACAACAGAGATTGCTTTAAATAATTAGTAGTAAGAGAACAATCTCCTCCTGTGTGATTTTTACTGTTTCTGAAAAGCTACTGGATTGGTTCCAACATGGCAACACACAACAACAACAACAGTAAGCAAAGAAAGAAACAAATTGACAACATATATAACAAAACCTTTTTCAAAGAAATTATTAGAGTGGTAAATAAGCATATGGATACATGCCCAGGTATATTCAGATGTGGAGCTTTTGTGGTATAGACTGTATGGAGTTGCACTAGTGACCCAAAGTCAATATCCCTCTGCTTATTTAAACCCAATAGCAGCTCAACAGAAGAAAAGATGAGCTGTTTCCTCCTGGGCTATGTACATTCTCGATGTAGGGTCAGCAGTGAATCCATTTCAACTTGAAGGCGATGAGTTTCAGTTTTGGGTATTGTTGTGTGCCACAGAGCCAAACCATACTCTAAGAAGAGCAAATTAAAATCCAAATGAGTTATCACTACTCACTGGCACTGAGCCTATCATGAGCATAGCGATCCTTCACTAAGCCACTGGAACTCCATATATGAGTATGTGTATGTGAGTGATGTTGTTGTTGGGTACCTTTGAGTTGGGACTGACTCATGTAGATGATCCTCCAGTGGGTTTTCAGAGGCAGTCAATTACATGGGAGTAGACTGCCCATCATTCTCCTGTAGAGCAGCTGGTGGGTTCAAGTCACATGTCTTTAGGTTGACAGCACCATTCTATCACTAAACCACCAGAGATCCTTTTAACTTGTTGTGGTTTAGTAATGTTAAATTGGAACCAATTCATAGCTGACTCCTCAGCAGGTTTTCAGAGGCATTAAACCTACATGGAGGAGACTGCCCATCTGGTGAAGCTGGTGGATTCAAAACTGCATGACTTTGGGATTGCAGTGCAGTTTCTTACCAATGGGCCAACCAAAGGAAAATTTACTGATTCCAGAACTGGCTAACCACAGAATTTTCTGCTAAGGGTGAGGGGAAGTAATCAACTCTTTATACCTTTCCACCTGTAATCCCCAATACATAGTGATTAAGGAATGCAGAGACTCTTGGAATGCATAGCCTGAGGGAAAATCATCATCTGCTTGACCTTTATCAAGTTTGGTTAGCATGGCTACACACACAAGGCAAAGCTGAACCTGCCCCAGAGCTATACAGTAAAACAAAGAACTGGAAAATCAAGTCTAAGGAAAGCTTACTTAGATTGGTTTACAAATGAGTATTTGGGGGGATTTTGAAAGAGTAAGAGATCTAGTATTTTAGCAAGAAGCTGCACTGCAATCTTAAAGGCCTGTGGTTTAAATTCACAAACTGCTGCTCCAAGGGAGAAGAATAGGCAATCTCCATACAATTTATGGAGGGCCAGCTGTGGGTCCGTCCTAACTAGATACATACAATAAAATGATGCATGCAGGGCTGTGAGGAAGGTTCCAACAGTATCCTTCCTTACAAGACTTTTAAATCAGAAATGCTGAAATGTACAAGGGCCCAAGTTTTCCCACTATTTGGTCAGGCTACTTCATGTAGGGGTAATGAAAGGGAGAGATAGAAAACGAAGTTTTGAAAGTTCATGATTACTCAGATAAGGCTGACGGTTCCTTTGAGGTTTTGGATTAGAACCAGGGATTGGAATTGCTAATCTTTAGGTTTGTAGTTGAATGCTTAACTATTTGCACTACCAGGATTTATATGTTAAAATCCAAATCAAACTCATCAAGTTGCTTCTGACTCAAAGCAACCCTATAGAACAGGTAGAACTGCCCCATAGAGTTTTCAAGGTTGTAAATATTTATGAAACTACTTTTTTTTCCCCTGCGGAGACCTTTTCTTTAACATCTCAGCACTTAACCACTGCATCATCATTGCTATATATATGACCGTTATGTCATGACACATGGTCCTTAGAATGTATATCTTTAATACAATAATAACATGAGGAAATCCTTATGATACACAGAAAAACTGGGAAAAGACACATACAAATGTACTCATTCATACAAAGTGATTCAAAGTTTAAGAAAAAATCTCTTTTCCCCATATGTGAACTTGCATGCATTAAGAATTAGAATCAAACAGAAAAAAAAATTTCCCCTGATAGGATTAGAGATGATTTTCAATTTATTCTTTCTGACCATCTGTATTTTTTCCCCCTTCCATTCGTTATGTAATGGGCAAGCATTCCCCTTAGACTAGGGAAAGAGTCCATTTTTTCTTCCCTGGCTGTCAGAAAGCGCAGTTAAACTTGTTCTCTTCCCTGAGGCCTGGGGCTGCCTCGGTGGGCGCTTCTCACTCAGAATCTTTTCTCCTTGAATTCTTGCAGAAATGACTGTGTAATAAAATCCTCGGGGATGTTTTTTTCTGGAGAAGGAGAAAAGAACATATTCTTAGTAGCCGATGGTGGAAAACATTGCACCAGTGGACTTAAAAAAAAAAAATTAAATCGTAAGAGAAGTAACCCCATACTAACTAACAAGGGAGGATTCATAAGGTTAAACACCTCATTTAAAATGTCATGGGTGTGTTTCGAAACATGTGTGACTGACTTTTTCCAGTTATCTCATCAGGCCCTTATTTTACTATTATTAATTAATACCCCAAAGTCTCATAATTTGTTACTATTATTATTTTTAGCTGTAAGATTCTTACAGGCAGCTTTCAGTCAGGACGTTCTGGCTCATGTGCTATGTATGATTAAACTAGGTTTTTGTGTCCAAAGTGATTACTGTATGTCTTTAAATTGGCAGTGGAAATGTTGAACTAATTTCTCCATAATATAAGGATTTCATAAATTCATTCTTAGGGAAAAGAGTCGATGTGATTCTATACCCTTCTCTCCTTCTTCTTTATATCTCTCAATTTTTACTCAGGTGGAATTATGAAAAGAATACTTGGCAAATACATAATGTATTTAATATTTTTCTAAATATGTTCAACCAGTTATCTGGTTCATCAAACAATCATACACAAATTTCAAAACTTAAACTTATTGCCAGCAAGTCACACAACTGACACATAGCTGACTCTCCACTGGGTTTTCAGAAGTTACAAATTACACAGGAGGAGATTGCTCATCTTTTTGCTTATGGATTGACTGATGTATCCAAATCTATCTTTGGGTTGACATCACAGCTCCCTACTCACTTATTTCTAGTGATTAAATTAGTCTCTTGCAAGTTTAATTATTTCTGAAGGTTAAAATTACATGTAAGCTATGATAGAAACAATGAATTCTGGTTCAGATTATTCAAATATCTATTTCTCTGTTTACTTCAATTATGTAATGTGGGATTAGAGTTTAGATTGGTAAAAAAATCCCCAACTATCTAT
>NW_006399823.1:10790526-10797104 GCF_000299155.1 Elephantulus edwardii | reverse complement strand
ATATAACATGGGAGAGTCTAGACGTAACAATTTGCACTACTCAGAGATCCTTCTAAATGGTTGCAGTTGCTGTTAGGTGCCCTCAAGTCAATTATAACTGGAGTCACCCTATGAACAGTAGATCTGAACCCCACCCTATCCCGTGTAATCGTCACGATCTCTTCCACATTCAAGTTCATTGTTGTCACTCTCTCACTGAGGATCTTCCTCTTTTTCTCTGACTCTATACTTACCCCAGCAAGAAATATTTTTCCAAGGACTGGATCTCTTAACAGCATGCCCAAAGCATATGAGATGATATTTTACCATCCTTGTCTCTAAGGTGAGCCTCAATAAATATTGATTGTTGAAATGGATGAACTCCATTTTTCCTAAATTAGAGAAGAGAACTATATTACATAGTTAGTGTATGGTAAACTTATAGTTGAAGTTAAGAACCTTTTCTACCGTATACAAGCAACCATTGTTAGACCTGGGCATGAACTCCTCACTTTCAATTCCCTGGCTACCTCAACTAACCTAGAGTCATTTCTTTTCTATTATTTCACAAAATAACTCTTATGTAATAAATGGTCAATATGCACTGAAACAGGAATGAAGTAAAATGTCAGCTGTAAAGCTCACAAGATTTTCTTTGGAAAAAGGCAGATTCATATGTGAGATCATTCTGGGTCAGATCTCAGTAACACTTCACCCATTCATACATTTGTCATTTGCTCCACAATCTGTACATTTTCCTTGATGCATTGAGGGTATAATGAACAGCTTCTGTTCCATGAATAAATTCCCAGGAGAAAACTGCATATTGTTAATAATGAAATGTTTGTTTCAGAAAATTTAAAATTCTTTCTTCCCATAGCTTTCTTACAACCCTCTAAGTTACAAGGAAAATGTTTTCTATATCAAGCCATCAAGTAAATCCTGCAATCACTTCTTGGATAAGAGTGTAGAATTAAGTGCCATTTCAGCTTATTCGTGGATTATATGGTAAATCTCTAGAATGTAATAAAAGACTAAAATTGCACTTTAATGCATGGCTTAATGGCACATGAACAAGTTAGAACAGCTATAGGTAAAAAATAAAATTCTGATTTTTAAAAGCTTTTATAAGTTTATTTGGAAATTACATGCATTTATTTAATGTATACTCATTCTTTAATTGAAAAATAAATCTATACCACATATTTAGCACTTCACATTTTATTTCAATTTAGAATGCTACTTAATTAGTCACATATATTCTTAAGTAGGGGACTCTGATGGCATAGTTTGTGGAAAGTTGCATTGCTAACCTAAAGGCAACCAGTTACAATCCAATAGCTGCTCCTCAGGAGAAATTTAGGCAGTCTTCTCCTATGCAATTTACAGCCTTTGAAAACATGCTGAAATCTCAGCGATGGGTCAGTTCTACTTGAAAGAGATGAGATGAGATGAAATGACATGACATGACATGACAGTATTCATTCATTTAAGAAAAAAAAATGTATTAATTGTGTCCTGAGGCCCATACTGACCTGCAGCCTTGAACAAACTGTGGTTAGACCCACCTGCCACCTAAACCTGCCTAGAGCATTAGACCACTCTGCCACATGGAGATTACCACACTGGGTAAAGACCACCCCACCATGTGGAGACCATCCTGCCATGTGCCCCACTGTGTGGATGCTGCCCTGCTGCTCCTGCACAAGAAGCACACATATCACAGGGGAGTGGAAAAGAAATGGGAGGAGAGAGGTGATGGGAGGCCTGAAACATCAAACCAGAGTTCACTGGGGGCAAGGGATGAAAGAAACCGGATGGGCCACGAGAGGGAATTGAGCTAGATGCTGGCAGAGTGGGGTGAAGGTATGAACACAGTACATGGGCTGAAAAAAAATGGTACCAACACTGAATTGGTTACCTGTATACTCTTACCAGCTTTTTTTGGGTAAACCGTTTGTCTGTCAAATATTTCTCTAAAGCTGAGTACCCAAATTAAAACAGACTAGGAGAAGGATTGGCCATCCACATCTGAAATAACAGACCTTTGAAAATCCTATGTACAACAGAGCACACTTAGATTAGACTAGCAGATACAGCACCAGAGGCTAAGCATTCATACTGAGAATCACAGAGGAGGAAGAGTTACAGACAGACACTAGTGATTGGTACGTGGAATGTGAGAAGTATGAATGTAGAAAAATTAGAAATTGTTAAGGAGTAAATGGAATGCATAAATATTGACATACTAGACCAATTGGCAGTCAGGATGGATGGTGAAGAGATTGAAATTATTCACAGCTTTAGTCTGCGTGGCTCCGCAATCAACACTGTTGGCACCAACAGACAGGAAATTAATAAAAGATGTATGGCAATGGGAAAGTCTGCTGTTAGGGACCTCTCTAAAGAGAAGAACATTGAAGAGCAATGGTATCTCTCTGGAGACTAAGGTGTGTCTGATACAGGCCAGGGTCTTTGCAATCACTTGTTATGCATCAGAGAGTTGGACAATGACTAGGGAGGATAGAAGGAGAATTGATGCCTTTGAGCTGTGGTGCTGGAGAAGAGTATTGAGGGTACCATGGACTGCTAAGAAAACAAACAGATTCATCCTTCAGAGGGTTAAACCGGGCTGCTCCTTGGAGGCAGGGATTCTGAGGCTTCGTCTAACATACTTTGGACATGTTGTAAGGAGGAACCAGTCCTTGGAGAGGGACATCATTCTTTAGGAGGGTGGAGGGCAGGTGCAGGAGGGGAAAGCCCTCTAGAAGGTGGATTGATTTGGTGATGGGTGTGTTGGAGACAGTGAGATTGGCACAGGAGAGAGCAGAGGTTAGGGATGTTGTGCATAGGGTCACTATGAGTTGACGGCACATAACAACAGGCACTGGTGAAATGAAATGGATTGACAAGGGGCATTTTTAATCATATGATTTACTATGCTGGAAATGAAAAAGTGAGAAAAAACAGGTTGCATTCATAGTTGAAAAGACCATATCTAGATCCATCTTGAAATACAATCTTGTGAGTAAGAAGATACTATTCACAAACACAAAAAATACCTGTCAATGCCACTACCAGACAAATGCATGCACCAACAACCAGAGCCAAAAGAGGAGATAATAGATGACTTCTACCAACTGTTGTAATAAAAAGTTGATTGAACATGCCACCAAGATACCTTAGTAATAATGGGAGACTGGAATGCAAAAGTTAGAAACAGGGAAAAAGAATCATTAGTCAAGAAACATGGACATGCTGACAGAAATGAGGCTGGAGATAGAATGCTATAGAATGATTTATTTATTGCAAATAATTTTATAGAAAAGCAAACAGTGTCTATATACATGGACCTTACCTGATGGCCTACACAGGGATCAGATAGACTACACCTGAGGGGGAAATAATTGGAAAAGCTCTATATGTGAAAACAAGGTCAGGTGTTGATTGTGGACCAGATCATCAAGTACTTGTGTGCAAATTCAAACAGAAGACAAACAAAATCAAATCAAATCGACAAGAACCAAATTTAGATCTTGACTCTAGTCCTCCTAATTTAAAGGCCATCTCAGGAACAGGTTGGAGGCTTTGAATACTAATGAGCAAAGACCAGATGAGCTGTAAGTGGATCTCAAGAATATCATCCATGAAAAATTGAAAGGTCATCGCAAAGATAGAGGAAGAAGAAAAGGCCAAAATAGAAGTCAGTGGAGAGTGAATATTACAATAGAGCACCAAGGAGCCAGAACAAAGGGAAGAGATCAGTACATGGAGAAGCTGAACAGAAAATCTCAAAGGCATCTCAGGAAGACAAAGCAAAGTATTATAATGAAATGTGCAAAGAGCTGGAGTTGGAAAATCAAAAGGGACAAAGTCTTTCAGCATTTCTTAAGCTGAAAGAAATTAAGAATAAATTCAAGTCTTGAGTTACAATAATTAAAGATGTTGTGGGCAGAATGTTGAATGACCCAGGAAGCATCAAAAAAGGATGGAAGAGACACACAGAGTTGCTATACCAAAAATATTTGGCTGGTACAGAAGAATTTAATGAAACAGTACGTATTCAAGAGCCTATGGTGATGAAGGAAGAAGGTCAAGTTGCTCTGGAGGAATTTGCAAAAAACAAAGCACCAGGAATTGACAGCATACCAATTGATATATTTCAACATGCACATGCTGCACTCGACATGCTGGTTGTGCCAAGAAATCTAGAGGACAACCACTTGGCCAACTGACTGGAAGAGATCCATATTTATTCCCATTCCAAAATGAAACAAACAAAAAAGGTGAACTGACAGTGTGGAAATTATTGAACCATATCATTAATATCACATGCAAGCAATATCCCGCTAAAAATGATCAAAAAATGACTGGAACAGCACATCAGCAGAGAACTGCTAGATGTGCTGGCTGCATTTAGAAGACACCATGGCACTAGGGATATTATAGCCAATGTTAGGTGGATCTTAGGTAAAAAAAGGGAACACTAGAAAAATGTCTGTCTGTGTTTCATTGACTGTGCAAAGGCATTTGACTGTGTGAATAACAACAAACTGTGGTTAACTCTGAGAAGAGTGGGAATCCGAGAACACTTCATAGTTATTATGTAAAGCCTATACTTGGACCAGGAGGCAGTCATCAGAACAGAGCAAGGAAATACTGCCTGGTTCAAAATCAAGAACTTGAAGGGGAGCTCTGGTGGCCTAGTGGCAAGAAGCAGCACTGCAATCCCAGAGGAACACGGTTCGAGTCCACCAGATGCTCTGCCAGAGAAGGAGGCGCAATATCCTCCTGTACCAGTCAGATTTGATTTGACAGTACACGCACACAAAATAAAAAATTAAAAAAAAAATCAAGAACTTGAAAGGTGTGTATGCCAAGGATGCATCCTATCACCATAACTTCAAACTATATGTGGAACAGATATCATCCAAACAGAATCTATACAGGAGGCTGGAATTTATGAAGAACAAGATAGCATCAGGTTTGGAGGAAGACTCATCAACAACCTTCATTATGCAGATGACACAATCCTTGCTGAAACTGAGAAGAACTGGAGGCATTTGCTACAAAAAGTCAAGGAGTACAGCCTTCAATATGAATTGAAACTCAATAGCAAGAAAACAAAGATTCTCATCACTGGACCAATTGGCAGCATCTTGATAGATGGAGAAGAGATTGAGATTGTTAATGCCTTCAGCTTGCTTGACTCCACAATCAGCAGTCTTGATACCAGAAACCAGGAAAAGATGAATTGCACTGAGAAAATCTGCTGTCAAGGGACATCTCCAGTGTACTGAGAGGAATAGTGTCAGTCTAGAGACTAAGGTGCCTCTAATCTTGGCCATCGTCCTCACAATTACTTGCTGTGTATCAGAGAGCTGGACAATAACTAAAGATTATAGATGAAGAATTGATGACTTTGAGTTGTAGTGTAGTACTGTAGAAAATTATTTAATATATCCTGGTCTGCTAAGAGAACAAACAGGTCTGTCCTGAAGAAGCTTAAACCAGGCTGTTCCTTGGAGGTAAGGATTTTGAAGTTCCATTTGACATACTTTGGGCATGTTGCCTGAGTGACAGTGAAAGAGAGGAAGACCCTGGTTAAGATAGATTAACTCAGTGACTTGGGTAATGAAGTTAAGTGTGTCAGAGACAATGAAGATAGGGCAAGTTTAAGAGCTGTTGTACATAGAGTCACAATGAGTCACAAAGGATTCAATGGCACATTAACAACAGAAATAAGAGCAACAGGTTTTTTGTTGTTTATACATGCCATCGAGTTACTTGTGACTCATAGTAACCCTACTGGCTGCAGCAACAAGAAGTACAAGATTGTATGCTAGGTACCCTTGGCTTATAGAGTTGCTGTGCAACTCTAAGATAAAACTTATCTCCATTATTCGGCTACAGCCTTTATTTAACAATTTGAAATGAAAGAATATTAAATCCTTTCTAGTTTTTCTGCATTTTTAATTCATAATTAGTTGTGTGGTGTGCATGCGTTGAATTTCAGTTTTTGAGAAGTACCTTTTCATCTAATGTCTTGATAAACACATTGATTAAACATAAACCCAAAGAGTAAAGAGACCATACAAATGCCTACAACCTTTCTTATAGTGTAATAGGACTTTGACTTTGTTACTCTAAAATCTTTGAGAATATGCACAATTTGTATTTAAGAGAAATAATTTAGGTATCAAAACAATTCCACACTTAGATATATGAAGGTACTTGGGTAGAACTTTTTCTCTTTTTATTTTTATATACTTAAGACTTAGATTTCAAGTGCCCATCTTACCTTTGATAATATGTTTCAGTAAGGGGAATGACAGAGTGAGATGTGACAGACACATAGATAAATGGAATCGAATTGAGAATACAGAGATCAACCCATCTATCTATGGTCAAATGATTTTTTGACAAGGAAATGAAATCAGTGAAGTGGGGAAATGACAGCCTTTTTAACAAATGGTGTTGGCAAAATTGGAAAAATATCTACAAAAGACTCAAGCAGGACCCACACACTCCATACACAAAAACCAACTCAAGGTGGATCATGGACCTAGGACTAAAACCAAGGACTATAAACTTCATTA
>NW_006399823.1:10787670-10788846 GCF_000299155.1 Elephantulus edwardii | reverse complement strand
AAACAGTGCAACAATGAATGAATGAAAACCCAAAATCTCTGTAAATGTTCATTAAAAGTAATAAAATTTAATAATAATAAAAAAGAACATAGAAAATAGGTTAACTAGGCTGACAATAAAGGGATCTATGTAAGGACTCCCATGGTAATCTAGGAAAGAGGCTCCACTGAGTTCATCAGTGAATCAGTCATTAGATGGAATCAAAGAGAGATTTTTAAAGTATTAAAGAAGTACAGCATACACAAAAATTAACTCACAGTCAGTAATTGTGGTGTTAGCCTAAAAGTTGACTTCTTTTAGCCATTACATTAAGTCCCTGCTGGTCTCCAGCTACCTTAACTGAAGACACATGGTCTTGCAAATTATCAATAGCTTTGGGAGTCAAATAAGAGAGATAGAGTGCTTCCCATATTGAGCAGCAAGACTCGTGGCAGCAAGGCTTGAGGAGGCCAAGAGTTGAGCAGGGCAAGACTTGTGGTGGCAAGACTTGAGGAAGACTTGAGGAAAACCCTGGTGAGAGCAAGACCCCAGTGATGGTGGTAGAGAGACTATGGTATTGCTGTGGAGAAACAGGGACAAGTTGCGACTTGAGGTTTCTTGCTTTTGTACTGATCACAATTAAAGGTTCTGCTGTTCTAGCTGGATGCTTAAAAGAGAAGCTGACTTACACTGTTCTGAGGCAAACCTTGTTGGATGGTTGAAGAAATAAGAGACTTCTTGAATTTATGTTGCTGAACTAAACTGGAACTTTAAGTAGACCTGGTCTTACATTGTGACATATTCGTTGCCTCCCCACTCTCCATATTATTTCCTTAATAAATCCCATTCTCAGTACCACCACTGTGAGTCTGTGAGTAAATAATGTATAAATGAACCTCTCGCTGCTAGTGTGGCTCTAGAGGCAGCATGGGGTTGGGCTATAATAAACCAATATGGAAGAACTAAGACAATTATAATTATTGGAGAAACAAAGAAGTAACTTTGGGTAGTTGTTGTTGTTAAGTGCCATTGAGTCTCAGGTGACTCATAGCGACCCTACGAACAGAAGTCCTGGATACCTCCTGTATAACTTTTGTCCATTCTCCAGGTTCATAGGGTTTCTAGAGAAAAGCTATTTTGGAAGTGGATGCCACTCCTGCTTCCAAGCTTGTTTTAATCAGGAGCTTCACCAGACAC
>NW_006399823.1:10775391-10785602 GCF_000299155.1 Elephantulus edwardii | reverse complement strand
TCTTCTCTCAGTTTGGTGTACTGAGGTAATCTGGGGAGCAAATGCCTTAACAGCTGCCCATGGTGGACAGAGTTTGGTGGAGCTCCCAGTGTAAGACAGATTTGGAAGCAGGCATGTCCTCCACTCCCTAAACAACGTGTCTATAGAAACTCTATGAACTGGAAGAAATGAAGATAGTTATAGAAAGGCTTCAAGCCTTTTGTTCATAGGATCACTAGAAGTCATGTTCAACTCACTGGCAATAAACAACAACACAAACAAGTCCAAACAATAGAATGACATTGCAAATAGAATATGGCAATACAAAGGAGGTAAAAATATCATCTACAACATTGAAGAAGCTTACAAAAAAGTACACCGATTGTAAGGAAGCATTGACAAAAGACAACATGCATATTATGTGATTTCATTTTCCTGATTAGTTCAGAATATGCACACATATAGAAACAAAGAATAGTGGTTGTGTGACCATAGGCAATTGCACAGGGGGGGATAAATATGGAGTAAGCATTAGTGGACTCAGGGTTTCTTTAGGAGTGATTAAATATTGTGAACTTTATTGTGAGGATAGTTGAATAACTTTATGAATATTCTAAAAATTTGAATGGTACACTTGATGAATACTATTCACTGAATGAGTGAATTGTATATTATGTGAATTATATCTCAATGAACTTGTTATAAAATTTCATTGCCATTGAGTCAGAACTGTCTTATAGCTGACCCTGTAGTAGGTTTTCTAAGGCTGTAAATCATGAAGCAAGGGAATTGCCCATTTTCTCAAGCAGCACTGCTGAAGATTTGGACCACCTGAGGAGGAGCCACTTTTGGGTTAACAGCACAAACTATACCACCAGAGTTCTCTAACTTGTTAAATATAATAAAGTATTTAAGAGTAAGTTGATTAATCATGGTTATTGATTAAATGTGAAAAAGGGTAAGAGCAAGATGATGTAGTCCATAATGTTTAGTGCTAACCAAAATATCAAGTTTCTCTGAATATGGGCACTTAAGATTTATAGCCCTGGAAGCCCAATGAATAAAAGATTACTATGAGTCCACTGTCACTATACTATAAATTATTTTAGTGAAGATTATCTTTCATTTTATGGCTTTCCCTAAAACATTGGTATTCCTTACTTTTGAAAGAGACAGTCTATAATCATCATTTTTATATATTACTAAAACATTCATTTAAAAGGTTAATTTTTAAAAGAAGGTCAGTTTACTGTAAAGTCCTGTATTACTGGGCAATTCAGAATTTGTCTGTTATTGCAGGTCATTGTTTGGAGTAGATTCACTAATGTTTATAGTAAGCTACTTGGAATGCCCTCGTCTTGAAGATGAATTCACTGAAACTGTTGACTTGGCAGCTAACTTCTTCACAAGACTAATGTACAAGTGAGATAAGAATAGTCAACTTAAATATTTACTTGAAACATTTCCAATAATTACTTAGAAGCCTCAGGCCAGAATAACAAAATCTGAAGAGCAATCACAGACACATTCTGCTCTCACATTCATATTAGAAGCAAAGGTCAGAACATGCCACCAGCTTGTCTTGATCATGGTGACAATATTGTTTGAATTATTTTAGAATATGTGTGTCATGCATAGATGCATATTTTTATGCTAACTTATTTGCCAGGGAAGATTTTATTTTTGCTTTCAGATTTTTATTCAGACATTCTTTGAGCCTCAGTTGTAAGAGAAAACCAATTAGGTAAAGAAGCACTATTATGATGATTACTGGTGAATATTTGCTAATGTGTCACTCTCATGATCTCCTTTGTTCTTGAGCCTACTGTTACATTCAGTGTGCCAGTCCACCTTACTTAGACCCTTCCTCCTTTCTCTGACTTTCCTTCTTTATCAGCATGATGGTCTTTTCTAAGGATTAGCCTCACCTGACAACATCTTGGGGCTGGTTCAGAATTGGGCCAAGTTCAGATCTGTTCTTCATAGGGTCATTATTAGTCAACTTAATAGCACCTAACAACAGCAACAAAAACATATGCTAGTTGATCTCATGTTGAAAATGTTACTAGGCATTTATAAGAGATTGGATTTAGAACAAACAGTAATTTATGTGTCCTGTTCCTGTTTTTCCTAAAGCAAATCCAATTGATTGATGCTGGTATATAATTATCATACAATTAACAAAACTAATAGTATTTTCTCATCTAAATCTCTATTTAGACTATTGCTTAGAAAGTTTATATTCTTTCTCAATATTAAAGATGACCATGGAAGGCATCAGTGTCATTCTATGAAAAGAGTAATGAAGAAACATTTTTTATATAAAATAAATTGGAAAGAAAAGTAAAAGAAATGTATCTCTATATAGTGTTTTTAAAGTTACGTGAATTACTTGGGAATTGGATTTTAATAATTACAGTTATATACAGCTTCACAGTATATGTAAAAGTCTTAGGATAGTTCTTTTTATCTTCACTTTATGAGTTTAAATGAAGAAATTATGTTGAGAAGCCAGGGACGTAATAAATAATCTAAATTTTCTTTTTCCTCTGTAAATGCTTTCTCTCAGACACAAGGCTAAGAGTACAAGAGTGTAAACTGCTTTTAATCTTACAGGGCATTTGGAATGAAATACAAAATAGTTTTATAGTGCTCTTCTCTCACACAGTTATCCTATTTATTGAGTTTATTGAAGACTGTCCCTGCTTCTCAATAGGATTAGGTGTCAGTCTCAGTAACATGACCTCTTAATAATACCTTATACCTTATTCTTGAGAGCCCCATAAGAATGGCTCATTGAAAGGCAACCATTTGCAATTATCAGAGATTTATCAATGAAGTGGTTATTATGTTTCTCTTCTATTAGAGTTTGTACTCTTTTCTCATCATGTCTCATCTTTATTACTTCTTACTATCTTCAAAATAGGTCTTCATAGAGTAAAATAAGAAATATCTCAGCTACTTTTAATCACTAATTTGCCTTTACTAGATGAAAAGAAACACTTTTTATCACAGACTCCCCTAGAGAATTTGTAGTGAAGTAGTTTATACAAATGACACCATAATCAGAGGTACTGATTTTGTGAACAGATTATCAAGAACTTTGTTAGGATTATTGATAAAATATGGATTATTCAAATTATGAAGTAATTAGAAATGATTTTGTAAGTAATAGAAATTCTTGACTATTTCTATATTCAATAAACTACTATAAACACAAATGTTATTCTCACCAGAATTACTTTACAGACATACCTCAGCAATATTCTGTGCTCACTCACTCACCACCAACTCACTTCCTGAATCACTCACTCCTTTACTCACTGAGGTTCAGTCAGTATGGCCAAGTGAATTCTGACTTACTTCACAGGGTTTCTGAGGCTGTAAATTACATTTGGGAGATTTCCCTTCTCCTGAATATTGTTGCTGTTGTGTCCCAACGAGTTCAAACTGACCATAATAGCTAACTCTCCAGCGAATGGTTTTCAGAGGCAGTTAACCACGTGGGAGAAGATTGTCCATCCTTCTCCCTTGGTGATACTGCTGGACTTGATCTGTATGCCTTTGAGATTGTAGTGCAGCTTCTTGCCACTAGGCCACCAGAGCTCCCAGCAGCTATTTTCCAATATGTTGTTGTTATGTGCCGTTCATTGGCTTGCGACTCATAGAGACCCTATAATAGCTCTGAAGCCTGCTGTATCTTGAGCCAACCTTATTGTCTCTGACACACCTACCCCCATTATCTCTGTTGCTGAGTCAATCCATCTCACCCAGGGTCTTCCTCACTTGTGCTGTCCCTTTACCCTTCCAAGCATGAGTTCCTTCTCCAAGAACTAGTCCCTCATTGCAATATGACCAAAGTATGTTAGATGGAGCTTCAGAATCCTTGCCTCCAAGCCTGGCTTCATCCTTTCAAGGTTGAACCTGTTTGTTCTCCTAGCAGTCCATGGTATATTCAATATTCTTCTCCAGCATCACAACTCAAAAGAATAAATTTTCCTTCTATCGTCCTTAGCCACTGCCCACCAAGTAATTTCAAAGTCCATGGCCTGAATTAAGTGCACTTTTGCTTCCCCTGAATAGCCACTGGTAAATTTGAATCACCAGAGATGGGAAACCTTTAGGTTAACAGGGTTAGGGTTAGGGTTAGCTGCTGGGAGCTCTGGTGGCCTAGTGGCAAGAATCTGCACTGCAATCTCAAAGGCATATAGATCAAGTCCAGCAGTAACACCAAGGGAGAAGGATGGACAATCTTCTCCCACGTGATTAACTGCCTCTGAAAACCATTCGCTGGGGAGTTAGCTATTATGGTCAGCTTGAACTCAATGGGACACAACCCTGCTTGCTGAAAAGAGGAGGACTTGGAGCACTTGCTGCGGAAGCTCAAGGACTGATGCCTTTAATATGGATTGAAGCTCAACATCAAGAAAACAAGGATTCTTACCCCAGGGCCAATTGGCAGCATCATTACGGATTGTGAAGACATTGAGATTGTTTTAGTTTGCTTGGCTCCACAATCAACACTCTTGATACCAGCAGCCAGGAAATCAAGAGATGAATTGCATTAAAACAAGTCCGCTGTCAGGGACTGCTCCAGAGTATTGAAGAGCAACACCATGAGTTTGGAGTCTAAGGTGCACCTGATCCAGGCCATTATTGTCACAATTGCATGCTATGTCAGAGAGCTGGACAATAACTAAGGATGATAGAAAAAAAGAATTGATGCCTTTGAGCTGTGATGCTCAACAAGAGTGTTGAATATATATCATGGACTACTAGGAGAACAAACAGAGTCATCCTAGAGAGGGTGAAACTGGGCTGTTCCTTGGAGGCTGAGATTCTGAAGCTTCGTCTGGCATACTTTGGACAAGTTACAAAGAGGGACTGGTCCTTGGGGGGGGGCATCATATTTGGGAGGGTGTAGGGACAGAACAAGAGAGGAAGACCCTCGATGAGATGAATTAATTCAGTAACTGAATTAATGGGGGGTATATTGGGGGTAGGTATGTCAGAGACAATAGGTTTGGCACAGGATAGAGCAGAGTTTAGGGCTCTTGTACATAGGATCACTATGAGTCACAAGCAACTCGACAGCACATACCACCAATAACAATAACATAATAAAGGACTCTTAAGACTTAGTGACTAATTTTCCATTATACATTCTTATGGTAGATATCCTGTAAATTCCTTGCCACATGTTATTCAAGCCTTGTGCAACTCCTTATTCATGTATGTTAGAAGAGAATTATACTCCATAGAATTTTGAAGGTTGTGAACTTTCAGAAGCAGATAGTCACACCTTTCTCCCAAAGCACTTTTGAGAGGATTTCAACCATCAACCCTCTGTATTCCAGAACTTAACTGTTTATGTCACCGAAGGATCCTTTTAGAGCAGCCAAATTCAAATTCATTGTGATTGAGTGGGAACAAACTCATAGCTGTCTTTTCACTGTGCTTCTGAGACAGTAATCCACATAGGAGGAGATTACTCATTTTTTTCTCTCTACATGTTGCTGGTAGGTTTTATTGCTAGAGATGCATGGCCTTAAAGTTAACAGTGCAACACCTTGTGGGCTGTGGCACCAAAACTACCTTCTAGCATTTGTTAATGTGCTGTTGAGTCGGAACTGACTCATGGTTGGTCCTCCAGCACTTCTTCTGAGGCTATAAATTGCACAAGAGAAGATTGTCCATTTTTCTCTCATGGAGCAGTTGATGAAATCTAACTGCGTATCTTTTGGTTAGTAGCACAAGCAAGGGGTTCAAATCTACCAGCTGCTCTGCAGATAAAGGATCTATAATCTCCCTTGTGATTTATTTGTTGTTAGGTGTTGTTGAGTATGACTCAACTGACCCTAGGAACAGTCGATCTGAACCCTGCCCTAATCTGCACCATTCTTGTCATCTCTGACCCACTAGAACCCATTGCTAAATTCACTATGATACTCCATCTCATTGAGGGGCCTTCCTCTTCTTCATTGGCCTTCTATTTGTCCAAGTGTGATGTCACTTTCCAGGTAATAGTCTTGCTTAGCTACATGTCCAAAGTATGAAAACAAAGGTTCTGCATCTTTGCCTCTAAGAAGTACCCTTGCTGTACTTTTTGTAAAACATATCTGTTCTTCTGGCTTTCTATGGGGTATTTCATACTTTGAATTCCAAATTGACTACACACAACAATAACAACAGGGCACAAGAACTCCTTACTTCTAGTGCAGTAGCTATTTAATCATCCTCCACTTGTCTTTAACTTGTTTCCTATTTATCTCAGAGAAAAATAAGGAGGTATACTAATACAGAATATTATGAACATTGTCCACTAATATAAGTAGCAAAAATCATACCTTCACAAGTCTTTTCTAAGGAAATAATATTTTAAAGTCTATTTAATACAGCATTTGTCCTTATGGGATTGAGTTAATTCACTCAGTATAGTGCTCTCCAGTTCCTTCCAAGTTAGGTACTATTTACAAAATCATTGCTCCTGCATGCTGCCTAGTATTCAATTGTGTGAATGTTCCATAATTTCTCAGTCATTTCTCGACCATTGTGGTTGAATTTTGGGCTGTTTTCATGTTCTTGCTATGGTGAATGACACTGTTATGGACATTGTTGTATTAGTCTCTGTGCCTTAGTTCTCACTTTTTCAGGGTATATTCCAAGGAGTGAAATAGCTGGGTCATATAGAATTTTTATGTTCAGCTTCTTGAGGAAATACTAAACTGCCTTCCAGAGTGGTTGCACCATTTTACAATCCCACCAACAATGTATAAGAGTTCCTATCTCTTAACATTCTCTCCAACATTTCATTCTTATCGACCTGCTAAACTTTGCCGCTATTACTGGGTAAGATGGTATCTCATTGTAAGTAAAATAGTATAAAAGAAAAAAAAATACCATGACTTTCTTTGATCAGGCAAAAATAAAATAAAAATCGATCAGTTATACCCATTGCTCACTATGTTTAATATGACAAAATTAAATAATCAAATAAAATCCAGCATTCAAAATTCCTACATGTGAGCAATATTTTATTACATAAACTTGTTTAGTTCTATAAAATTTTAACATTATTTTTGTTTTCTAACACAAAACTCCAACTTTCTCTCCTACTTCACACTTAGTTCTTTTGAAATTTCGCAATAAAACAAAACAGGAAAATACCAATAAATAATTCACATTTGAGTGACTCTCTTTCCTCCTTCAACAAACAGTCATGTGTAGATCACTGTTCATTTTCAGACATTTCCTGGGGCTGTAATGTTTACGTAAATAATATACATCTATTTCCACTTCTAAGTGGAGATTTCTCTGCAAAAATAAGTTGGTTCTTGTGTTACCGGAAAATTTCATTCATGTAATTAGTTTCACTTGGTGGTCTTAAATACGCAGAGTCATGCTGATAAACAAGGGGCAATGACATGGCTGGTGTGTGTGTGTCTACGGGATTAGCAGCAGTCATATTGAGTGGCAGCATTAGAGAACAGCCAGTGGGAGGAGAGAATATATTAACAAACTCAGTGGAAGTCATTAGCTTGGGAATGGTTGCTGAGAGTAGTAAGATCAGAGAAATAATACAGGTTGTCTTACAATTTAGGATCCTGGGGGGGGGGAAGAAGCTATTGTGAAATATAGCCATTATTGAGAATGATATCCTTGAACACTAGACCTATCAAAATAAAGGGAAATGAACTAAAAGAAGTATTAAGGAAGAGCCAATATAATCTTAAAGCACTAACATTAGTTATACTAGAATATTGGTAAGCCTGTGAGCATGATGGTATAGGCAATTCTATTTAAAAAATTGCCATTCATTTTGGAAGATGGTATTACAGATCCATTAGTGTTACAGTAACCCCCTATACTAGGGTTCCCCCCTCCCATTTCTTTTTCTTAATTTAACCAAGCTTTTGGAGAAGTTTACAATGCAATTTGACACTATCCACACAAGTGGGTCAACAATGTTAGTTGTACTGTGACAGTGTGTTAACATTCTCTTTATTACTTCATTTACTTAATAATTTGTGATTTCATTGAAATTTTACAGAGGAAATAGGTTTTCTGTGTTACAATTCATATACATTGTGTTGTTGTTAGATACCATCAAGTTGAGTACAACTCATATTAACCCTATCTATGAACAAAAGAACTGAACCCAGACCTGTCCTGTACCAACCTCACATTTCCTAACACACAAGAGCCCATTGCAACAGTCACCATGTCAGTCTGTATAGTTAAGGGTCTTCCTCTCCTTTGCCAACCCTCCACACTTCCCCACATCATGTCCCTCTCCAAGGAATAGTGCCTCCTAGCAATATGTCCAAAGTATGTGTGGCGAAGTCTCATCGTTTTTGCTTCCAAAGAGTACTCCGGCTGCACCCTCTCCAAAACATATCTTTGTTCTCTTGACTGTTCATGGGATGTTCAGTGCTCTCCTCTAACACCACAGCTCAAAGATGTCAGTTCTTTTCCTGTCATCCCTATTCATTGTTGAGGTCCCGGATGCATAGTTAGTAACTGAAAGACTATGGCCTGACTTAAACATACGTTAGTCCTCAAATTGACATCACCATTCCTCAACGATTTTAAAAGGTCCCTAACTGCAGATTTTCCCAGTGCAGTGTGTCTTCTTACTTTCTGGCTGCTTGTGCCAAGGGTGTTAATTGTGGATCCAAGCAAGATGAAGCTATTGATAGTTTCAATCTCCTCTCCATCCATTATGATATTGCCTATTTGTCCAATGGTAAGAATCTTTGTTTTCTTGATAATGAGATGCAATCCATACAGAAGCCTTCATTCCTTGATCTTCTACTACAAGTGTTCCAAGTCTTCCTTACTTTCAGCAAGTAATGTTGTATCATCTGTATAACATAAGTTATTGATGAATCTCCCTCCAATTCTGAATGCCACATTTGTCTTGATAGAGTCCAGTTTCTTGGATAATTTGCTCAGCATATAGTTGGTCGCCTCTCCTCACCCCTCACCTTTCTTGCAGCGTGCCATCACGTTGGATCTGATTGGCACAGGAGGAGATTGCTCCTCCTTCTCCAGTGGAGCATCTGGTGGATTTGAACTGCATGTCTTTGGGATTGCAGCACAGGTTCTTACCACTAGGTCACCAGGTCACCAGAGCTCCCAAAACTGATGCATTCCTTTCCCAATTCCAAGCCATGCAGTGCTCCCTTGCTCTGTTTTCACAATAGTGTCCTGATCCAGGTACAGTTTCCTCATGAACAAAATCAAGTGCTCTGGGAGTCCCAATATATATATATTTTTAAAATTTTATTGAAAGTTTATAAAAAATTTGGATTTCCATTCATTAATTGTTTCACATTTTCCACTATGTGCTCCCTCCCAGTCAGTTAGCTTTTTTCTTTGAAAAAAAAATTCTTTCATTGTACAGCGCCCCCCCCCCCAGTTTACTATGCAACTCTTATTCTGGACTCTTGTCATGCGAATAATACACAATCATATGTTCCTTTTATACGGTCCTCTCCCTTGTCTGTTTCATTGCTGTGTACATTATTTATAACCTCTTTTCTTAGTTCTCCCAAACCCCCATATCAGTCCTGTTCTAGAACAGCGGCATTATACAGTATTTGTGCTTTTGTGACTGAGATATTTCACTCATCATATGTCCTCCATGGTCACTCATTTTATGTAATAATTCATGAGTTCTCTGTCTCTCAGTGTTGAGTAATACTCCATTTTGTGACTATACTACAGCTTCTCTATCTATTCATTTTTGGATGGGCACTTGGGCTGTATCCAACTCTTTGCTATTGTAAACAAAGCACAATAAACATGGGTGTGCATATATCTGCTTGGGTAACAATTAGGGTTTTTTAGGGTATATTCACAGTAGTGGAATTGCTGGGCCAAATGGTGTTTCTATTTCCAACTTTTTGAGAAAACTCAATACTGCCTTCCATAGTGGTTGCACCATTTATTTTACACTCCCACCAACAGTAAATAAGGGTTCCAATTTCTCCACCACATCACCAGCTTTTGTTGCATACTGCTCTGTTGAATTTTGCCATTCTTACTGGGTTGAGATGATACCTCATAGTTGTTTTGATTTGCATCTCTCTTAAAGCTAGGGATTTTGAACATTTTTTTTTTCATGCATTTGTTCACCACCTGAATGTCTTCTTTGGTTAAGTGTCTGTTCATATCCTATGCCCATTTTGCAATTGAGTAGTTTACCTTTATCTTGTTGTGGCTTTCGA
>NW_006399823.1:10764666-10773151 GCF_000299155.1 Elephantulus edwardii | reverse complement strand
TTTTCCTTATGCTGAACCATCCTTGCATACCTGTCATGAATACCACTTGGTAATGGAATATGGTTTTTTTGATGTTTCATTGGGTTCTATTGCCCAGGATTTTATTCAGGATTTTTGCATCTATGTTCATGAGAGATACTGTCCTATAGTTTTCTATTTTGATGGTGTCTTTAACTGGCTTTAGTATCAAGGATATGTTTGCTTTATCGAATGAGTCTGGGAGAATTCCATTTTTTTTTCTATTTTCTGATATAGTTTATGTAGAATTGGTGACAGTTCTCCAAATATTTTAATAAAATTTATTTGTAAAACCATCTTCTCCAGAGATTTGTTTGGTTGGAAGTTGTTTTATTAAAGTTTCTTTTTTTTTTTTTTTTGGTAATGGGTCTGTTCCATTCATTGTTGAACTTTTCTCCCTGTCCAGCCCTCTCCCCCTCCCCAGTTCACTCCTCTCTTTGAAAAGTAAAAGAAAAATTCTTTCATTGGTATACAATCCCCCCCCCCACACACACACACTCCGAGTATGCTCCGCTGTGCAGCCTTAATTCTGGACTCTTGTGATAACCATAATTCCCTATCATATATAGCTTTTGAACTGTTCTCTCCCTCATCTGTTTCAGTGCAATATATTTATCCAGTTTTTCTCAGTCTTACCCCAACCCTTGGCTACCCAATGCGGAGAGAGGGTGGGGTGGAACTCCCTGATTAAAGCAAGCTTGGAAGGAGGAGTGGCATCCACTTCCATAATAGCTTGCTTCCAGATACCCTATGAACCTGGAGAGAGGATAAAAGGCACCCAAGAGTCAAGGACTCTCATTCATAGGGTCGCTATGAGTCGCCTGCAACTTGATGGCACTTAACAACAGCAACAACAACAACAACAAAAACAACGGGTCTGTTCAGGTGTTCAAATTTTGGTTTGTGTCAGTTTAAGTAGGTTGTGGATTTCTAAGTATTTGTCTGTTTCCTCTAGGTTTTCATATTTCTTTGAGTACAGTTTCTCATAATACTCCATTGTTAACTTGGTTCTGTTTTGACATTGCCCGTTTCATCCCTTATTTGGATTGTTTGTGTCTTTTCCTTCTTCTCTTAGTTTTGCTAGGTTTTGGTCAATTTTATTGACCTTTTCGAAGAATCACCTCCTGGGTTTTTTTTTATGTTTTCAATTGTTTTTCTGTTTTCTATTTCATTTATTTCTGCCCAAATTATAATTTCAGAGGTTTTTTGGAAGGTTTCAGGTTTTCTTGCTGTTCTTTTTCAATTTGTTGTTGATGTTGGGTTAGAGAGTCAATAGTCATTTTTTCCTATCTTTTGATATGTTTGTTTATTGCTATAAATGGACCTCAAATTATTGCTTTAGTGTTTCCCTGAGGTTTTGGTTGTGTTTTCATTGTCATTTGTTTCAAGAAACTTTTTAATTTCATTTTTTAATTCTTCTAGTACCCAATCATGTATCTTGTTCAGCTTCCAAATGAATGTTCTTTTTTCTTCTTTATTTTCTTGTTATTAACTTCTAATTTTGTACATTATGGTCAGAGAAGATGCTTTGTATTATTCCTTTGCTTTTGAATTTATTGATGCTTGCCTTGTGTCTTAAAATGTTATCTATTCTGGAGAACGTTCCATGCACTTTGGAGAAGATATACTGTGCTTTTTGTGGGTGCATTAGTCTATATATATCTATGAGATTGATTTGGTTTATTTTGTGGTTTAACTCTTCAGTATCTTTGTTGAGTTTCTTTGTGGAAGTTCTATCTTTTCTTGAGAGTGATGTATTAAAGTCTCCAGCGACTATAGTAGTGTTGTTTATTTCCTTTTTCAGTTTTGTTAATGTTTGCTTTTTATATTTTGCAGGTCTTTCATTTGGTGCATAGACATTTATTATTGTTATATCTTCTTGTTCTATTGACTCATTAATCATTATGTAGTGATCTTCCTTGTCCTTTAGGATGGTTTTTGTATTGAAATGTATTTTATCGGAAATTAATATCACCACTCCTGCTTTTTTCTGGTTCCTATTTTGTTGGTATATTTTGCCACAGCCTTTTATTTTTTAGTCTTTGTCTTCACTTTTCAGGTGTGTCTCTTGTAGGCAGCATATTGATGGATTTTGGGGTGTTTTTAATCCAGTCGGATATTTTTTGTCTCTTTAGTGGTGCATTTAAACTATTTACATTCAGTGTAATTATTGAGAGGCAAGATCTCATTGCTATTTTGTTGAGTTTGTTTGGTGTTTTTGCTAGTTCTTTGATCCATCCTGCTTTCTGAGGCACCTCTGTAAGAAGGACATCTGTCAGTGTCTCCTGAAATGCTTGTCTTGTTTTTATTAATTCCTTTAGGTTCTGTTTTTTCTGGGAATATATTGATTTCTCCTTCATATTTGATGGACAATTTTATTGAGTGTAATATTCTTGGTTGACAGTTGTGTTCCTTGAGTGCTCTTTATATGTCATTCCATTGTCTTCCTGCACACATGGTTTCTGCTGAGAAATTGACACTTTATCTTATTTGATCTCCTTTATAGATTTCTCTTTGTTTCTCCTCTGCTACTTTCAGAATTCTTTCCTTATCTATGGTTCTGGCAAATTTGACTATGATATGTCTTGGTGTTTTTCTTCTGGGGTCTATTCTATATGGTGTTTGCTCAGCTTCCTGAATATATATTCTCTTATTCTTCATTATGCCTGGGAAATTTTCTTCTAGTAATTTTCCCACAACTTTTTCAGTGCCTTTACTTGTTTTTTCCTGTTCCGGGATTCCGATAATTCACATGTTATTTCTCTTGATATTATACCACATTTTTCTTAGATTTTGTTCTTTTTCCTTCCTTTTTGATTCCACATTTTATTTTAGCAGATCAGTGGTGAGAATTTTATCTTCTATTTCACTGGTTCTATGTTCTATCCCTTAAATCCTGTTCATGTGACCCTCCATCATGTTGGCAGTATATGAAACATTTTGGATTATGGTTTCTTATTTTTCTAGGGTCTTTAATGTCTTGTTTGTTTTATCTGCATTGTTTTGGATTGCTTTTTGAAGATCTTCCTGGTTTTTGCTTGCAGTGTCCTATAATTTCAAGTTTGTCTTTCACTCATTGAAAATATCCAATCATTGTTCTTTTAAATTACAGAAAGTTTCATGACACTTTATGGCTTCAGGAAATTCACTGATACTGTGTCACCTTTTTGGGGTCATATTTTGCTTTGAGGTTGTGTAGGGAGGATGAGATAGCCTGCTTCCTATGTGACATTGCTGTGGTGGAGTTTTTCATGTCTGCGGTGAGAGCAGGTTGTTGATCTGTAGTTACTTCTTTAGAAGAGTGTGGGCCAGCTACCCTGCTGGGGTTTCTCTCAGTTCAAGGGAGAAAAAAAAAGGCCTGTGGAAGCAGCCTTCTCTGTGAGACAACTGCCTTAACTGGGCAAAATGTAGCCGTACTGGATGTGAGGAGACACAAGGCAGAGCATGGGCATCTGATTGGAAAACCAGTAAACCTTTATTTTCCTTTCAAAAGTGGGGTCCAGCTGTCTCATTTCCTTCTGATTGAGCTTAAGGGGTCCCACGTGATCCAGCCAAACAGCAGTGACCTCCCCCCTCCCCCCAAGTACCTCATTCAAGTTCCAGCATCACTCCCAGTGCATGTTGGGAGCAAGGTTCTGGGTGTAGGCAGGCAACATCAGGACCTGTGTTCTGGGTGTCGCTGGAAACAATGGGGCTGTAGTTCTGGGCTCACACTAAGATTCCAGATTTCATGCTCACCCCAGCACATTGCTCCCTGGTGTGTGCATCAGGAGCTCCCCAGTGTGTGGGATGTCAGGAATCAACTCCCCAGCATGTGTATGGCATCATGAAGCAGCTCCCCAATGTATGTCTGCCTCATGTGAGCAAGCAGCTTCTCTGTGCATCCATCTGCAATGCCTGTCCCTCTGCACTGCCTGTCCATCTGACTCCCATTCTTTTCACTGTGAACCACAATTTATTATGATCCACACAGTCAAATGCCTTTGCATAGTCAATAAAGCACAAATAGACATTCTTCTGGTATCCCTTACTTTCAGCAAAGATCCATCTGACATAAGCAATGTTATCCCTAGTGCCATGACCTCTTCTAAATCCCAGTTGAACTTCTTGTTTTTCCCTTTCTATGTATTGTTATAGTCATTTTTAAATTATCTTCAGCAGTATTTAGCTTGCATGTGATATTCATTATATTGTTTGATAATTTCCACATTCAGTTGGATCATCCTTATTGGGAATAGGTGTAAATATGGACCTCTTCCAATCTGTTGGCAAGACAGCCATCTTCCAAATTTCCTGGCATAGATTGGTGAGTACATCCAAGGCTGCATCTGATAATTGAAACAAATCAATTGTTATCCCATCTATTCCTAGGGCCTTACTTTTCCAATGCCTTCAAAGCAGCTTCCACTTCCTCTTTCATTACCATTGACCTCTGTTCAGTGGTACTTCCTGAAATTTTTCATTGTCAATCAATTCTTTCTGGCACAGTTACTAAGTGTATTCCCTCCATCTTCTTTTGATGCTTTCTGTGTCATTCAATATATTGACCTTATTCATTGTCCAGCTCTCAGGTGTATAGCAGGTGATCATGCAAGACTATGGCCTAAATCAGACACACTATAGTCCTCAAACTGACTCATTCCTCCTCAATAATTTAGAGATGTCCCTGACTGCTGACTTTCCCAGTGCAACACATCTGATTTCCTGACTACTGGTATCATTATGTTGTTCATGGATCCAAGTAAGATGAAGCTATTAATGTTCAATCTTTTCTCCATCTATCATGTTTTCTAGTAATTCAGTGGTGGTTGTTGTTAAGTGTCATCGAGTTGTAGACAACTCATAGCGATCCTATGAACAAAAGACCTGAACACTTGCATAACTTTAATCTTTTCTCCAAGTTCATAGAGTTTCTGGAGGCAAGCTATTTTGGAAGTGGATGCCACTCCTGCTTCCAAGCTTGTTTTAGTCAATAGCTCCACTGAACACTGTCCACCATGGGTAACCACTGGTGCATTTTACACATCACTGTCACAGCATTTCACCTCACAGCAACCACGAGTTCTCTCTGAACAGCAAATGGAAAGATCATTGCTATACTACTTAGAAGATTGTTTGACCAAAGACAATTAGAACCTAGCCCAAGGGCTACAGACTAAAATAACCCACCTTTGGCCATCCAGTGGTAAGAAATTTCTTTTCTTGACATTGAGATGAAATCCACACTGAATACTATATATATATAATGTGTATATATTATCTTTTGCAGTAAGTCCTTCAAGTTGTCCTCACTTTCAGCAAACAAGTTTATAACATTTGCATAACACAGGTTATTAATGAGTTTGCCTCTGATCTTGATATCACAGTCTTCTTCATTGAGCCAGATTCTCTAACAATTTGCTCAGAATACAGATTGAATAGGTATGGAGAAAGAATACAACCCTGATGCACTTGTTTCTTAATTTTAAACCATGTAGCATTTCTTTGCTCTGTTTATACAACAGCCTCTTGGTCTAGGTATGTTGTTTTGGTTATTATGTGTCGTTGAGTTGCTTGCAACTCATAGCGACCCTAGGTATAACGGCTTTAAACCTTACTTTACCCCTTGCCAAACTAATTGTCTCCAACATAACTATCCCCATTATTCTAGGGATGGAATCAATCCATCTCATTGAGGGTCTTCCTCTCCTGTGTTATTCCTCCACCCTCCCAAACATTACTTTCCTCTCCAAGGACTGGTCCCTCCTTGCAACATGTCCAAAGTATGTCAGATGAAGCTTCAGAATCCTTGACTCCAAGGAGCAGCCTGGCTTCACCCTCTCCAGGCCGAACTTGTTTGTTCTCCTAACAGTCTATGGTATATTCAATACTTTTGTCAAGCACCAGCGCTCAAAGGCATCAACTCTCCATCTATCATCCCTAGTCATTGTCCAGCTCTCTGAAGCATAGCAAGTAATGGCAAAGACCATGGCCTGTATCAGGTGCACCTTAGTCTCCAGACCTGATGTTGTTGCTCCTCAGTACCTTGGAGAGGTAAAGACAGCAGACTTTCTCAATGCAATTCATTTTTTAATTTCCTGACTGTTGGAACCAAGAGTGTAAATTGCAGAGCCAAGCAAATTGAAGCTGTGAACAATCTCAATCTCTTCACCATCTATCATAATGCTGCCAATCAGCCCAATGGTGAGAATATTTGTAGGTTTTAAAATTTAGTATACTGGGATCCCCATTCTTCTCAATGTTGGCTATAATATTTTATGACTCACACAGTTAAATGCCTCTGTATTTGTCAATTAAGCATTAATAGACATTCTTTTGGTATTCTTTACTTTCAGCCAAGATCTGTCTGACATCAGCAATATGATTCCTGATACCATGACCTTTTCTAAATCCTGCTTGAACTTCTGGAAGTTCCCTATCTATGTCCTGTTCTAGCCATTTTTTATTAATGATCTTCAGTAGTATTTTGCTTGCATGATATTAATTATATTGTTCAATAGTGATATTAATGATATGGTTCAATAGTTTCTACATTCTGTTGGATCACCTATCTTGGTAACAGGAATAAATATAGACTTATACAAATACATTGACCAGACAGCTGTCTTCCAAATTTCCTGGCATAGACTGGAGAGCACATTACAAGTTGTTAAATGACACAAGTTAATTTATATCCTATCAATTCCTGGTGTCTGCTTATTTTTTTGCCAATTGCTTCAGTGTAGCTTCAACTTACACCTTCATTACCCTTGGCTTCTGCTCATATGTTACTTCCTAAAATTTTCCAGTGTCAGTCAATTCTTTTGGGTAAAGTGACTCTGTGTATTTCCTCTATCTTATTTTGATGTTTCCTGGATCATTCAACATATTGTCCATAGCATCTTTCAATACTGTGAGTCAAGGCTTACTTACATTTGTTTTTCAGTTTTCTCAGTTTGAGAAATAAAGTGTGAGTTTCCTTCCTTTTTTATTATCCAGTTCCTGCCCTCTGCACATTTTGTTATAATACCTTGCTGTGTCTTCTCTAGCTGTCCTTTGAAATCTTCTGTTAAGCTCTTCTACTTCTGCAAGTTTTCTCTCTTGTTTGGCTTCCTGACATCATAGTATAATTTTCAGAGTCTCTTTTGACAACACTTTATGTTTTTTCTTTCTTCTTCATCTTTATAATGACCTTATACTCTCTTAATCCATGATATCTTTGATGTCATCCCAAACCTCCTCTGTCTTTGATCATTGGTGTTCAATGCTTCAAACCTATTCTTAAGAAGATATTGAAATTAATTTTCTTTTATTTGATTGATAGTCAGTTGGGGCTGAGAGCCTCTTTTTTGGGGCAGTTCAGGCCTGGTAGGTGGCCTTTTGTGATTAAAAACTGGTTGGGTCTTCAGACTTGTCCCTCTCAAACTTTTTGTGAAACTTGATTTTTCTATTACAGGTATAACATTAAATGTCAGTTTGTTGTATTTGGGAAGTACATTGTGCTAATTAGCCCGGCACTTGCCTGTCAGTTTGCTTTCTGAGATAACTTATGAGTCACTGCAGTGCTAAAAGCTATACCATTGGTGTGTCAAATGACACAAGGCTCACCCATGGTGGACAGGTATTAGTAGAGTTCCCAGATTAAGACAGATAGGAAACAGTATTGGCCATCTATTTCTCATATAGCAGGCCTCTAAAAACCCTATGAACAGTAGACACAGATAGTTATAGTAGTAGAGGTAGAACCCAGACCAAAATTAATCAATATGAAAAAAAATAGTGGCAAACATACTTCAATAATTGAACATGGAATGTACAAAGCATGAATGTGAGAAAACTAGAAGGAATTAAAAATTAAATGGAACATGTGAACATTGATATTCTAGGCATTAGTGAGATAAAATGAACTAGTTTTGGCCACTTTGAATCAGAAAATTACATTATATACTATGCTGGTAATGAAAAACAGAAGAAAAATTGTGTCGCATTCATAATAATAAAAAAACCCCTCAAGTTCTATCCTAAAGTGCAATTTTGTGAGTGATAGGAAATTATCAATACACATATAAGAAAGACCTTTTAATATGACTATAAGTCAAATACATGCTCTTACAGCTAAAGCAAAAGAGAAGGAAATTGAAAATTTTGACCAAATTTTGCAGTCCAAAATTTCCTAAACATGCAATCAAGATTCATTAATGATAATTGATGATTATAATACAAAACTTGGAAATAATGAGGAAGAAATAATAGTTGGAAAGTATGGACTTGGTGACAGAAATGAGTCTGGAAAAAAATGACTGGATTTTGAATTTTCAATGGTTTATTTGTGGAAAAAATACAGTGACTTTACACATGGAATTCACCTGAAGGACTACAAAGGAATCAGATTAACTACATCTTTGGAAAGAATTGTTGGAGAAGTGCAATATCAGCAGTCAAAACCAGGCCAGGGAAAAGTTTAACAAGACAGTAAGTAATAAATGTT
>NW_006399823.1:10763454-10764566 GCF_000299155.1 Elephantulus edwardii | reverse complement strand
CTGACGCTGCCAATTGGTCCAGTGGTGAGAATCTTTGTCTTCTTGACATTGAGCCTCAGTCCATACTGAAGGCTGCAGATGGGCTGATTTCTGAGTTCTCAATTCTATTCCATTGATCTATGTGTCTGTCATCGTACCAGTACCACATTGTGTTGACCACCATGGCAGTGTAGTAGTATTTGAAATCAGAGAGTGAGATGCCTCTTACCTTGTTTATATTTTTAAGGATGCTTTGCTTACCAGAGAGTGAGATGGTCTTACCTTGTTTATATTTTTAAGGATGCTTTGCTTCTTCAAGGTCTCTTTCCATTACAAATAAAACTGGAAATTGCCTTTTCTGTCTTGTTGAAGTATGGGATTGGAATTTGTATTGGGATTTCATTTAACGTGTAGGTTGTCTTTGGTAGGATTGTCATTTTCACAATATTGTGTCTTCCTATCCATGAACAAGGATATTCTTCCATATCTCTGGGTCCCTTTTTGTTTCTTGTAGTAATGTTTTGCAATTTTCTTTGAATAAGTCTTTTGTATTTCTAGTTAGATTTACTCCCAAGTATTTAATTTTGTGATTAGCTATTGTGATGGATATTGTTTTCCTTAGTTCCAGTTCTATATTCTTTTTGTCACTGTAGAAAAATCAAATTTCTTTTTTTTATGTTGATCTTATATCCTGCCACTTTGCTAAATTGGTCAACTATGCCCAGTAGTTTTCTTGCTGAATCTTTAGGGTTTTCTTATCATGTCATCTGCCTATAGCAATAATTTTACCTTCTCTTTGCCAGTTTGGATAACTCCTACTTTCTTCTCTTATCTTATTGCTATCATTAAGACTTCCAATACAGTATTGAATAGGGGAGATGATAGTGGGCATCCTTGCCTAGTTCCTCTTCTCAAAGGAACAGTTTTAACTTCTCTCCATTAAGAACAACGTTGGCTCTCAGATTTGCAAACACACATTTTACTATGTTGAAGAAATTCCCTCTAATAATATTTTGTTGAGTGCTTTAATCAGGAAAGGTTGTTATATTTTGTTAAAGGCCTTTTCTGCATTAATTGACAGGATCATGTGGTTCTTGTTCTTTTCTTTGTTAATGTGATGAATTATATTGATT
>NW_006399823.1:10747579-10763354 GCF_000299155.1 Elephantulus edwardii | reverse complement strand
TGGTGTTCAATGCTTCAAACCTATTCTTAAGAAGATATTGAAATTAATTTTCTTTTATTTGATTGATAGTCAGTTGGGGCTGAGAGCCTCTTTTTTGGGGCAGTTCAGGCCTGGTAGGTGGCCTTTTGTGATTAAAAACTGGTTGGGTCTTCAGACTTGTCCCTCTCAAACTTTTTGTGAAACTTGATTTTTCTATTACAGGTATAACATTAAATGTCAGTTTGTTGTATTTGGGAAGTACATTGTGCTAATTAGCCCGGCACTTGCCTGTCAGTTTGCTTTCTGAGATAACTTATGAGTCACTGCAGTGCTAAAAGCTATACCATTGGTGTGTCAAATGACACAAGGCTCACCCATGGTGGACAGGTATTAGTAGAGTTCCCAGATTAAGACAGATAGGAAACAGTATTGGCCATCTATTTCTCATATAGCAGGCCTCTAAAAACCCTATGAACAGTAGACACAGATAGTTATAGTAGTAGAGGTAGAACCCAGACCAAAATTAATCAATATGAAAAAAAATAGTGGCAAACATACTTCAATAATTGAACATGGAATGTACAAAGCATGAATGTGAGAAAACTAGAAGGAATTAAAAATTAAATGGAACATGTGAACATTGATATTCTAGGCATTAGTGAGATAAAATGAACTAGTTTTGGCCACTTTGAATCAGAAAATTACATTATATACTATGCTGGTAATGAAAAACAGAAGAAAAATTGTGTCGCATTCATAATAATAAAAAAACCCCTCAAGTTCTATCCTAAAGTGCAATTTTGTGAGTGATAGGAAATTATCAATACACATATAAGAAAGACCTTTTAATATGACTATAAGTCAAATACATGCTCTTACAGCTAAAGCAAAAGAGAAGGAAATTGAAAATTTTGACCAAATTTTGCAGTCCAAAATTTCCTAAACATGCAATCAAGATTCATTAATGATAATTGATGATTATAATACAAAACTTGGAAATAATGAGGAAGAAATAATAGTTGGAAAGTATGGACTTGGTGACAGAAATGAGTCTGGAAAAAAATGACTGGATTTTGAATTTTCAATGGTTTATTTGTGGAAAAAATACAGTGACTTTACACATGGAATTCACCTGAAGGACTACAAAGGAATCAGATTAACTACATCTTTGGAAAGAATTGTTGGAGAAGTGCAATATCAGCAGTCAAAACCAGGCCAGGGAAAAGTTTAACAAGACAGTAAGTAATAAATGTTAGGAGGATGTAATGAGTTAGGAACTCTTACAGATTCTTGGTGGGGTTGTAAAATGGTGCAATCACTCTGGAAAGTAATTTGGTGTTTTCTCAGAAAGTTGAATATAGGAATTCTCTATGACCCTGCTATTCCACTGGTTGAAATATACCCCAAGAAGAGGAACACTGAAGCATAAATGGAGACTTATACACCAATGTTCATAGCAGCATTATTCACCATTGCAAGAACATGGAAACAGCACAGATGTTCAACCATAAATGAATGGATTGAGAAGTTGTGGTACATTCATAAAGTGGAATACTATGCTACACACAGAAGCAATGATTTTGTAAATTACTACTTAACTTGGGAGGTACTAGAGAGCATTATGCTAAGTGAACTAACTCAGTCCCATAAGGACAAATATTGTATAAGAATTTTATTGTAGAGCCTGTATGAGGATCCAAGCAGGGGTGTTGGGGAGGAGAGAGGTGAGGATGGGTTGGGTAGAGGTAGAGGTGGGTAAGGAAATGGAAAGATTCAGTGTGAAAACAATATATACAAACTTTGTATGTAAACTAGTATAAAATAAAAATTTTATTTAAAAAACCCACAACCAACAAACCTAGGCCAGGGGCGGACTATCAATTACTCTTGTGTAAGTTCAAATTGAGGCTAAAGAAAATTAAAATAAGTCCATGAAAATCATAATATTACCTTGAAACATTATTATAGGTCTAAAATTATTGTCTATTATATATTATTACATAATATATAGTCTAGATAATATTACCTATTATCTATAATGGTCTAGTAACACTTAAGGAGCTGCTTTTCGAATGGTGTACACTTCTCTGCTCAAGATTCCATAGTCTGATTCTAATTCACTTGTTGCTGATTACCATAAATCCTATAGTGCTTTTGTCAGAATACAAATCTCTATAACTGGTGTGTGTAGTCATATAGTCCAAACACTAGGACAGTTTGTACTTTAGCCCTGCCTTAATGGCAAATTGTTTCCTCTTCTCAGCCTTACTCACATCTAGCAGTCCTTCCACATGTGCCAAAGAAGTCATAGCAATATTCCCATGAGAAGAATATGTAATCTCTAGAATGTGAAAGCACCTCTCACATTCACTGATACTTTCTTAATGGTAGTTAGAAAGTACAAGGTACAACAATTTGCTCTTTGATTTGTGGCAACTGTTTCTTAACATCCAAGTGTACGTTAGAAATATTACTGATGTGGTAGAGCTTTAAAAATTACTAGAATATTGGTCTGTCTTGCAGACGGTGAAACCAAGTCTCTCCTTGGAGGCTAGGATTTTGAAACTCTGCCTCACTCACTTTAGGCATGTGGCCATGAGAGATTGGTCCTTGGAGAAGGACATCATGCTTGGAAGGGTGGATGGACAGCAGAGGATAAGAAGAGCCCTGATGAGATGGCTTGATAAAGTAACTGGGGCAATAGAGGTTGATGTGTCAGAATTAGTAAGACTGACTCAGGACAGGGCAGGGTTCAGAGCTGCTCTATATAGGGTCACCATATATCATAGGCAACTAATGGCACATAACAACAATAACATGCCATGACAGGTTTGGAAGCAGGAGTGGCATCCACTTCCTAAACAACATGCCTCTGGAAATCCACAAACTTTGATAAGCATTGATAGTTGTAGAGGAGCGTCAGGCCTTTTGTTCATAGAGGTATGAGTTGTGCTCAACTCGAAGGCAATTGATGACAACAACAACAAGGGTTTATGCTATGTATTTTGTTGTTTTGGTTGTTAGGTGTCTTCAGGCCAACTATGACTTGGAGTAACCCAGTGAACATTGCTCTCTCTTCACTATCCTCACAGTCTTTGTCATACTTAAGCCTATGGTGGCAGTAACAGTGTCAGTACATCTCCTGGAGGATCTTTTGCTCTCTCATTTACCATTCTCCTTTCCAACCATGATGTCTCTCTCCAAGGACTGCTGAAAATATGCTCAAAATAAGTGCGGTGAAGTTTCATCATCTTTGCCTCTAAGGAACACATGAATTTCATTTGCTTCGAGATAGATGTATATGTAATTTTAGGAGACCAATTCAAAGGCATTGTTTTTTCCTTCTCTTTATTCATTGTCCAACTTTCAAGTGCATATGCGACTGAAAATACCATGACTTGGATAAGATGCATCTTAATCTTAACTTGCATGTTAGTATTTTGGAGTGTTCTTTGCCAGCAGATTTCCCCAATACAACATGTCTAGATATTGATTGCAGATCCAAGTAAAATAAAATCATTGACAACTTCAACCTTTTCTTCATCTATCATCATGTTGCTTATTGGTCCACTGATAAGGACTTTTGTTTTCTTGATGTTAAGATATAACCTGTATTGATAGTTCCCTTTGATCATCTTCAGTAAGTGCTTCAAATCTTTTTCATTTTCTGCAAGAAAGGTTGTGTCATTTATATTACACAGGTTGTGATGAGTCATCCTCCAATTCTGATATGACATTCTTTTTCGAACTAATTCTTCTTTCAGCTTCTAGAATTATTTGTTCAGTATATAGATTGAATAGGTATGGAGAAAGATACAACACTGACTCACAGATATATTGATTTTAAATTATGCAGGGTTTCCTTGTTCTATTTGGACAACTGCTTGTGAGAGTATATAAATGTTTCACATGAAAATAGTTAAGTGTTCTGGGATTCCTAGACTTCTCAGTGTTATCCATAATGTTAATGCCTTTGCATAACCAATAAAACACAGACAAACATCTTTCTGGGATTTTTCTCTGATTTCAGCCAAGATCCATCTGACGTCAGCAATGACATCTCTTGTTCCTAGACTTCTTTTAAATCCAGTTTTGAATTTCTGGCAGTTCCCTGTCAATATAGTCTTTTGGCCGCTTTTAATAATCTCCAGCAAGATTTTACTTGTTATGTACCATCAAGTTGACTGTGACTCAGAACAACCATATGATCAACAGATCACAGTCTTGTCCTGCACTAGGCCATCATCATCATCTTCAATTTACCTGAATGTATTGTTAGAGGCATCATGTCAACCCACCTTGTTGAGGGTCTTTCTCTTCTCTACTCATCATCCACCTTTCCATGCATGATATCATTCTCCAAGACTGACCCCGCCTAACAACATTCCCAAAGTATTTGAAACAAAGCTCCACAATCCTTGTTTCCAAGAAATACCCTGGTTGGACTTCCTCAAAAACATACTTATTTTTTTCTTTTCAGGCCATGGGATATTCAGCTCTTTTCTCCAGTACCACAGTTCAAAAGCATAGATTCTTTTTCTGTCATTCTTATTCATTGCCCACCTTGCATCTGCATAGCAAGTAACTGAAAAATCATGGTTTGAATCAAGCAATTTGTCTTTAAACTGATTTGTTTGCTCTTTAACAATTTGAAGAGGTTTCTGGGACTTGAGTTTTCCCCAGTGTGCTGTTTTTTAATTCTTCCCTGCTGGTACCGACAGTATTGATTTTGGTTCTAAGTAAGATGAAATCACTGACAACTTCAGTCTTCTCTCCATCTGTTGTGATGTTGTTTCTTAGCCAAGTGGTAAGAATTTTTGTGTTCTTGATGATCAGATGTAATCTATATTCAAGGCTACAATCCTTGATCTCTTACTACTTTAGCAAGTGATTCAAGTCCTTCAGTTTGAGAAGACAAAATTGTATAATCTGCATAATACAACTTCTTGATGAGTCTTTCTCTTATCCTGATGTGACATTCTTCTTCATAAAGTCCAGCTTTTTGTATTATTTGTCCAAGATATAGATAGTATGTTGTTTTCATTGTTATATGCCATCAAGTCACTTGCAACTCAGCGACCCTACGTACACGACCTCTGAACCCTGCCTTGTCCTGAGGCAGCCTCACTAATTTTGACACGCCAACTCCCATTGCCTCAATTACTGTATCAATCCATCTCATCCAGGGTCTTCCTCTTCTGTGTTGCCCCTCTGTCCCTCTACCTTTCCACATATGATGTCATTCTCCAAGGACCTGTCTCTCCTGGCCACACGCCCCAAGTATGTGAGACAGAGCTTCCAAATTATAGCCTCCAAGGAGAGACTTGGTTTCACCCTTCCAAGACAGACTTATTTGTTTTCTTGGCAGTCCATGGCATGTAAGACTCTTCTCCAGCACCACAGCTCAAAAGCATTGATTCTTCTGTCATCCTTAGTCATTGTCCAGCTTTCTGATGCACAGTAAGTAATTGCAAAGATCATGGCCTGGATCAGGTGCACCTTAGTCTCTAGACTTACATTGTCGTTTTCAGTATTCTGGAGAGGTCCCTGACAGAAAATTTTCCCAGTGAAATTTGTCTTTTGATTTCCAGACTGCTGGTGTTAAGAATGATGATTGTGGAGCTGAGCAAGCTCAATCTCTTAACCACCTCAGGCTCTTCTCCATCTAATATGGTGCTGCCACTTGGCCCAGTGGTGAGAATCTTTGTCTTCTTTATGTTGAAGTCCTTGACCTTTTGCAGCAAATACTTCAGGTCCTCCACAATTTCAGCAAGGGAGGTTGTGTCATCTGCATAATGCAAGTTCTTGATGAGTCTTCCACCAATCCTGATGCCACATTCCTCCTCATAAAGCCCTGCTTCCCGAATGATCTCTTCTGCATACCAGTTGAAAAGATACAGAGAAAAGACACATCTCTGACACACTTCTTTCTTGATTTTAAACAAAGCAGTGTTTCCCTGCTCTGTTCTATGGACTACTTCCTGGTCTAAGTTTAAGTTTCTCATAAGCACAATTAAGTGTTCTGGGATTCCCATTTTCTGCAAAGTTAGCCAGAATTTGGTGTGATTCACACAGTCAAATGTCTTTGCATAGTTAATGAAACACAAACAGATATTCCTCTAGTAACTGATAGTATGTTGCTATTGTTAAGTACCGTTGAGTTGTAGGTGACTCATAGCAACTCTAAGAATGAAAGACCTCCACACTTGCATGCATGACTTTCATCCTTTCTCCAGGTTCATAGGGTTTCCAGAGGCAAGCTATTTATGAAAGTAGATACCACTTCTGCTTCCAAGCTTGTTTTAACTGGGGAGCACCACCAAACACTGTCCACCATGGGGTATGGAAAAAAGATACATACACTTTTCCTGATTTTAAACCATGTCATGGTCCCTTTTCTGTTCAGAACATAGTCTCTTAGCTAAGTATAGGTTTCACATGAAAACACTGAAGTGTCTGGGATTCTCTTTCTTCTCAATGTTAGTCCTAATTTGTTGTGGTCCATGCAGTCAAAAGACTTTGCATGTGATTTTACTTGCATGTGATATCAGTGATATTGTGTGATAATTTTCACATCTTTTTAACCACTTATTTTGGAAATAGGAACAAATATAGATATCTTTCAATCTGTTGACCATATTTATTGGCACATCCAAAAAAAAAAGATGAGCATTTTTGTCAATACCTTCACTGCAGCTGGGACTGTACTGAGTAGTACTATTGGCTATCGGTCATATGCTACTTCCTGAAAAGGTGTTTTGGTTTTTTTTTTTATTTTATTTTGTTTGTTTTTGGTTTTTAGTACCGTGTCTACAGTCTATTCCTTCCATCTTCTTTTGATACTTTCTGCATCATTCAAGATTTTGTCCATGGACCCATTCAGTGTTGTAATTTGAAACTTAAATTTGTACTTCTGTTCTTATGGTGTAAGAAATGTTGAGCATGCTCCTTCCCTTTAGTTTTCATTGTACTTTGCTTTGTTTTCTTAAGCTGCCCCACGAAAACTTCTGTTCAACTTCATTACCTGATTATTATTTCGTCTTGGTTTGGTTTCTTTTTGGTTCTAATTCCATTTTCAGGGTCTCTTCTGATATACATTTTGGTCTTTTCCATCCTCCAGGTCTTTGTGATAATTTTTCTGCTTTCTTTAGTCCCTGATGTCATTCCACAACTTACCTGGTCTTTGGTCATTACTGTTCAGTGCATCAAATCTATTCCTACAAATGTTTTTTATCTCAAATTCAGTTGGAATTTACTCAGGTTCATAGTTTGCTTTTTGTGGACTTAAATTCTCTTCACTTTAATTAAATTTTAATACGAGTAGTTGATGGACTGTGCCATAGTCAGCCCCTGACCAGACAAAACTGCTGATTCTGAGCTTCTCTCAGGTCTTTTTGCACAGATGTAGTCCATTTGTTTCCAGTGGGATCCACCAGATGAAGTCCATAGTTTCTGTTTATACTTTGTAAGTTTGTTTTCTTTTAAATTTATTTATTTTGCATACAATCATCGATATATTATACCTCATTCAGGTACATCATGTTTTATAAAATCACTCATATAGAATACCTAATTATGCTCATGTAAAACCTGTACTTGGGCCAGAAAAGTCATCAGAACAGAGCAAGAAAACACTGCATCATTCAAAAATAGAAAAAATCTGTTTTAAGGATGCATCCTGTCTCCATACCTTTGTAATCTATATAAAGAACAGCTCATTTGGGAGGCCTGACTTTATGAGAAGGAATGTGGCATTAGGACTGGAGAAAGACTCATCAAAAACCTGTATTATGATGATGACAAAACCTTACTCAACAAAACTGAAGAAGACCTGAAGTGTTTGATGCAGAAGGTCAAAGGCTGCAGTCTTCAATATGGATTGAAGTTCCATATCAAGAAAAACAAAGACTTTTGCCTCTGGACCAATTGGCAGCACCATGATATAAGAAGGGAAAGAACTTGAGATTGTTAACAATTTCAGTTTGATTTGGTACAAAATTGACACTCTTGGCACTAGCAGTCAGGAAATCAAAAGACAAAATTGCATTGGGAGTATCTGCTCTCAAGGACCTTGCCAGAGTGCTGAAGAGCAAAATTGTCAGTCTAGAGACCAAGATGTGCCTAATTCAGGCCTTGCTCTTCCCAATTACTTGTTACAAGGCAGAGATCTGGACAATGACTAAGGATGGAAGAGAAAAATCAACGCCTTTGAGTTGTGGTGCTGGAAAAAAAATATTGAACATACCATAAAGAACAAACAGGTTTGTCTTGGAGAGGATAAAATCAAGTTCTTCTTGAAGTCAAGGATTGTGAAGCTTCGTCTCACATTCTTTGGGCATAATTCCAGAAGGGATTAGTCCTTAAAGAAGGACATCGGACTTGGAAAGGTAGAGGAACAGTTCAGGATAAGGAGATCTTGGATGAGATGGATTGTAACTGAGACAAAGGGAGTCATAAGACAGTGAGATTGGCTTTCGATAAGGTAGGTTTCAGAACTATTGTGTATAGAGTCACTATCAATTAAAGCCACATAACTACTACATATATATTGGGTTTCATTCAGTACATTGTGTTTTAGATAATTAATTACTTTTGATCTATGCCTATTTTCACTCCATCTCTTAAGTCCCCTTTGCGTATTTTCTATTTCTTCACCCACTTTTACCCCAAACCTTTGCTATCCTACTGCTTTTCCCTCCCTCCCTTTTATGTCTTCCTCTCCTTCCCTATCTCCTTTTGAACATGTATAGGTATTTTTACCACTTATCCTCATATTTTCACAACAATTGTCTTATATAATGTTTATCATTTTGCGTTCAATTTCAGAATGCAAAAGTTGGTGGAAATTTGCTTTTATATATTACTAGTCTGTATATTCGAATAATTGTTGTATTAACTGCTCTGCCTTATGCATGGATAGTATCCTATCACAGCATTATACTTTAGGATTGATCTTGAAATGTTCTTTTTGATGATGGAACTGATTAAGTAGAAATAGAAACTGATGATGTGCTATTGTTCTTAGAAGTGAATGTATTTTGAGAGGCTTCTACATGGCTTTTCTCACTCCAATATCTTCTACTGCGCAAATGAAAGAACTAATGTGAGAGTAGAAAGCTCTGGTGGTGTAGTCTGTAGGGAATTGTTCTATGATCCCTAAAGCTGCACTTCTCTGGTGGGTGGCCTCCACCTGCAACAGTATCTCTGAGGGAAAAAGATGAGCAATATCTTCCTGTGTGATTTACAGCCTCAGAAAGCCAATGGAGGAACAGTTCTGATTTGGTCTTAATTTAATGGCAGTGAGAGAAAAATGTAAGAGTATTGCCAACTGGAAGGATGCCCATTCTCAGTACATATTTAGGATGAATAACCAACTAATTATCCGTGAATTCATTGAATCTTTTCTGAAGCCGACTTAAGCCACAGTTCATTTTTTATTAGGTACTTTTAGACTCACCCTCTAAAGGCTGGATATCAGATCAGAGCCTGGATCTATAAATTCTTCAAAATTTTGGGTATTGTCTTTTTCTCACTTTATAGTTAATTAAATAAATGACTATAGGTTTCTATTGGGCAATTCATGAAGAATTACTACTGATAAAAAGACTTTCAATGATGGTGTGGTTTCCTCTCTTTAAACGGGCTCAGGTAGTTTCTTCTCTTTAAACTGGCTCAGGACTGGAAAATGAGCAGGAGAGCACGATTTTGTATTGAGATACCTTCTTTCAACACAAACTTCTTTCAGGTTCCTCATTATACATCTTTGATTATTTTAGACTATGTGGATTAAGTAATACTTCAGTTTGATTGCTTGTTTGTATTTCTCCTAGGAACCCTGAACTATTTTATTTATCTTGATAATTTTCTTAGGCCTAAACGTAACTGAAGGATCTCTGGTGGCATAGTGCTTAACAACTCATGCTGCTAAACAAAAGAATGGTAGTGTGATTCTGCCAAATGTTCCACAGAATAATGGCCAGTTCTACTTCATAAGATTCCTATCTTTGAAAATCCAATAAAAAGTCACCATGTGGCAGCTTAAGCTCAATGATAGTTTAACAGTGGGTTGCATTTTGTTGTAATTGATTGGTTTTGCTCTGGAACCCTCTACCAGTTAAGTCAAATCTACCATTCATTAAAACACTTTTGTCATATATTATTTTTGACAGCAAAGAACCAACACTTGGCTTTAATTATTTTACCATCTTTCATATAGAGAAGCCATCACTGGGATAATATTTTCTACAGTCAACTTTTTTTTTGTAAACTTCTTATTGTTATATGCTATTACGTTCTGAGACTAACAATCATCCTATGTACAGCATCTATAAACCTAATCTATGCTGTGCCAATCTAATTATCTCTGACACATCTATCCCCAATACCCCAGTCACTGAATCAATACATCTCATCCAGGGTCTTCCTCTCTTACGCTGTCCCTCCACCCTCACAAGCATGACGTCCCTCTCTAAGAACTGGTCCCTCCTTCCAACATGCCCAAAGTATGTCAGATGGAGCTTCAGAATCCTTGCCTCCAAAGACCAGCGTGGTCTAACCCTCTTTAGAATGAATCTGTTTATTCTCTTTGCAGTCCATGGTATATTCAATACTTTTCTCCAGAACCACAGCTCAAAGGCATCAATTCTCATTTTATGATCCCTAGTCATTGTCCAGCTCTCTGATGCATAGCAAGTGATTGCAAAGATTATGGCCTGAATCAGGTTCACCTTTGTCTCCAGAATAACATCATCATTCTTCAGTACTTTGGAGAGGTCTCTGACATCAGACTTTCCCAATGCAATTCATCTTTTAATTTCCTGGCTGCTGGTGCCAAGACTGTTGATTGTGGAGCCAAGCAAACTAAAGCTGTTAACAATCTGAATCTCTTCACCATATATCACGATGCTGTCAATCGGCCCATTGGTGAGAATCTTTGTCTTCTTGATGTTGAGCTTCAATCCATATTGAAGACTGTAGTCCTTGATCTTCTGCAGCAAGTGCTTCAGGTCATCTTCAGTTTCAGCAAGCAGGGTTGCATCATCTGCATAATGTAGATTGTTGATGAGTCCTCTTCCAAAAAATAATTTCAAATGAATAATTTTAAAAACACTAATTCATTTAGGTATGCATATTTTCCTCCCTCTTTAGCTCCCCCAAATTCTCCTTGAGAATAGTAACTATCATACACACGGTTTTTAATCATCCATTCCTTTCAGAATGTCCTGCCTTTGACTCATGTTAGCGCAATATTTTTTTATCTATTTCTCTCCTGCTCTTCCCCCACCCTTCCTCTCCTGTCTCAATCCTATTATTACACTAATGGGCTCATGTAGTATTTGCCCATCTGTGACAGAAAATTCGCTCAGCATAATGACTTCTAAACCCATCCACATTGTGTAGTGCTTTATGAGTTCATTATTTCTTCAGTGCAGTGTAGTATTCCATTGTGTAAACATACCATAGCTTTTCTATTCCATTCATTTGCTGATGGGCATATGGGCTGTTTGCATATCTTTGCTATTGTGAATTGTGCTGCGATAAACATAGGTGTGCATATATCTGTGTGTCACAGCTCTGGTTAGGGTGTTTTCTTGTTTGTTTTTTTTTTAAGGGGTATATTCTCATTAGGGGAATACATGGTCCAAATGGTATTTCTATTTTCAACTTTCTGAGGAAGGACCAGACTGCCCTCCACAGTGGTATGTACCATTTTACAATCTCACTAATAGTGTATGAAGGTTTGTTCTCACTGCATCTCTGCAAGTATTTGTTCTTTGTTTCTATCATCACTCTTGCATCTAGTAGAAAACCACCATTGAGCTCCTCAGAGATGTTAATGTCACTCCCACTATCATAGTTCTCTCTTCAATTTTTTTAGAAATAGAGTATTTTTCCACCCCTTTTATGAAAATAGTTACCTGGTAGATCTCCAGCTTTGTTTTTAAATGACCAACTCCCTCTATGTCTCAATTCTTCTATTAACTATAAGTCATGGTAGTTTTTGCATATCTGCTTCAATAAAGTAACCTTTCAGGATCCATTTCAGCAGGTATATTCACAAAATAAATGGAATTATTTCTAGGATGATAAAATCTTGTGTCATGGGAGGGTGCTCCAAACAATTATTGTTGTTATGTGTCATCGACTCACTTGCCACTCATAGTGACCCTATCTATATATAGTACCTCTGAACTCTGCTCTATCCTGAGCCCATCTTATTGTCTCTGGCACATCTATCCCCACTATCAAGGACCTAGCACTAAAACCAAAGACTATAAACTTCATCAGAGAAAAGCGTGGAGAAACTCTAGAAGCCCTAACCCACAATATGGACAGTCTTCCAAGGATCCTGAAAAACTTTAAATGTTCTTAATTTTTCATGCTTCTCCAGTAAAACAGTTTGTCAGCCATCCAGCAAATATTTATTGACATCCTACTATAGATGGTTGGAAGCAGGAGTGACATCCACTTCCTTAACAACATGCCTCTGGAAACTATGAACTTTGATAAATGACGATAGTTATAGAAAGACTTCAGGAGTTTTGTTCATATGGTCGCTGTGAGTTGTGCTCAAGTTGAAGACCATCAACAACAAATACAAAAACATAGCATGTGTCTAATCAAATGTGTGGCTTTTATGTGTATTACTGTTCTAATTTCCAAGAGCAGAGATTAGGGTGAATCTGAAGTTAGGGGTAGAATTAGTTTGTAAGGCACTTGCCTCATTTGAGGTATGCATATGATATTCCAGTGAAATGGAACATTATCTTTAAATAACTACACTGGGATATATAGATTCAAGAAATTTAGGAATTCAGTGCTATTATTAACATCTATCCAGATTTTTCCATGTCTGTGTCTCATTAATTTACTATTTATCCTGAATTTGAAAAAAACAAAACAACTTCTCAGAGTTGGGAATTATCCCTGAGCCTTTACTCTTAAAATAAAATGCTTAATTGGGGAATATACCCCAAAGAAACCATAACCACCACCCAAGCAGATATATGCACACCTATGTTTATCATGGCTTTGTTCACAATAGCAGAGAGTTGTAAACAACCTAAGAGCCCATCAATAAATGAATGGATAGAGAAGCTGTGGTGTATTGAATGTACTGCACTGCATTGAAAAACAAGGAACTCATGAAATATTATTCAAAATGGGTAACCCTGGAGGATATTATTCTGACTGAAATATCTCAGTCACAAAAGGACAACTACTGCATAGTGCCACTGTTGTAAAATGGGACTGACATCAGGGTTGGGAAAGTCTGAGAAAGATAAGATAAATTATGTATACTGCATTGAAACAGATGAGAGAGAGAACTGTTTAAAAGGGATCTATGATTAGGTATCATTGTCATCACAGGAGTCCAGAACGAAGACTGCATAGTCTAGTGGACATGGCAAGGGAGGGATTGTACAACAATGAAAAAATTATTTTTTTAAATTACTTTTTAAAGAGAAGAGCGAACTGGGTGGCAGGGGAGGTTGGGCAGGGAGAAAAGTGCAACAATGAATGAATGGAAATTCAATGTCTCTGTAAATTATCATTAAAATTCATAATAATAATAAAAAGGAAGAAAAAATGCTTAGCCTATTCTCTGTACTACTTACTACCAATTGTGCCTTCCTTATTATTAGCAAGCCAGAAACCACAGCACATTCTTTCCTGGGATCAGAAAGCAGTCTGAGACAGAGTCAAAAGGTAACATGAATGCAATAATATCCTAACTTGGACCCTCCGTTCAAGACTGGCATTCTTTCTCCCAGTTACTGAGATCATTGCTTCATGTAGGTTCAGAGATTCTAAAAATATTTGAACCTCAGGATTGCATGTTCTGTTGAAGAGGTACTCTTTTAGCAAAATTATATTTTCTAGTCAAGGGCAGGTTCATTCAATAATTTCCCCATGTGGAGCCACAAAGGCCCCTTTGTAAGAATCCTTTCTTCAGTTCATAACAACTATGAAAGATCAACCCAGATCCTAAATCCTTTCAGCATTGACTAAAATCATTGTATCTTAGGTAAAAGTTTACTTCTTTCCTACAATCTCAAAGGTATTGTTGAGAGCATTCACCAACAAAACTCATGAATGTGAATCTGTTTTCCAAGGATACAGTCATATGACATGTATTTAATTAACTGAAAAACTTTAAACTTTTCTGAGGAAATCAGACTATAAGGTGATAAGGAAGGTAATATTGAACAAAGAGAAAAGTTGACCCAAGTAGCTTTAGGCACTCTACAAAAAATATTAATGACTCTTCCAGGAAGCACACTCGGAAAAAGAGTCAAAAGGTGTCATGAATTCAATAATATACTAATAGTAAGGACCTCTGGTGACCTAGTGGTAAGAACTGTACAACCTCAAATACACAGGGTTTCAATCCACTAGGTATTCTTTGGAAGAAGAATGGGCATCTCCTTCCATGTGATTTACTATCTCTGAAAACACATTTCAGGGTCAGCTATGAGTTGGTTCTGATTCAACTGCGCACAACAAAAACAGAGTTTTGGAACAGAGTTGTTCTGAATAATAGTAAAGACCTTAGTCATTGACTATTCACACTCCTTAGTTGACTAGGCCCTGCCTATTTATGAGGAGAAAGGATTACCTTAACTGAAGTAATCTCTCATTTAACTTTGAAATTAATGACCAACTAACAATATAACTGTAGATCCTTAATAGAAAGTATTTCTATAAACTGAGGGATCAATTAATTTGCCACAAAATATTTCGACAAAATATCAGTGTTTACTACAGCATGAACATGTAAGCCATTTATGTTTTATTTATTAGTTAACAGAACTTTAAAATCTATGTAAAATTGTTGTTGTTAGGTGCTGTCGAGTAGCCTGCAACTCACAGAGACCTTAGGTACAATAGCCCTAAACCCTGCTCTATGCTCTGCCAATCTTACAGTCTCTGACACACCTACCCCCACTTCCCCAGTCACTGAATCAATCCATCTCATCGAGAATCTTCCTTCCTGCACTGTCCCTCCACACTTCCAGCATAATGTTCTTCTCCACGGCTTGTCCCTCCTTAAAACAAGTCCAAAATATGTTACATGAAGCTTCAGAATCCTTGCCTCCAAGGAGCAACCTAGTTTCACTCTCTCCAGCATGAATCTGTTAGTTCTTTTAGCAGTCCATGGTATATTCAACCCTCGTCTCCAACACCACAGCTCAAAGGCATCAATTTTCTTTCCATCATATCTAGTCATTGCCCAGCTATCTGATGCATAGCAAATGATTGCAAAGACCATGGCTTATATTAGGAGCACCTTAGTCTCCAGAGTGACGTTGTTGTTCTTCAGTACTTTGGAGAGGTCACTGACATCAGACTTTCCAAATGTAATTTGTCTTTTAATTTCCTGGTTGCTGGTGCCAAGAATTTTGATTGTGGAGCTAAGCAAACTAAAGCTGTTAACAATCTCAATCTCTTGACTGTCTATCATGATGTTGACAATTGGCCCAGTGGTAATTATCTTTGTTTTCTTGAAATTGAGCTTCAGTCCATATTGAAGTATTCTGAGATTCTCATTCTTCTCAGAGTCAGCCACAGTTTGTTGTGATCCACACAGTCAAATTCCTTTGCATAGTCAATGACACACAAATAGATTTTCCTCTGGTGCTCTCTGCTTTTAGCCAAGATCCATCTGTCATTAGTTCTAATATCCCTATTGCAATGGCCTGTTCTAAGTCCAGACAGCACTTCAGGCAGTTTCAGATGTTTTTGGATAATCTTCAACAGAATCTTGCTTGTAATATCAAAGAGACTGTTATAG
>NW_006399823.1:10739222-10747035 GCF_000299155.1 Elephantulus edwardii | reverse complement strand
TATTATGGTTTTTTTTATGTGCCATTGAATCGCCTGCAATGTATAGCGACCCTAAATAAAGTAGCTCTGAACCCTTCCCTGTCCTGAGCTAGTGTCACACCAAGCCCCATTTCCCCAGTTGCTAAATCAATCCATTTCATCTGGTGTCTTCCTCTTCTGTGCTGTCTGTCCACCCTTCTGAGCATGAAGTGCTTCTCAAAGAATGTTATCTTCTTGACACGTGCCCAAAATAAGTGAGGTGGAGCTTCAAAATCCTAGCCTGCAAGGAAAGACCTAGTTTCACCCTCTCCAAAACACACCTGTTTGTTTTCTTGGAAGTTCATGGTACATTCATGACACTTTTCCAGCACCACAACTCAGAGGCATTTATTCTTTCATCCTTAGTCATTGTCCAACTCTCTGAAGCATAACAAGCAATTAAGAAGACCATGACAGGGATTAGGTGCAACTTTTTCTCTAGACTGACCTCATTGCTCTTCAGCATTCTGGAGAGGTCCATGGCAGCAGATTTTCCCAATGCAATTTATCTTTTGATTTCCTGACTGCTGGTGTGAAGAGTGTTGATTGTGGATATGAGCAAGCTGTAATTGCTAAAAACCTCAGGCTCTTCTCCATATATAATGATACTGCCAATTGGCCCAGTGGTAAGAATATTTATCTTCTTCATGTTGACCTTCAATCCATATTGAAGACTACAGTTCTTGACCTTTTACAGCAAGTGCTTCAGGTCTTCTTCAGTTTCAACAAACAAGGTTGTATCATCTGTCTATCGTCAGTTGTTAATGAATCTTCCTCCAATTTTGATGCGTGCCACACTCCTCTTCATAAAGCCCTGCTTCCCAAATGGTCTGTTCTGCATACAGATTGAAAAGGTATGGGGCAGGATGCTTCCCTGATAATACTCTTTTCCTGATTTTGAACCATGCAGGTTTTCTTGCTCTATTCTGAGGACTGCTTCTTGGTCCAAGTATAGGTTTCACATTAACATGATCAAGTGTTCTGGGATTCCCATTTTCCTCAAGGTTAGCCAGAATTTATTGTGATCTACACAGTCAAATGCCTTTGCATAGTAAATGAAACACACATAGACATTCCCTTGGTACTCTCTGCTCTCTGCCACGATCCATCTGACATCGTCAATAATGTCCCTAGTTCCATGGCCTCTTCTAAACCCAGACTGTATTTCTGGTAGTTCTCTGCTTTTCCAGTTTTTTCCTATATTATCTTCAGCAGGATTTTGCTAGTGTGTGATATTAGTGATATTGTTTGAGGATTTCCACACTCTGTTGGGTCATCTTTTTTGGGAATTGGAATAAATATCGATCTCTTCCAGTCAATTGGCCAAGTAGTTGTCCTCCAGATTTCTTGGCACAACTTAGTGAGCACATGCAGGACAACATCTCTTTGCTGAAATATGTCACTTGGTATTCCACCAATTCCTGGAGCTTTACTTTTTGTCAAGTCCTACAGAGCAGCCTGTACTTACTCCTTCATCAACATTGCCTCTTGATCATATGTTGTCTTCTGTGTCAGTCAATTCTTTTTGTTACAATGACTCTGTATACTCCTTCCATCTTCTCTTAATGCTTCCTGAATCATCCAATATTCTTCCCATAGCATCCTAAAACTTTGCAACTAGTGGCTTGAACTTATTCTTTAGTTCTTCTCAGCTTAAATGCTGAGTGAGTTTGGCCCTTTTGATTTTACGACTCCAGCTCTCTGCACATTTCATTATAATAGTTTCCCTGTCTTACAAATTGGTCATTTGAAATATTCTATTCAGCTCCTTAACTTCTTGATATCTTCCCTATGCTTTAGCTTCTCGGTGCTCTAGTACAATATTCAGAGTCTCTTCTGACATCCATTTTGGTCTTTTCTTCTTCTTCTTCCTTCATTGTGATGACTTACTGCATTCATTTTTTTTTACTTTTTAAAAATTTAATTTAGTTTGTTTATTTTTTATTTCAATGAACATCTACAGAGATTCATGAATGATAATCTTGATATCTTCCTACAGCTTATCTGATCTTCACTCATTAGTGTTCAAGGCCTCAAACCTATTCCTGAGTTAGTTTTTAAATTCATGGGAGATAGACTCAAGGTCAACTTTTGATTCCTGTGGACATAATTTAACTTTCTTTTAGTTTGAACTTGCATATGAAAAGTTGATGGTTTGTTCCAAAACCGGCACCTGGCCTAGTCTTTACTGCTGATAATTAACTTCTCCAGTGGTTCCTTCCACAGATGTAATCATTCTGATTCCTGTTCATCCCATCAGGTGAAATCCATTTGTATAGCATGCGTTTACGTTTCTTATAAAAGGTATTTGCTATGAATAAATAATTGATTTTACAGAATTATATCATTTTATCACTGGCCTCATTTTGATCAAAAAGTCTATATTTTCTGACTACTGATCCTTCTTCCTTGTTCCCAAGTTTTGCATTCCAGGCATTTATTAATATTAACGTGTTTTGGTTACATGGTCAATCAATTTCTGACTGCAACAGTTGATAGAAATAATCTATTTCCTCCTCCTTAGCTCTGGTTGTAGGTGCATAAATTTGAATGAGATATATATACATAATATTTATATTCTATAATATATGTATATGTTATATTCTACAATATATAGTATATATTCTACAACATGTATAGTGTGTGTGTATACTATATAAATATAAAGTATGTATAATATGTATATATATCTATATACACATTTATATGTATATATAATTGGGAAAGTCAACTGTAAGGGACTTCTCCAGAGTATTGAAGAGCAATGATATCAGACTGGAGACGAAGGCACTCCTGATCCGGGCCATAGTCTTTGCAATTTTGTGCTATGCATCAGAGAGCTGGACAGTGAATAGGGGATGACAGACAAAAATTGATGTCTTTGAGTTGTGGTGTTGGAATAGAGTGTTGAATATACCATGGACGGCTAGAGAACAAATAGGTTTGTTCTGGAGAAGGTGAAATGGGGCTGCTCGTTGGAGGCAAGGATTCTGAAGCTTCGTCTGACATACTTTAGACATGTTGCAAGGAGAGACCAGTCCTTGGAGAGGGACATCATGTTTGGGAGAGTGGAGGGACGGCTCAGGAGAGGAAGACCCTTGATGACATGGACCAATTCAGTGATTGGGGTAATGAGGGTAGGTGTATTAGATACAGTGAGGTTGGCACAGGATAGAGCGGGGTTTAGGGCTCTTGTACATAGGATATACACACATTCTACAACAGTAAAATAAAAGGGAGCTCTGGTACTCTAATGATAAAGAACTGCACTGCTAACCCAGTGACATGAGCTTCGAACCCACCAGCTACTCTGAAGGTGAAAGATGGACAATCTTCCCATGTTATTGGTTGTTGTTCTGTGTCGTTGAGCCCAGTATGACTCACAGTGACTCTAGGAATAATCTATCTGAATCCTGCCCTAATCTGTGTTATCTTCCTAATTTCTAACAAACTATAACCTATTGATGAAGCCAAAGTATCAATCCATCTCTTTGGAGGTCTTCCTCTCTTTTATTACCCTTTATCTTTCCTAGTATGGTGTCCCTTTCCAAAAAGTAGCTTTACCTAGGTACATGTTCAAAGTATGAAAAACAAAGATTTACAATTTTTGCCTCCAAGGAGCACTCTGGCTTCACTTTTTCCAGTACATATATGTTTGGGTTTTTAGCAGTCCATGGGGTAAAACTGACTGGAGTTTCAATTATGAGTCAAGGCTACTGGATGGCACATAAAAACAACAATCTTTGGCATAATTAGGCTAATGAAAGATAATTGAAAATACACAAAGAGCTGAAGATTAATTAGGTAACTGGAACTTCCTAAAAATTAAATCTTTATCCTTATGTACATATAACAACTTCTCAAAAGAAGAATCTTTAAACTGGGGGAAAACGTTTTCCAATGACATGCCTGCCAAGGACTATACAGTTTATAGAGACTTCAATAACAACAGAAAAAGTCAACTGACAAAATGAGCAGAAGACATGAAAAGTCACTGTACTAAAGAAGTGCTCAGATTTTAAAGAAACGTGTGAAGAAGTTCTTAAGACAATTAAACATATTCAAATTAAACCAATCTATATCATTCACTCCACCACAAATGACAAAATCACTAAGTCAGAAAACTTCTCTGAAGGAATTGGCAACACCTAAGGCCCCAGGAATTGATTGAATACCAATTGACATATTTCAACAAACAAATACAGTACAGAATGAACTAAGAAATCAGAAGGAGAGCTACCTGGTCACCTCCTTATCAGTAAGCCACTAGTGTCAATTTCTTAATTTTAACAAATGTAGTAACATTAAGTAAGATAGGTGGAGAATCTACAGGAACTTTCTGTATTGTGAAACTATTCCAATATTTGTGTCTTTTAAAAAATTTCTTCACTTCTTAATCTACTTCCCCAAAGCTTTATTAGTTGTATTTAGCCTTAATTTTGAAAATTAGTTTTCCTTTCATTTCTAATTCTTTCTTTAGTTCTGTTATCTCATTTCTAAATATTTTTAATTGTGCTATTCTTTTTTTTTAAAATTTAGGTTGTTTATTTTTCATTTCAATGAACATCTACAGAGAATTGTGCTATTCTTTAGCCTTTGTTTTGATATAAAATATTATATACTAAAAAAAGACACCAAACAAAAACTCATGGTGAATATGTGCATAGTTTTGAACTCTCATACATGACTGGTGGGAATAGAAAATGAGAAAATGTTATAAATGCTGTGGAAAGCTGTTTGATGCTTCCTTAGAAACTTGGGAACAGAAATGTTCTTTAATCCCAGAATCCCACTACAAGGAACATACCCAAAGAAATAAAAGCTACCACACAAACAGGTATGTGTACATCCAGGGTCAGCAACATCATTGACAGTAGTAAAGAGACAATTACATCCCGAAATCCATCAACGGTACTAAGAATCTGCACAATTGTTGCTTCTCAATACTCTAGAGAGATCTCTGAACAGAGACTTTCCCAGTGCAATATGTCTTTTGATTTTGTGACTGCTGGTGCCAAGAGTTTTAATTGTGGAGCCAAGGTAGCTGAAACTGTTAAAAATCTCAATTTATTTTCCTTCTATCATGGTGCTGCCAATTGTCTTTTTGATGTTGAGCTTCAATCTGTATTGAAGACTACAGACCTTGACTTTCTGTAGCAAATGCTTCAAGTCCTCCTCAATTTTAGCAAGCAAAGTTGTGCCATCTGCATGTCGTAGGTTGTTAGTTTGCCTCCAATCCTGACCTTACATTCATCCTCATGAAGCCCAGTCTCCCAACACACACACACACACACACACATCCATATATGTGTATTCATAAATCTATGGACAATTACTTTGAAAAATTCTTTGTCATTACTTATTAATGTTGATCATGTATGCAACTTATAACCAAGACAATTTTGCTCCTAAGTATTATCAATACTGTGTTGTCTGGGGACTGGCTGTGGAGTGTTTGGTTGGCTGGAAGCTGCTTTTGTTTGGCCAATGAGAGCCCAGGATACAAACATGGGGATTTGAAAATTCATTTCTGTCCTTGGCCTCTGACTTGGGCCTGGTTTTAATTGTGTTTGAAAAAAAAACCATTTTCCTAAGTGATACAGCACTATTCTGTCCTTTCTCTTTATTGAGGTAACTTTGGGTTCTATGATACCCAGCGGTGTGCCATAATGGTTACACATGTTTGACAACGTATGGTGTTACTCACTGATTAAGACAGGCCTGAAAGCAGGAGTGACATCCACTTCCTACACATGCCTGTGGAAACTCTATGAACTTAGAAGAATAGTAGTTCTATTGTTTATAGAGTTGGTACTAGATGGCACCTAACAGCAATATATAAAGCCCTTGCCTCCATTTTGGAGTTGGACGAAGCAGCTGGACTCTGTAAGTGGGTGCTCTTGTTTTGGTTGAGGACTATGTGGATTGTTTGGTTGTTTTTATTTAAGCCTCTAGTTTAGAGTCAACAAGACCTCCTGAGGGACCTTTATATTTAAAAGTTGGGCCTAAGGGATTATCTTTTAATCCCTTGTTACTATATTTTTGAGGAACATTCTGTTAAGTCATAGAGCAATCTGGCCAGTTTGGTGTGATAAAGTAATCCAGGTTAGCTGTGACACTGAATCTTGTGCCATTTGGGTTTCAAATGACATAAAGGAACAACTGTGCCATTGTTGTGCCAAACACCATCCTGGCTACCGATTGTGGGCAGTGTTTGGTGGAGCTCCCATATTGATTCAAGTTTGGAAGCAGGAGTGGCATCCATTTCCTAAACCACATGCCTCTGAGAACCCTATGAATTTGGAGAAATGATGATAATTATAGAAAGCCTTCAGGCCTTTTGTTCATTGTGTCACTAGTGCTCAGCTCAAAGGCAATCAATCAACAACAATTGTGAACAGAGACAAGCTTTGGTGGCACTAGCCCATGGGCAGTTATGCTGCTCATTCAAAGGCAACACCTTCATGGTGATTTGAGTCAAGCAGCTTCTCCATGGGATAAAGATGGCAATCATTTCTTATGCAATTTATAATCTTGAAAACCTGATGGGGAGTCAGCTATTAGTTGATTACAATTCAAAGTTAAGTGAGTTAAGTTTGAAGTGATTTTTTTAGTCAATAAAAGTATGTACATATTTTTACCCCAAATATGTAAAAATGTTCATAACAGAAATTATTTCAAAAGATGACCATGAATAACTTAAAACACTCATCTCTAATAGAATACAAAGGAGAAAACAAATAATTATCAACAATAAATGTTAATGAATGTGTGTGTATCACACACAATAGCACATGCCAGTGGGTAAAGGAAGCCAATTACAAATAATTCAAATCATATTCCATTTGTATAGAATTTAGACTAATGTGTAGTTTTGTAAGTGAGAAAGGTGGTTATATTTGAGAGGCAATGGAAAATTTACTAGGGCGACCTCCAGAATATAAATAATGTTCTATTTTTTTTTCACCTACATGATGACTTAATGAGTGACTTATTCTTTTGGTTAGGGCTATGATTATGAGTTTTGTAGTTTTTTTACACACACATATACATATAGTACAAATTCATTTACAATAGTAATTTACATGCATAACCTTCTTTTGCTGACTAGTTTGACTTTTATGAAATAGTCCCATTCAAATTTGTTTTCGGGTATACATCCTACAGAAAGGCTTAGCTTAACTTCATACAGGAAAATATTTAGCAATGTTCTCCAGCAAAGAAAAATGAAGCTGAAGATGAACTGCCAAAGCATCTTAGAGGTTACACTCATTATTTTCTCACTTGCCATAACATCGGTTTTGCTTAAACATGTAAGTTTTATATAACACGTGTTACCACTTATCAGGTTGTCTGAGTCTACATATGACTATTCGAAAGTGATCATCTGGTACTTTTTGAGGATTTCATTCTTTGTCTACACATTATGGCCTTAATTTAGCAGCGTGAAAGTATTTTTTTCTGCTTTTGGATCTGAAGTCTGTTTATAATTCCATTTAAAGTATTTGCAACATTATATCTTAGATATTGTCCTGTTGTTTACTCATGGTAGTTAAGAAATGGGTACCTTCTCTGTCTTTGAGTGTTTCTTTCCTGTTAGCTTTTCCTGTCTCCTTAAGAAACAAACAAATGGAAAAACAGCAAACAAAAATACTGCAATTGAGTCAACTCCAAGTCATAGTGATTCTTCGGAAAAGACTATAGAGGAAGGCTCCCCACCAGCTCTCCAAGGCTTTAGTCTTCATAGCGATTTCTTTTGGTGAGAGTGTGTGTGTGTGTGTGTGTGTGTGTGTGT
>NW_006399823.1:10710309-10739122 GCF_000299155.1 Elephantulus edwardii | reverse complement strand
GCGATTTCTTTTGGTGAGAGTGTGTGTGTGTGTGTGTGTGTGTGTGTGTGTGTGTGTGTGTTTCTGTGTGTGTGTGTCTGTGTGTGCACACGTTGCTGGGCAGTCAGAATCTCTCCCATGATGGAGATGCAAATATCCTTGGGTTTCTTACTGGCAGTTGGCTTTTCTCTTAACAGGAATTTATTGGAGGAACCACTCCCATTTAAAAACATAGTTTTTCTATTTATATTAGATTTTTGTTGAACAAAACATTTGTTCTGTGTGTGTGTGTGTGTTTGTGTGTGTGTGTGTTTGCTTCAAATATTTCATCCATTCTAGAGGACAAGGGAAGTTAATCAAGCATTTTTTTTAAAAAAAGGTACTCTGAAAAAAAAGCTATGATCAGTTGCTTCAATTGTGTGATATTGTGGCATATGGGAATATGTCTATGCAATTTTCATAAAACTTAGATAACAGCTCACAAAATGCTCAAGTTTTGCATAGATATGAATATGTAACCCCAAATTAGTTATTTCTGATAGAGTGAGATATGTTTCTGAAAATAGCCATATTTTCATTTTGTTCCTCTGACCAAGGTTGTAGGAAATACAGTTTTAAAAAATTCTTATATACTCTATTTTTAAAATTTAGTGATTTCCTTTGGCTTTAACATTTCCATTTGAGAAAAGTGATTCATGTAGTAAAGAGGAAAGGAGACTTTTAATGAGGTCATATGATTGAGATGTTCCTATTTAGACATGCAAATCAACTTAAGGAGATTCACTGACAGGGTGAGGCTTCCCAGTTGGGGAGCCAGGGATATTTTGGAAACAATGCAAGATGCTCAAGAAGAGCTTCCAGAGCTGGCTTATTCATAGGGAGTATCCCCTTTGTTTGGATTCTATTTCTGCTCGTCCTTAAAAATTCCTTTGCAAACTATGGCTTTTTCATATGAGTGTATTCTACAGATTTGAATAACAAAATTCTGTTTATAAACAGCAAACTTCTCAGCGTACAGAGAAAATTTAAAAAAAATGTTGAACGAGTTGGTCATTCAGAGGAAATTCCTGGGCTTTTTTTCTTTGCCTCCCTCCCCCAGTGATCTGTTTTGCTTTTGTAGTTAAAGTTAGCCAATCAGCATGCCCAGTCTTGCATACGTAAATTAAATGCCTGACCCCATCCCAGAGTGGGAGACTTTTCTCTCTGCAACTTGTATCAGGTACATTCTGGTTTACTACTGTATGCCCTGAGAGCCTTTCCCTGATCCTAGCCACTGACAATGCTTCTCCAACTCTTTCTTCTTTTTTGTTGTCTCAGCCAAGGCTTCACAGAAATGATAGTATGTGCTGGCCAGTTTGAGAATGAATATGCTAAACTGATATGTGAATATATCTGTAGAAAAGGTGGGAACTGAATAGAAAATTAGGCCCCCTACTCCCTTTCTCCTCACCCTTGCTTTACACAAAGGTCATCTCCACTGCAGGAGCCTAGTGCAGCTCATTGGCAGTTGGAATTCAGCCTGCAGATGTGTATGTGGTCTGGAGTAGATCTGAGTGGATATGCACAGGTTTTGAGACTACAGAGAGTGAATGTTTGCAGCCTACCCAAGGCCATTTCTGGAGAAAACATGAGTAGTGGCTCATATATGATAATCCCTGTTGCTTTTATTTCCTTATTGGTGTTTGTTTGTTTGTTTTGTTGTTGTTTTTTAAATCTTGGCTTGTTCAAGATAATCTAGATGCTAAAGTTTTTGCAGATTGCTGGGCTCTGTTTGGATCTGAAGTTTTCTGCCAAAAATATTCTAATGTCCTAACCCCTGTACTCATGAATATGTCACTGAGAGTAGATTTTCTTTCTGTTACAATAAGGTCACATTAGAGTTCTAAATTTAATCTTTTCCCTTCCCTTCCCTTCCCTTCCCTTCCCTTCCCTTCCCTTTCTTCCCATCCCTCTCATTGTTTTCAAGTTAGAATTGACTCATAGCTAAACCTCCATTGGGTTACTAAGGTTGTAAATTGAACTGGAGGAGATTACCCATCTCTCACTCTCAGAGACACTGGTGGATTCAAACCATCAGAGAAGTATGGGTTTTGGATTAGCACTTAAAACTTTCTACAAATGATGTGAAAGGGAAATGAGGCAGGGTGGGGAAGGCACACACAGATGAAGAAGTCTTGTGAAGATCCAACTACAAACCAGACAGCAAATACCAAGAAGTACCAAGGGTTTCCCGAAACTGGAAAAGACAAGCAAGAATCATCCTCTAGAATAGATAGGATGTAGTCCTGTTAATATCCTCCGTTCAAACCCACAGCGTCCAAAATAGTGAGATACAAAATATCTGTTCTTAAAACATCTTGTTTTAATAGGGGAGCTCCACCAAATACTGTCCACCATGGGTAATCAATATCGTATTTGACACATCAGTGTCACAGTGTTTAGCATCACAGTAACCACAGATGACCTCTGTACAACAAATGCACAGACCAGTGCTATACCACTTAGAAGAATGTTTGACTAAAAATTATTAAAACCAGGCCTGAGGGCTGCAGATTAAAATCACCCATCTTTGCCTTGGTAGCAAAACTTTCTATCCACTAGGCCAACAGAGCTATCTCCATGTTGCTGTTGTTGTTAAGTGCTATAGAGTCACAGAGGACTCATAGCGCCCCTATGAATGAAAGACCTGAACACTTGTATAATTGTCATGTTTTCGCCAAGTTCATAGAGTTTATGGAGGCACTGGAAGCCCTTGAAGAAATGAGGGAAGTTACACAAGGCCCCCTACTCCCTTTCTCGTCAGGCATAATAGGATCATTTCAACCAGATGTTCTGCCAGAGTTAATTCTAAATGGCCAATTTTTTTTGTCATATCCTAAGCATGACTAGCCCCACTGATGAATTTTTATATATTACATTGTCCATGTTTAAATATTAAAGTTCCTAATTTTGCAGTTGCTGAAAGGGAAAGTGGAACACTAGTTCTAGATCTCCAATCGGAGGGACACCTTGAATTAGAAAACTCTCTGAGCTCTCAACATGTAAGCTTCATACATCAATAATATTTCTCATGGAATCAATGTTTTTCCATTTCAATTGAGGAACAGTATTCAAAAGTTTGTCCAACTGTGTCTTATCTGATAACATATAAGCAATTGCTACTTTTGCCAAAATAACTATCAGCAATAACAGCAGCAAGAGACTTCTCGTTGTGTGCTGTCATGTTAGAACCAACTCAGAGTTGGGCCTGTAGTAGGTTTTCAGACGCTATAAATTGCAAGGAAATATATTACTCATCTTTCTCTTACAGAACCACTGGTAGATTGAAACTGCATGTCTTTGAGTTAGCAGCACAACTACTTACTCCTCAGGGGCCACCTGCGCTCTGGCAAAGGATTTAGAGCTGAGAAATTTACCTAGATGCTGAGGAAAGCCATGGAAGCAACAAGTAGATTAACCGGGAAATATGAGTGGCATCCACCTCCTAAACAACATGCTTCTGGAAACTCTATGAACTTTGAGAAATGATAGTTATCGACAGGCTTCAGGTCTTTTGTTCATAGGGTTGCTATGAGTCATGCTTGACTCGATGGCAATCAACAACAACAAAAACAACATGATTCAAAATAACAACAATAAAGCCTCTTTCTTGGACTTTGGCTGTAGAGCTTGGATGCCGTTATTCTTGTGTGTCTTGCAGTATATTGCAGACACCGGGTTATCAAGTCAATGCTAGCAGGAAAGTTTGTCAAATGAGCTCATGTATAAATAGCAGCTCTTAACACTGTGAACATTCATGAGGCTTATTAGGTTTCAGTTATTGTTTAACTGTGAGTCCCTACTTGGGCAGTAGAATCCTGCTGATTTACTACTTATCAGGAATAAATTATAGTTTAGAACTCTTATTTTTTTTATGGCTTTCTTTGTGTCAGCATAAATAAACTTAGCTAATGGGCTATTTCCCGTTGCCTATTAAACTGGCTGTGAGTAAAAGACTCCCAGGCTCGTGAGGGAATATCAACAAGATGAGAGAACCAAGTTGTTTTACCTGAAAGTATTTAGAATATCGAGGGCTTTGCAAATAAATGTCACATGCTCCAAGCTATCAGCTTTGCCTCATACTTTTCTTATACCTTTTTTCCCCCTCATATCTTTTCTTTCCCATCAGCTCAGTAGTGTTATTACTGCAGAGATCATTAGAATGGTTCTTGATTGATTTAAGGAGGTAGAGAGTGTCCTTCCATCTAAGAGAGTTGCTGTTTGCATTGCCAACTCTAACTGTGGTTCTCTTAATTGAATCTAGAGTGCTGGCTTTACATGCTTTGAGGAAAAGTTCCTACTTTGCAATCGTAGAAAGGGAAAGTGGATGTCATTTCCAGGTCTTCCTCCAGAGTGATTTCTTGGCTCTGATACCCACATTTCATTTACAGAAACTGCTTTTTGTTATTAGTTAACATTCAAGGAATAGTTTCAAGTTTTACAGCTGCAAAAGGGTCATTATTTTTATCAGTGTGCTGGAGGTTATTTTGAGTTTGACGACAGAGGGCTCAATTCAATAACATCGCAGCCTGAGTTTCCCAGCAGGATGCTCAAGCCATGGAAATTCAACAGGGGAGCTCACATGGGCTTCTATGATACTGCACCGGGGCTAGATTTCCATTTAATCATTCTCAAGAAATCAAAAGACACTTTGGGATTAAATGGTAAACCTTTTAACTTGGAATTCCTCAGCCAAAATGGCCAATTAGCATTTAAACTGCAGAAACTGCATTATGTAAGAGGGAATGAGTAACGGAAGGAAAAAAAAAATCTTCCTTATTAGTTAAAAAGGTAAACCAGAAACATGCCGTTTTCATAAAATAAGGATTCTCTTCAAGGACAGAAAAGGGACCACAGGACTTTGAAACCAAAGAAAAAGAAAAAGAATCTGGATTACCCACCTGTCCTCATACTTTTAGATTTAATTGAGAAAACAAAATCAATTGAATGATGCTAGAATCCTTTCTCTAATTACATGGTGTTACTTTTCATTTAGCAAATGACTCAATATTTTGGTTTTGTATCTTATGATTTATTTTTAAAAATTCAAAATTATTTTATGTATAGAATACCAAAAACAATTTCCATTTCAGAATGAGTAAGATTTCCTTTTCTGTAATCTTAAAACTCTGTACTACTGAAATTTTCTTTTCTTTCAGGTACACATCAGTGATTTAAAAGCCAAGAGAGAATAAGGTCTAATTTATTGGGGAAAAAACCCAAAACCCATTAATTTCTAGCAAAACTGTACATGAAAAAAATGTTAAGGTCTTCCAGAAACAGAGTTGAAAATGATTGTTAACAAACAGTAGATTATTCTCCTTCTTCATGTATGGCCATTGATTTTTATAGGCTTTCATTCCTCTCAACTCATGACTATAGGCATTTCAAATGTTGATTCATAACAGTTAATAATTTCGTATTGCTATGCATGTTTCCATGTTGTTGCTGTTATGTGCTGTTGAGTCTCTTGCAACTCCAACCTTACTGTCTGACACACCTACCCTCATTACCCCAGCAGCTGAATCAATCCATCTCATCAAGGTCTTTCTCTCTTGTTCTGTCCCTCCACTTTCCCAAGCATGACGTCCCTCTCCAAGGACTGGTCCCTCCTTGCAACATGCCCAAAGTATGTCAGATGAAGCTTCAGAATCCTTGCTTCTAAGGAGCAGCCTGGTTTCACCCTCTCCAGGACAAACCTCTTTGTTCTCCGAGCAGTTCATGGTATAGTCAATACTTTTCTCCAGCACCACAGCTCAAAGACATCAATTCTCCTTCTATCATCTTTAGTCATTGTCCAGATATCTGACACATAGCAAACTATGGCCTGGATCAAGTGCACCTTAATGACTAACATTGTTGCCCTTCAGCACTTTGGAGAGGCCTCTGATAGCAGACTTTCCCAATGCAATTCATCTTTTGATTTCCTGGCTGCTGGTACCAAGAGTGTTGATTGTGGAACTAAATCTCTTCACCATTTGTCATGAGGCTGCCAATCGGTGCAGTGGTGAGAATCTTTGTTTTCTTGATGTTAAGCTTCAATCCATATTAAAAGCTACAGCTCTTGACCTTTTGCAGCAAGTGCTTCATGTACCCCTCAGTTTCAGCAAGCAGAATTGTGTCATCTGTATAATGCAGGTTGTTGATGAGTATAATCCTGATGCCACATTTCTCCTCGTAGAGTCCAGCCTTCTGGATAATCTGTTCTGCATATAGATTAGAAAGGTATGTAGATAGGATATCTCTGGAGCACACCCTTCCAGATACTGAGCCATGCAGTGTTTCTTTGCTCTGTTCTGATGACTAACTCCTGGGCCAAGTATTGATTTTTCATAAGCACAATCAAATGTTCTGGCATTTCCATTCTTCTCAGAGTCAGCTACAGTTTGTTATGATCCACATAGTCAAATACCTTTGCATAGTCAATCATAAATCCTTTAAAAATTAAGTAAATTTCGTTGTTTTTATGTGCCATCGACTAAGAACTTACCCCCAGCTGAACCAGGGAGTTTTCAGAGGCAGAAAATCACAAAGGCCAAAAGTCAGTAAACCGGAAGGTCATAGGGTGGGTCCTTTAGCATGCTGGAGAAGCTGTTCTGACTGAACAATTTTGTCCTATATCCAACCTAAACTGTAACTTCTTCTCTAGAAGAGCCCTTCATATAGAGTATGACGTGTGATTTTTGTATGGCATATGGAACAGATTGATGGTCCCAATAATAGAGCAGTGATAGCTCTGGGAAGGACCTCTAGTATTATAATTGGTATAATTAGGATCTGGGAATGTGGAGGCCTATCTAACCAAATAGGAGTCAGTGTCATGCTGTTAATGTTGTGGATGGGGAATGTTACCCTTTGTGGAGTTAGTGGAGGTCAAATATAGTTGCCCTCATGCCACCTACATTCCTTTTACAGGTTTATCATTCATGTCCACCTGATTTTAAAAGTTGCTTTTGATAGTGATGTGAGAGGACAAAAACTATTTTACCAGAAGTATAATGTACACTGAGTTCTACTTTTTATAGCTTAAGAAACAGTTGTATTATAGTGGTCAAAACACTTAGCTGCTAATCTCCAGATCAATGATTCAAATGCTTAGTAGAAAGATGAAGCATTTTGTTCCCATAAAGATTTATAGCCTTGGAAATATGATGTGGTAATTCTTTCCTGTCCTGTGGGGTAGCTATGAGTCCAAATCAACATAAAGTTATTGAGTGGGCATTTTAGTTTGAGTGGAAATTATAATGTTGAGCACAAAGTATATTCCTTGTCTTCTGTGCTAAATGCTATTCCTCTTCTCTGACTACCCAGTTTTTGCTGGTTGGCTCAAATCATTATTTGCCCTTATAATTATGAAATTGTTTTTGGTTTTAGGTGTTATTGAGTCAAGCACAACTTACAGTGACCCTATGAACAACAGATCACAACCCTCTCCTATTCTGTGCCACCTTCACAATCTCTTACACCCTCAAGCTCATTGCTATAGTTACTGTGTCAATCTATCTGCTTGAGGGTCTTCCTTTCCTTCATCATTCCCACATCTTTCTAAGCATGGTGTTCTTCTCCAAGGAATAGTCTTTCTTAACCCAAAGTACGCAAGACAAAGCTTCACCATCATTGCCTACAAAGCCCATTCTGGCTGTACCTTCTCTAAGACATATCTGTTTGTTCTCTTGGACTTCCATTGTATATTCAGTACTCTCCTCCAACACCACAACTCAAAGACATCCATTTTTCTTCTCTCATCCTTATTCATTGTCAAGTTCTCAGCAGCTTAGCAAGTGATTGAAAAGATCATGGTCTGGATTTGGTTCAACTTAGTCCTTAGTAATTTGTAGAAGTCCTTGACTGAAGATTTTCCCAGCACAATGCATCTCCTGATATCCTTACTGCTGGTCCCAAGTATATTGATTGTAGATTCCAGTGAGGTGAAGAGGTTGACCTCTTCAATCTTTTCTCCATCTATCATGATGTTGTCTATTGGCCTTGTGGTGAGAATTTTTGTTTTTTTGATATTGAGATGCAATCCTTGATGAAGGCTGCAGTGTTTGATCTTCTGCAGCAAGTGTTTCAAGTCCTCCTCACTTTTAGCAAGCACTGTTGTGTTATCTACATACCAAAGCTTATTTATAGGTGATTCTTCCTCTAATCCTGTGCAACATTCTTCTCAAAGAACGCAGCTTCTCGAATAATTTGTTAGTATACAATTGAATAGGTATGGAGAAAGGATATATGAGGCACACCTTCTTGAATTTCAAACCATGCAGTGTTCCCTTGAACAACAGCTTCTTGGTCTAAGTGCTGTTGTCTTTATGTGCCATTGAGTCTCCTGAGACTCATAGCTACACTATGCACAATAGCCCAGAACCCTGTCCTATCCTGAGTCAGTCTCACTGTATCTGACACACCTACCTCCATTTTCCCAGTCACTGTGTCAATCCATCTCACCCTGGGTCATCCTCTCCTACACTGTCCCCCCACCCTTCCAAGCATGATGTCTTTCTCCAAGCACTGATCCGTCCAGGCCACATGCCCAAATGTGTGAGATGGAACGTAATTATGAAGTAGATAGAAATTGTTCTCTGATAGTCTACTTCTTCATGCTTTTTCCTTCTGGTCCAAGAGCCAAAGGTCCCTGACTGCCACCCCATCCTATCTTCCTGGACTTCCCTCTCCTCTGATACCTAACATGACTCTTTTCTGCTGCTTTCAAATTTTTCTCCTCTCTTTCTCATCACTCAGTTGTAACTTGGAAGACTAAGGTACTATATCATTAATTTAGAATAAATGTTAATAGATACGTATGTTGTATTTACAAAGGGGTACTTAATTTTTAAAGAAGCAAAGTATTAATGAAGAGAAAAGAATGATGGTTTTATAAGAATTATGTTCAAAATAAATAGTTTTGAAAGTAGTGTTAGAGATATGTCTGGCTGAGATGAAGGAGGTACAGAAATTTATAGATTTACTCCCTTATAATGAGACTAGGTTGGCTGCTGTCTATACATAAAGCTGGTCTTGCTTAAATCCCCAGACAACATTTAAACTTGTCTTAAATGTGACAAAATTTAAATCATTGCTATTGTGTTGCTTGTTTTTTTTTTTTTTTTTAATGTGTTATGTTTTTAAAAGTATTTGTAACTGAAGGAAAATTTAGAAAATTGTTGCTGGTTTCTGTAGAGTTGGAACTTCCTAATGACAGTTTTATATAAATCAGTATGAACTATTGTCTGGTCAGGAGCTGTCATCATAATTTCAGATATGTTTCAGGCCGTTGTTGCTGCCATTGTGTAATGCCTTTAAACCTAGGAGACTCATTCTGCAACCCTGTATCAAAATCTTACTCTGGTTTGGTTCATAAAATTTTCTTTTCATCAACTGATTTTGAAGAGTGATTTCCAGGTCTTTCTGCCTATTGTTAGTCTGGAAATTTTTCTGAAACCTGCCCACCATGGGTAACTCTGTTATTATTGGCAATGCCAGTGGCATAGCTTCCAGCATCTCATCAACATACAAATCAGTACAGTCCTATATACTGACAGACGAAATTTAGAAATAGACTCTGAGAAATCTTATTTCTGTTGACAGCACCCTCCTGGGAAAATTGTAACTTAAAATCATCTTTATTTAGTACTCCTCATTTTTGCTTGCTTACGTTTTTGTTCTTTATGTCCAAGAATTTACTCACTTTTTAAATTCACACCAGAGACTTTGGATTTTGCTTCCATCTCTCCTTTCTATTCCCTAAACTATACATATCCATATGGAGCATTTCCATAGCCTCAGAATTTTCTTGTATCTCTATGATTCTTTATGTACATAGTCATCAATATATAATTTTGATTATTTCACTTATTTGTGTAAAAGCATTTGTGTCTCTTAGTATCTATGAAATAAAATTTATGTTCCATCATGACATTTAAGTTCCCCAGGAGTCTAGCTCTAACTTATCCCTCATTCATTAGTGAAAAGAATGTCATTGTTTCTTCCTGACTAGACTATGTAGTTCTGCTGCTTGTCCCATCTTTGTTCACTCTTATCCATCCTTATCATTATTGGTTGATGTCTTCAAGTCAACTATGATCTAAAACAACCCTATGAACAACAGACCTGAACGCTGTCTTCTCCTGTGTCATTCTCACAATCTCTGACATACACGAGCCCATTGTTGAGGTCACTGTGTTATTTGTCCTAGGTTTGGAATATTTTCCTTCACAGGTTGTGATGACCTAAGTTCTTTATAATTTTGAATGGCCAACACAAATATTCCTCTACCTAAGTTATTAAAAATTATCTTACATTGAGGTGAACACAATATTTCTCCCTTTTCATAATCTTTTTTTAAATATTAAATTTTAATTTAATGAACATTTGCAGAGATTTTGAGTTTTCATTCATTCATCGTTGCACTGTTTTCTCTACCCTCCTCCCCAGTTCATTCTTTTTTTATTTCATAATCTTTTAAAGAATTTTCTTGGAAATATTTGATTCTTTACTTTTTTTAATTGAGAAATTCTTCATATGTGGTGAAATGCACATTTTTTAATACTCTTTTCCAACATGTTTTATGGTTTTTAGGCACCCTAAGATGACTTTGACTTATAGCATCTCTGAGCAACAGAACCTAACTGCTCTACCCTGTGCCTATCAAGAGTTTTGCTCTGAGAAAGTGTATTGTTGTATCCACTATGTTAATCCATTTCATTGAGGGTCTTCCTCTTTTTCTTTGACCCTCTACTTCCCCAGCATGATGCCTTTTCCCAAGGTATGGCCTCTCTTTATCATATACCCCAAGTATGTGGGGCAAAGTTTCTCTGCCCTGGCCACCAGGAAGCACTCAATTTGCACTTTCTCCCACAAAAACTGGTTTGTTCTTTTGGAAGTCCATGCAATTTTCAATAATCTTTGCCAACACTACAATTGAAAACAATGTATTTTCTTTGGTTAAGAGACTTACTCTCTTTTGCAGACTCTGAACATTTCCAAACATAATGTCCCTTTTCCAAGGAATAGCCTCCAGCAACATTCCTGAAATATGTGTAATAAAGTCTCTCTAGCCTTTCCTCCAAGGAGCACTGGTTCTAGTTTGCTTAAGACATATTCACTTGTTCTTTTGGCAATCCATGGGATAATCAGCTTCTTGGCATCGGTGTTGCTGTTATTAGGTGCCATCAAACAAAAGATCTGAACTCTATTCTTTCCTGTGCCATCCTCACACTTTCTGACACACTAGAGCCCATTGATGCAGCCACTGTGTCAATCCACCTGGTCAAGGGTCTCTCTTTCCTTCACTGACCTTCTACCTTTCCAAGCAATATGTTCCTTGCCAAGAAATAGCTCCTTCTAGAAACATGCCCAAACTATGTGAGGTAAAGCCTCCTCATCTTTTTTTTAAGGAGCCCAACAGCTACACCCTCTCTAAGACACATTTGATCATTCTTTTGGCAGTCCAGTCCATGGGATGTTCAGTGCTCTCTTCTAACCTAACACCACAGCTCAAAGGCATCAACTCTTCTTCTGTCATCCCTATTCATGATCCAGCTCTTAAATGCATAGCAAAGATCAAAAGACTATGGCCTGAATCAGACACATCTTAGTCCTTAAACTCGCATCATTTCTACTCAATAATTTGGAGATATTCTTAAGTGCAGACTTCCCGAATGCAATACGTCTCCTTATTTGTTGATTGCTGGTACCAAGGTGTTAATTGTGGATCCAAATAAGATTTCCTCATCTCCCATCTCCTCACCTTCACCTTCCCTGCCCCTTCCCCTTCCACCTTTGGACTTTTTACACATCTTGCTATTATCATTCTAGGGTTTTGGGTTTTTGAAAAATAATGGTTTTGTGAATTATTTGTTCTTATGAGACTTAGTTTATTCAACACAATGCTCTCCAGCCTCTGCCATGTTTTATAGTACTTTTGTAAATCACTGCTCCTGAAGGCTGCATAAAGTTTCATTGTATGAATGTACCACAGTTTCTCAATCCATTCATTTGTTGAACATTTGGGCTCTTTTCATGTTCCTGCTATTGTGAGTAATACTGCTATGAACATCAGTGCATAAATCTCCATTGCCTGTCTCAGTTCTATTTTCCTCGGGGCATATTCCTACCAGTGGAATTGTTGGATCATATGCCATTTCTATGTTCAGCTTTTTGAGGAAACACTAAACTGCCTTCCAAAGTGGTTGTACCATTTCATAATCCCACCAAGAATGTATGAGAGTTCCAGTCTCTCTGCATCCTCTTCAACATTTATTGCTAGCTGACCCATTAAATTTGTCACTGCTTCTGGGGTGAGATATTATTTCATTGTGGTTTTGAATTGTATCTCTCTTCTTGTCAGTAATTTTGAGTGTTTCTTCAAGTGTCTGTTGGCTATCCGAATGCCTTCATCTGTGAAAATTCTTACCATATTTTTTGCCCATTTTGTAATTGGGTTACAAATATTTTTATTTTAATATGTGTGTGTGTGTGTGTGTGTGTGTGTGTGTAAGCCATGTTGTTGTTATTGATGTTATGTGCTATTGAGCCACTTGAAACTCATAAGGACCCTATGTACAAAAGCCCTGGACCCTCTTCTATCCTGACAGCACACTTAGATAACACTAGCAGATGTGGAACCAGAGGCTGAGCCCTCATATTGGAAAATACAGAGGAGGAGGAACATTTGGAAGCAGACACCAGTGATTGGAGTGCCTGTCAACTTTTCTTATGAGATGCTTGTCTGAGGTGGCGTTGTCAAATTTTTTATCAGTCAGGAATTGGGAGAAGTTTTTGATGCATACAGGACTTAATCTGTAAAAGGTCTTATTCATTGATGTTTTAGTATCTGGCTGTGTATTTCTGGTTGTTTATGTCAGCCTATTGAAGCCTACACATTCTGAGTTTGGTTCCATTTTGTCCCTTACAAATTTTACAGTTTGGGTCTTATTACTACATCACTGATCCACCTTGAGCTGATTTTTGTGTATGGTATGAGTTGTGGATCCTGATCTAGATTTTTTTCAGGTAGAGGTTCAGTTTTGTTAGCACCATTTGTTGAAGAGGTTATTGTTTCACTATTTGCTAGGTCCTATTTACTTGTCAAATACCAGTTTACTAGGTAGTGGGTTAATTACTGGGTTCTCAATTTTGTTCCATTGGTCTATGTGTCTGTTTTACCAGTATTGGGCTGTCTTGGTTACTACAGTTGTGGAGCAGATTTTGAGATCAGGAAGTGCTATACCTCCCACTTCATTCTTGTATTTCAAAAACAGTTTGCTTATTCAGTATCTGTTTCCTTTCCAAATGAATTTGCCAATTGCCTTTCTCTCTCTTTGAAAAATGAATATGCTATCTGTATTGGGATTTCTTTAAACATGTAGATTGCTTGTGAAAGGACTGTAATTTTCACTATATTGAGTTTTCCTATTTATGAACGAGGAACATTTTTCCATTTATTTAGGTCTCTTACTGTTTCTCACAGTAGTGTTTTGTAGTTTTCTTTATAAAGGTCTTTTATTTCTCCAGTTAGGTTTATTCCTCGGTATCTCAATTTTTGATTGGCTATTCTAAATAGGATTACTTTCTTAGTTTTCTTATTTTCTTTATTACTGTAGAAGAATCCCACTAATTTTTTAAATGTTGTTGTTGTTTTTATGTGCCGTCGAGTCGCTTGCGACTCATAGCGACCCTATGTACAACAGCCCTAAACTCTGCTCTGTCCTGTGCCAATCACACTGTCTCTGACACTCCCATCCCAATTATCCCAGTCACTTAATCAATCCACCTCATAGAGGGCCTTCCTCTCCTGTGCCGTCCCTCCACCCTCCCAAGCATGATGTCCCTCCCCAAGGACCGGTATAATGTGATGCATACTTGTTGACCAAGGATACGTTTTTTGATCAGTTGTCCTTTAATTATTATATATTGTCCTTCCTTATCTTCTGTGTTGGTTTTCATCTTGAAGTCTATTTTATTGGAGATTGATATTGAAGTTCCTACTTTTTGGTGGATGTTGTTTGATTGGTATGTTCTTCCCCCAGCCTTTCATATTTAATCTACCTTGTGTTTTAAATATGTCTCTTGTTTTGTGTATTTTTTTACATCAGTATTTACATTTATTTCATGTATGAAATTTACACACTCATTATTGAATACAACTGGAATGCAAACATATATACAAATGCCATTATAAGCTTTATCAACAAAATAACTGGCGACCAAAAGCCTATTAAACAGGAGCCCAAATCTAGTTCTCTCACACCCAGTTTTGAGCAATGGACCCACCTAAATCTCAACCAAAAACCAGAAAACAAACCTACGCAGAATCCGGCTAGCTGCTCCATTCATCTTCTCAGACTGAAAGCAGCCAATTAGTTGCTGATTTATTGTTGCCGACTAATTTGCTATTGATTATTTATTGATTATTGATTCTCCCCCCCCCCCCCTTTATGAAGGGAGAGTAACTTGCTGTAGGAGTCCCTTCTAGTCTTCTGCAGTGGGAAAGCCTGCCTTTCCTAAGATTCTACAGCTTCTTTCTGGACTGCAGTGTAGACCCATGGAAATCATTCCTGAGTGATGCCTGCTTCTTCTAAAGTTTCTAATAGTACTTAGTGGTCCACAATGTGGCTTGAGACCACTTTTACTGTGACTGCTGTACTTTCACTATCCAGGGTGGGGCAAAGGATACAGGACCAAGTACCTCTATGCACCTACCTTCTCAGGTCTCATGTAGCCTGGTGGAAATCTCTTCTGCCTGCACCTGTCTCTTTTAAAGTTTGTAATTGTCCTTGTTGGTGTTTGTGTACATGGCAGCTGGAGGCCAACTTTCCCCTGACTACTGCTCTCTCTATCAAGTATTATGGGGGCAAGACCACATACCTCCAAGTAGCTGCCCTCTGATGTCTTCTGTACCCTAATGGGAATCTCTCCTGTCTAGATCTATCTCTCCTAGAGCTGGTAATTGTCCTTGGTGGTGCTAGTGCCCAATGCAGCCCCAGACTAACCTCTCTCAGCTGCTGAACTCTGTTGTTGGGTGAGAGGGGCAAGACCCTATACCTCTATGCAACTGCCCTGTCAGGTCTCTAGAATCTCTTCTGCTTGTGTCAGCTTCTTCTAACGTTTGTGATTAGCTTGGCAGTGCTGGTGCTGGTGCACATGTCAGCTGGAGATCACCTTCCCCTCTTGCTGCTGTACCCTCTCTATCTGCTGTTTCCTTCTACCTTCTTTTAAAGCTTCCAGAATCATGAAATATTTTACTCATAGCATTTCTCAATATTGCAGCCCGAGGCTTGAATTTGTTTTTCAGTTCTTTGAGCTTGATAAATATGGAGCAAGTCCTTCCCATTAAGGATTTCCCCGCTTACATGCTTATTCTTTACTTTACAAAGAGTGATGTCTTTATTGGAGAGCTATCACTTCCTTAAAACATGCCCAAAATATAATGAATCTGGGATAATTCTACCTTTTTTCTATTTTGTGAGATAATTCATGTAGAATTGGTGACAGTTCTTCTCTGAATGTTTGATAAAATAAATTTGTAAAATCATCTGGTCCAGGGTTTGGTGTTTGTTTGGTTTTTTTTTTTATTGTTGTTGTTGGTTTGTTTGTTTTGTTTTCTGGAAGTTTTTTATTACCTTTTCAATTTCTTCTTTTGTATTGGGTCTATTCAGGTGTTTAATTTAGTTCTGTGTCATTTAAATAGGTTGTGAATTTCTAAGTATTTGTCCATTTCCTCTAGGTTTTCATATGTGTTTGAGTATAGTTTTCATAATATTCCATTGTTAGCATTTTTATTTTTGCTGGTTCTGTTATGATGTTGCCCATTTCATCTCTTATTCATATTATTTATGTCTTCTTATTTTTCCTCTTTGATAGTTTTGCTAGTAGTTTGTCAATTTTATTGACCTTTCAAAGAAACAACTTCTGGTTTTGTTGATGATTTCAACCTGGAGAAATGGAAGAAGGTACCTTGCTCATGGATAGGAAGGCTCAATATTGTGAAAATGACAATATTATCAAAGGTAATTTACACGTTCAATGCAATCCAAATATAAATACCAATTCCATTCTTCAACGAGATGGAAAAGGCAATCTCCAGTTTAATTTGGAATGGAAAGAGGCCCCAAATAAGCAAAGCACAACTTAAAAAGAGAAACAAGGTATGAGGTATCTCACTCTGGTTTTAAATCCTACTACACTGCCTTGGTGGTCAAGACAGTGTGGTACTGGTATAATGACAGACACATAGATCAATGGAATAGAATTGAGAACCCAGAAATCAACCCATCTACATATGGTGAACTGATTTTTAACAAGGAGATAAAATCAGTTAAGTGGGGAAAAGACAACATTTTTAACAAATTGTGTTAGCAAAATTTGAAAACTATCTGCAGAAAATTCAAGCTAGATCCACACCTCACTTCATATATAAAAAACAACTCAAAGTGGATCAAAGACTTAGGACTAAAATCAATGACTATAAACTTCATCAGAGAAAATCTTGGAAGAACTTTAGAAGCCATAATCTCCAATACGAATTGTCTTCCAAGTATCCTGAAAAACCTATAACCAGGAGAGGATAAAATAGATGAATGGGACCTTCTAAGAATCAAATCCCTTTGCACATTCAAAAACTTCTCCAACAGGGTAAAAAGGAAAGCCACAAACTGGGAAATAATATTTGGTAATTCCATGTCTGATAAGGGACTTATATCTAGAATTTATAGAATACTAGAGCACCACAACAAGAAAAATGTAAACAACCCAATTGAAAAATGGGCACAAGATATGAACAGACACTTCACCAAAGAAGGCATTCAGATGGCAGACAGACACATGAAAAAATGTTCAAAATTCCTAGCTCTAAGAGAGATGCAAAACAACTATGTGATATCATCTCACACCAATAAGAATAGCAAAATTCAACAGAGCAGCAAACAAATGCTGGCAAGATTGCGGAGAAACTGGAACCCTTATTTACTGTTGGTAAGAGTGTAAAATGGTGTAACTACTCTTAAGGCACTTTGTCAAAAACTTGGAAATAGAAATACCAATTTACCCAGTAATCCCACTACTGTGAATATACCCTAAAGAAATCAGAACTTCCACCCAGGCAGATATATGCACATCCATGTTTATTGCTGTGTTGTTTACAATAGCAAAGAGATGGAAACAACCCAATTGCCCATCAACAAATGAGAGAAGCTGTAGTATAGTCACACAATGGAATAATATGCAGCACTATAAAACAAGCAACTCTTGGCATAGTATACAAAATGGGTGACCCTAGAGGACATCATGCTGAGGGAAATATCTCAGTTGCAAAAGGACAAATACTGTATAATGCCACTGTTATAAAACAAGCTTGACATCAGGTTTAGGGGGGAAACTAAGACAAGAGGAGATAAATAATGTACACTGCATTGAAACGGATAAGGGAAAGAACTACTTAAAAGGAATATATGATTAGGTATTATTTACATGACAACAATCCAAAATAAGAGCTGCATCTGTATAGTAATGTGGACTGGGGAGGAGGATTGTACAACAATGAAAGTTTTTGTTTTTTTGTTTTGTTTTTTTCCAAAGAGAAATGTTAACTGGAGGGTGAGTGAGCAGGGAGCAAAATGTGCAACAATGAATGAATGGAAATTTGATTTCTCTATAAACTTTCATTAAAATCTCAATTAAAAAATGCCCAAAATATGGACGATGACATCTTATCACCCTCAAGTTTTCCAAGAGTAGTGTTGCTGAGAGTCTTCCAAGACAAGTTTGTTTATTTCTTTGGCACCCTACAGTATGCTTAGTATTTTTTACCAACCCAATTCTAATGTGTTTGGCTTTCTTATGTCTCCATTTTCTCTTCAGTATTTTTAATTCATTATTCAAACTAAATATGCATTTGTAGCAAATGAAAATGATGTAGCTTGAGGCAGGTGCAACTGAGTCTTTAAATCATCCTTGAACTTATCACTTTAACAAGCTGAGAATTCTACCAATGCTGAAACAAAAGACTGTCTCAAGATAAGTTCTCTCTTAGTGATTGTATATTGGACAAAAATCTGTATTACATTTTATGAGTTAGCATCAGAATTCATGCACTGTCACTTTCAGTGTTTAAATTTATTCAATTAATTACAGAGATTCATTTTAGGCATACATAGGTCTCATATGATGATGAGGTAATATCTATATTAAATCATAAGGACAGTATGTGGGATAGGATTTATATGGCTAATGTAACTCCCTTTTATTGATTCAGCTCTCTGATTTATAGTGATCCCATGTACAATGAAATAAAACCTTTATTTTCCTGCAAAATTTCCATGATCTGTTGCTATTTGCACTGTTGAGATCTATATGGTTTTTGTTGAATGATGTTCAGACATAGATTGCCAAGCTTTTCTCCCTAATTTGTATTAATTTGTAAGCTCCACTGAAATATGCTTAGCATCATAGCAACAGATAAACTGTCACCGATAGACAAATAATAGCTGTGTATGAAGTGCACGGGAAATTGAACTCAGATATCCCCAATGGACAATGAGAATTCTACCCCTATACCATCATGCAAAGCCTATATGTAGACCAAGAAATTGTTCAGCTATTGTCTGAACACAGCAAGGTAACACCACATGGTTTAAAATCAAGAATGGTGTATGTCAGGGCTGTCTCTTTTCTCTTTATCTACTCAATCTATATGCTGAGCATATCATGCAAGAAGATGGGTGATATGAAGTAGAATGTGGCATCAGGATCAGAGAAAGATTCATTATGCAATATTCGGATAACACAGCCTTGCTCACTGATAGGGAGAATAACTGGAAAAGCTAGTTACGAAGATCAAGAACTATAGTCTTCAATATGAATTACATTTCAGAACAAGAAAACATAAATTCTCACCACCAACCTAGTAGACAACATCATGATAGAGGGAGAGAAAATTGAATTTTTCTTGGATCCAAAATCAAGACCCTTGGAATCAGCACTCAGGAAGTCAAAAGATATATTGCATTGGGAAATCTACTGTCAGGAACCTTTCCAAAGTGCAGAAGAGTGAGGATATCTGTTTAAAAACCAAAGTGCAAGTCAATCACTTGCTATGCATTTGATATCTGGACCATGAATACGAATGACAGAAGAATAGATGCTTCTGAGCAGTGATGTGGAGAAGAGTACTATCTATTCCACGGACTGCCAAAGGAATAATCAAATATGTCTTACAGAATGTGAAACCAGAATGCTTTGAAAGCAAGATGGTAAAACTTCATTCCACATGTTGTTGTTGTTAGGTGCCATCAAGTAGCTTGCAACTCAGAGAAACCCTATGTTCAACAGCTCTGAACGCAGCTCTATCCAGTGCCAATCTCATCAGCTCTCACTCCCGTTACCCCAGTCGCTATGTCAATCCATCTCATACGGGGTCTTCTCCTCTTGCCTTGTCCCTCTACCCTCCCAAGCAAGCATGATGTCCCTTTCCAAGGACTGATCACTCTTTGTAACATGTCCAAAGTATGTCAAACAAAGCTTCAGAATTCTTGCATCCAAGGAGCAACATGGTTTCACCATCTCTAGGTCGATTCTGTTTGTTCTCATGGTACATTCAATACTCTTTTCCAGCACTAGAACACAAAGGCATCAATTCCCCTCCTATCATCCCTAGTCATTTTCCAGCTCTCAGATGCAAATTAAGTAATTGTGAAGATCATGGCCTGGATCAGGCACACCTTAGTCTCCATTGCTTAGTCAATGACCTTAATCATTGCTCTTTCTAACTTTTGCAAGATCTCAGACTTCATATTTTCCCAATGCAATTCTTATATGGAAAATACAGATTTTCACATATACTAAATTGTTTTGATTTACTATATTCAAGACTGTAGCATTTATATTATTTTGATAAGCCAATTTTACTTTTCTAGCATGAAATTCAATTTTTTACATTACATTTCCATTTTATATGTTACTGAACTCAATTGCGTAAAGTTTTAAGGTATTTTTACCATCTGAGAAGTATTGACTTGTAATCTTATTTTCACATACTATCATTTTCATATCAGTTTTTGTTATTAAGATTATGTAGTCCACAGAAAATACTTTGTTGCTAAATTCTAATGAGCCAGCTATGGCTTATAATGGGTCATAACTGCCCTATATATAACAGACAAAATACCAGCTTTATCCTGTGCCATTCCTCATTATCTCTACCAGCCTTAAACCCATTATTGCACTTACTGGTCTATCCATGTCAATGAGGTTCTCCACTCTTTTGCTGATCCTCTATATTTGCCAGCATGATATTTATTTTTTCCCATGGACTGACCTCTTCTGACAATATACCCAAAATATGTGAGATGAAGTTTCACTATTCTAAAACTCTAAGAAGCACCAATGGTGGCACTTGCTCCAGACGGATTTGTTGTTTTGGTTGCCCTTGGTATATTCCATATTCTTTACAAACATCTCAATTCAAAGGTACCACTTTTTCTTTTGCCTTACTTATTATCCAACTTTTATGTGAATATGAAGCAATTAAAAATTGATCAGGTGTGCCTTCGTCTTTAAACTGACATACTTGATAGATGAAGTAAGTCATTAGAACAGATTAAAGAGAAACTGTTATTTTTTTAAATCAGGAAATATATGTGTCAGGGTTATATCCTTTGTCAACATATATCCAATCTTCATGATGACCAAATAATTCAAGAAGCTAGACTCTGTAAAAAAATGTGGCATGACAATAAGAGGAGGACTCATCCAACTTATGTTGTGCAGATGATTCAACCTTGCTTACAGAAAGTGAGGAAGACTTTATGTATTTGTCGACTTTTATTAGAATTTATAGAGTTTCTGGAGGCATGCTCTTTAGGAAGTGGATGCCACTCCTGCTTCCAAACCTGTCATGGTATGTTATTGTCTTTATGCACCATTGAGCCACCTGTTATGTATAGCAACAAAACCCTTCCTTGTCCTGAGCCAGTCTCACTAACTCTGACACACCAACCCCCTTGCCACAGTTGCTTTATCAATTCATTTCATTTGGGTCTACCTCTCCTACACTCTTCGTCCACCCTTCCAAGCATGATGTTCTTCTCCAAGGACCCATCCCTCCTGGCCACATGCTTATAGCCTCCAAAGAATTGTTTTGTCTCTTTAAGAATTGACCTGTTTTGCATTAAAAAATGTTTTTCTTTATTTCTGGTAATACTCCATTTTTTAAACTCAATCATTGTCTAACTACTCTAGGGTTAGGGGTTTTTTTAATTTTAATTACTGTTTGCACAATATAGTCTATTTGTCAGAGCACTTTTAACAACTTAGATATGTCTTCATATTTAAAGTGAACCTCTTGCTAAAATACATAATTTGCTATATTTTTAACTTTTTCTTTTCAGTTTGACAGGCTCCATTTAAATTGAAAGGAGCTTTAGTCTGTAGAGAGTTACATCATGAGCCCAAATCTTTTGCAACTCAAGGTATTTGAATACACCAGCAGCTCTGAGGGAGAAAGATGAACAATCTCCTCTCATTTCATTTTGTAGCCTCATAAATCCAGTGGAACATTGCTAACTATAAGTTCAATGCAACTAGAGAATTATGACACACTTTCTCTCTCTCTCTCTCTCACACACACACACCGCCCTTAAATTGAAGCTTTACATTTAAAATAATTATTGATGTAGTCAAGTTTGTGTTTCCTATATCCTTACTACTTAGTCTATCTGTCCTTTCATTTCCTTCTTTTAGACCTGAGGTAGTATTGTTGTTTTAATTTCATTTGTCTTCACCATTGTGTTCTTGGTTCTTGGTTCTACACGTTTGCTTTTGACTTAATGGTTGACTTGGGGTTTGAACTAGAAAATGAATTTATCACTGTCTTTCTCAAGTGAAATTCACTCCATGCCACTTCACAAATCAAGTAAGAAATGTGTAACAACATACTTCCTACTCAACTTATCCTACATGCCATTATTGTTATATACTTCTTTATCTGGTATGAACACATAATATATTCCTATTTTTTGTTTTAAACATTGTGTTAAGTAAAAATGGATAAACAAATGTTTATATTTACCTACATTATTTGTTACTTTTATTGTTGTTCAGTTCATTTTAATATATAATCCACATTTCAATCTGGCATTATTGCATTTCCAGCCAGAACAATCTCATTTGACATTTCTTTTAGAGCAAATCTCCTCGTGATGATTTATAACTTTTTCTTATTTTTAAATGTCTTCATTTCCATTTCATTTTGAAGAATAGTCTCACTGGTTACATAATTCTAGTTTAGCATTATTTCCACCACCTTTCATTGCCTAGTGGCAAGAAGCTGTGCTATACTCCCAAAGGCATGTGGTTCGAGGCCACTCCATGGTAGAAGAATGGGCAGTCTCCTCTCATGCAATTAACTGCCTGTGAAAACTGACCAGAGGGTCGACTGAGGGTCAGTTCAGACTCTACAGTAAACAACAACAATTGTTAAGACACCATATTAATGTCTTCAAGTTTATATTGCTGCCATTATTTCTCTCCATCTTCTTTATTTTCTTTACTGCATTTTAAGATTGCCTTTGTCATGACTTTAAATAATATGATGGTAATAATCTACTCAAATATTTAAATTTCTTAGGTCTGTGACCTGAGTTTTAAAAAACCTGTAAAATGTATTCTATATTTCCTAATAGTTCCTCTCCCCTTTTGACACTGTAATTTTCTTATCCATGATGAGTAACAAATAAAATTTTCCTTTAAGTTATGACATGATCTCCATGTTTTTTTAATATAACTTTTGGTATTACCTATAAATAAGAATTAGAAGGAAAAATTTAATCTGTTTAAATGTGTAATTTCTAGAAAATTATTAAGCTGCTTTGTAAATGTTTTGACTCACTCCTCCATTACTATTGAGTTGGAACCAATTCATGCCTGATCCTCAAGCAGGTTTTTAGAGTCTGTCAACCAACTCCAGAGGAGTATGTGCATCTTTTTCTTGCAGAACAGCTGGTGAATTCGAACTGTCCTCTTTTGAGTTGATACCCAACACTCTGTACACTAGGTCACCAGAGCTCCTTCAGTAAGTATCTTAGTGATTTTTAGATCGTTTTACCCACTTCATATGTTTTCTAAATTTCCTAGGCCCTTGTTTGTGACACTGTTGTGTGAGTTTTTAATTTGTTTTTAACTCCTGATGGTTGTTTTGCTTTTGTTTTTGTTTTCTTTCTTAATAAATTCCAAACAGTATTCATTCTTCATGACTAATATATCTTCTTAACTTAAAAATTACAATTTCTACTACCTGATAACCTCTAATCTGGATCCCCGAGGAAAAGATTTTCCTGTTGTGCTAATTCATAAATGAAATGAAAACATGCAAAATATTGTCTTTTGTTTTGCCTTTCTTCTAATTTCATAAATTAATTTGGGTAACAACTTAGTAGGTGGTGACACCGTCATCTTTTTCATTGTTTCTCTCTACTCTCACTTTCTTGTCACTTTACAGGTAAGACATACCCTGGGTTTATCTTTTCCATTGGCTTTCATATTCTGTCTGATTTCTTACTGTGCTATTGTTCTGTATTTCTCTTTGCATTTAAATCAATCTGGATTTTCTTCATATCATCAATTTTATGTGGTATCCATTTTGTTAGACTATTATTTCTTAAATTTTGTTCCAATGATGTAATTTTCCATTTAAAAAATAAAAATTCAGTGTCTTTCCATTGCTTATAAGCTTAAGCACAAGCCTCTGAGTCCAGCATTTAATGATTTCCAGGATTTTTCCTTAAAATAGCTCATTTTTCTTGTACCCCATTGTTTCACAGATATTTCCTGTATTATAAGCAAAGTAGACTAAAAACAGGTTTCAAAATATTTTTTTTAATGGTCTCATCCCTATGCCATGGTTAGGCTGTTATCTCCATCAGACATATTCTTCCTTTCCACTTTCCTGTCATATTAATCTGCTAACGTCTTATCCATCTCTTTAGAAAATGTCTGATTTTTCTCAAATTTTTAATGGTACATCTGGATAAATTTTCATCCTTTCTTGAAATTCCATATCCCATTACTTGTATGTCTACAATATCTTTTATTTATTTAACCAAATAATAGTGACACTTTGTTGTTGTTAGTTGTTGAGAAATTTTTTTATGCATGACTATCCCAAGTATGCAGAGTAAAACTGTTTCATAGGGTTCTCAAGCCTGTGACTTTTCACACTAGCTAGGCCTTACTTCTAAAGTATCTCTACTTTGGGTTTGAAGACCTAACCGTTAGGTTAATAGTCAAGTGGTTTACTACTGATATCATACCTTAAGTATGATTATTTTTTTTCTTTGTATCATTTTACACTGCTCCTTATCAATTGTTGTAGTTGGTTTTGTTTGTTGTTGTTGTTGTTGTTGTTGTTGTGTGCCGTCGAGTCGTTTGTGACTGAGTCATCAGAACAGAGCAGGAAAACACTGAATGGTTCAAAATTGGGAAGGGTGTGTGCCAGGGATGTGTCCTATCTCCATACCTTTTCAACCTGTATGCAGAGCAGATTATCCAAGAGGCTGGGCTCTATGAGAAGTGTGGCATTAGGATTGGTGGATGATCTATCAACAATCTGCGTTATGCAGATGACACAACCCTGCTCGCTGAAACCTCATGCACTTGCTGCAGAGTGTCAAGGACTGCAGCCTTCAATATGGACTGAGGCTCAATGTCAAGAAGACAAAGATTCTCACCACTGGACCAATTGGTAGCATCAGGATGGATGGCAAAGAGATTGAGATTGTTCACAGCTTCAGTTTGTTTGGCTCCAGCTCTACAGTCAACACTCTTGGCACCAGCAGCCAGGAAATAAAAAAAACATATTGTGATGAGAAAGCCTGCTGTTAGGGACCTCTCTAAAGTACTCAAGAGTAACAGTGTCTCTTTGGAGACGAAGGTGCACCTGATACAGGCCATGGTCTTTGCAATCACTTGTTATGCATCAGAGAGCTGGACAATGACTAGGGGGGACAGAAGGAGAATTGACGCCTTTGAGCGGTGGTGCTGGATAAGAGTATTGAATGTACCATGGACTGCCAAGAAAACAAACAGATTCATCCTGGAGAGGGTTAAACCAGGCTACTTCTTGGAGGCAAAGGTTCTGGGGTTTCGTCTGACATACTTTGGACATGTTGCAAGGAGAGACAGATCTTTGGAGAGGGACATCATGCTGGGTAGAGTAGAGGGACAGCACAGGAGGGGAAGACCCTCTATGAGGTGGATTGATTCAGTGACTGGGGTAATTGGGATGGGTGTGTCAGAGGCAATGCGATTGGCACAGGATAGAACAGGGTAGTTGGTATTATTGCTTGTATATTTGCTTGGCTTTTGCTTTTAGTTCAATAAGCAATGATTCTTTGAAGGAATGTGTTTATTAGTTTCCATATCTAAATTATTTCCTTTATTCCAATAAAGGGTAAGATTTGGGGGCTGGTAGAACTTTTAAGTACTACATGAATCAAGTGGTTGCTTGCCGTTGAGTTGAGCACAACTCATTGCAGCTCTGTGAACACAAGGCCTGAAGCTCATGTACAACTATCAACATTTATCAAAGTCCATAGAGTTTCTGAAGGCAAGTTGTTTAGGAAGTGGATGAATTAAGTACTCATGAATCAGGACCTTTTTTATTTAAAAGTCGGCTGTTATTATATTTTGAAGGAACATTCTTCTAAGTGGTACTTCACTCTTCTGTCAATATGATGTACTGAGGTAACCTCGGGTGGCTGTGATGCTGAACCTTGTGTCATTGGGGTGTTAAATGCCATAATGGTTACATTAATGGTGGACAATGTTTGGTGGAGCTCCCAGTTTAAGCAGGAGAGGCATCCACTTCCTAAACAACATACCTCTGAAAAGTCTATGAACTTTGATAAATGTTGATAGTTATAGAAAGGCTTCAGGCATTTTGTTCTTAGGGTCACTTTCTTAGTTGTTCTCAACTCGATGGCAATCAACAACAACAATATTAATCATACTCTATGACTGGCTAACAAGTTAAAGATGAACTGGGGAGAATATGACTGATTCAATTAAATATGAATATATACAATCATTCATACATACATTATGGATTTCTAATCATTTATATGCTAGATATATAGAAACAATTGGCAGCATCATTATGGATGGTGAAGAGATTGAGATAGTTACCAGTTTTAGTTTGCTTGGCTCACAGTCAACACTCCTGGTACCAGCAGCCAGAAAATCAGGAGATGAATTCCATTGGGAAAATTAGCTGTCAGGGACTTTTCCAGAGTACTGAAGAGCAACAGTGTCAGGCTGGAGACTAAGGTGCACCTGATCTGGGCCATAGTCTTTGCAATTGTGTACTATGCATCAGAGAGCTGGACAGTGACTAGGGATGATAGAAAATTTATGCCTTTGAGCTGTCGTGCTGGAGAAAAGTGTTGAATATACCAGGAACTGCTAGGCGAGCAAACAGGTTCAACCTGGAGAGCGTGAAAGCAGGCTGCTCGTTGGAGTCAAGGATTCTGAAACTTCATCTGGCATATTTTGGACAAGTTGCAAGGAGGGACTAGTCCTTGGAAAGAGACATCATGTTTGGGAGAGTGGAGGGACAGTGCAGCAGAGGAAGACCCTCGATGAGATGGATAGATTCAGTGATTGGGGTAATGGGAGTAGGCATGTCAGAAACAATGAGGTTGGCACAGGATAGAGCAGGGTTTAGGGATCCTGGTAACTATGAGTCACAAGCGACTCAACGGCACATAACAACAATAATATAGAAGCAATAAGAAGTATGAAGAAAAATAGAAATATGAGTCACAGGATGCACTTAATCTTGGTTCCAAAAGAAGTTCATTATGATCCAGATGTAGAATAAATGGACTTTGGGTTTTTTGTCAGGGATTAGTCCTTGAAAAAAGACATCCTTCTGGTAAAGGTAAAGGGTCAGAGGAAAAGAAAAAGATCCTCAATAAGATAGATTAACTTAAGAGACCCTGAATAAGCAAAGTACTTATGAGAAACAAAAAAAATGAGGTACGATGCATAGTACTCCCTGACCTCAAAACTTACCACACAGCAGCAGTAACCAAAACAGCATAGTACAGGTATAATGACAGACACATAGACCAATGACACAAAAATTGAGAACCCAGAAATAGAGCCACGTATCTATGGTTAACTGACATGTGAAAAGGAAATCAAAGCTATTTAATGGGGAAATGACAATTTCTTTAACACATGGTGCTGATAAAACTGGACTTCCACCTGCAGAAAGCTGAAACAGGATCCTCATCTCACCTCACACATAAAATTAACTCAAGGTGGGTCAGAGACCTGGAGTAAAATCCAAAACCATAAAGTTTGTAAGAGACAAACTGGGATCAAGCTTAGAAGCCCTAGTCTACAGTATAAAGAGACTGCCAAATACAGCCAGAAATGCACAATCTGAAGAGGATAAAATTGATGAGTGGGACCTTCTAAAGATAAAATCCCTGTGTGTATCAAAATTTTTTTCCAAATGGGTGAAAAGAAAACCTACAGACTGGGAACAAACATTTGGTAATAAATACCATCTCAAACAAGAGTCTCAGAATGGAAGTTTATAGAATACTCCTGAGCCTCCACAAAAGAAGACTGATAAATGAATTACAAAATGGACAAAAGACATGGAGAGAATTTTCACAGAGGAAGATATTCAAATGGCCAACAGACACATGAAGAAATGCTCCAAATCACTGGCAATAGTAGTGATGCAAATCAAAACCACAATTCAATAATATCTTACTCCAGTAACAGTGGCAAAGTTTAACAGTACAGTAAGTAATAAATGTTGAAGAGGATATGGAGAGATAGGAACTCTTATACACTGTTGGGGGGATTGTAAAATGATACAACCACTCTGGAAGGCAGTTTTATGCTTTCTCAAAAAGCTGAGCATAAGAATTCCTTATGCCCATCAACAAATGAATGGATAGAGAACTGTGGTATATTCACACAATGGAATACTATGTAGCACTGAAAAATAAGGAACTCATAGAAGATACAAAACAGGTGACCCTAGAGGACATTATGATGAGCAAAATATCTCAATCACAAAAAGACAAATACTTCATAATTCCACTGTTATAAAACAAGATTGACGTGGAGCTTGGGGAGGTAGAAACTAAGAAAAGAGGGGATAAATAATGAGCACTGCATTGAAACAGATTATGGAAATAAATGTCTAAAAGAAATACATGATTAGATATTATTTTCATGGCAAGAGTCCAGAACAAGAGGTGCATAACAAAGTGGATGGAGGAGGGGCAGGGACAGGGAAGAAATTGTGCAACAATGAAATAATATTTTTATTTAAAGAGAAAAGCAATCTGGCAGGGGGCAGTAGGGAGGAAAATGTGCAAACATGACAGAATGGAAATCCAACTTTTCTGTAAAAACTCATTAAAATATTAATTTAAGAAAAAGAAAAAATAGAAATTCCCTATGACCCAACTTTTTTACTGCTTGGAAGATACTCTGAGAGAATGAGAACTGCGGTACAAATGGAGATGTGTACAGCAATGTTCATTCACAACAGTGTTATTCAGCATAGCAAGAACCTGGAAACAGCCAAAATGTATAACCACAGTGGAATAGATTGAGAAATTATAGTACATTCACACAATGGAATATTATGTAGCCCACAGGAAAAATGATTTTGTAAATTACTACTTAATTTAGGAGGGATTGGATAGCATTATGCTAAGTGATCTAACTCAGTCCTGTAAGCATAAATATTGTATAAGACCACTATTGTAGA
>NW_006399823.1:10704656-10709999 GCF_000299155.1 Elephantulus edwardii | reverse complement strand
ACAGAATAGAAATGCCTCAGAGGCTTCCTAAAATTGTAAATCTTTAAAGAGTTAGGTTGTTCTGCATGGTCTGACAGGTAGTAAGATGTCAATAAGATAAAATACTATTTCTCTGCCACTAGGATGGCAAAGTTGGAAGAAAAAAAAAACAAATAACAAACAAAAAGAAAATGATATTTTGGAGAGGATGTGGAAAAACCGGAACCTTTTTCTGTGCTCTGTAATGTAAAATGGTACAGCAACTATAGAAAACAGTATGGCAGTTCTTCCAAATAGAACTGTTGTCAGATTCAGCCCTTTAACTGGCGGAAGTATACACAAGGCACTTCAAAACAGTATATGAACAGACATATGAACATCAATGCCCATTTCAACACTAATCACAATAACTCAAGCATCTTTGTTACTGTAAGAATGCTTTTCTGTATATAATTGCTAAGTTCATATATAAATGGAAATTGTCTTATTCTATGAGGAAAGAAAAATATTTTGTATAGTTCACAATTCTACTATCTAGGGACTATCTCAAATTAGATATAACTTTGATTTGCAAAATGTTTAGTATCAATTTGGTAGATACAATGGACACAAATATAAAATAATTGAAGGAAGGAATAAAAGAGGAAGAAAAAAGAAGAAAAGGAGAGAGAATGAGAGATAAAATGATAACAAATTTGAGTATTGAACTGTACAGATGAATTTACACGATTCCAGTGCAGTCTAGTAATTAGGGGGAAAAGGAAACTTTCAAAAATAAGTGGACTGAGGCTTGAAAATATACTATTTGGTTGGATAATATTCCAAAACTGAAGAAAAATGTAAAGAATATATGTGATATCTGAGGGGGAATAAGCATTATAAAACTGAGAAACATTAAAAATAATATTTAAAGTAGAGGAAAAGAAGAATAAATTTGAGAAAGTGCCAAAATGCCTTCCATAGTGGTTGCACCATTTTACTCACCAGTAGTGAATAAAGGTTTCAATCTCTCCACAACCTCACCAGCATTTGTTGTTTGCTGCTCTGTTGAACTTTGGTGGGATGAGATGATATCTCATAGTTGTTTTCATTTGCATATCTCTGATAGCTAGGGATTTTGAACATTTATTCATGTGTGTGTTTGCCATCTGAATATTTTCTTTGGTGAAGTATCTATTCATATATTATGCCCATTTTGAAATTGAGTTGTATACCTTTTCCTTTTGAGGTGCTAGTGTATTCTAGAAATTTAAGATATGAAGTTTGGCACTTTCTCAAAAAGTTGGAAATAGAAATACCATTTGACCTAGAAATTCCACTAATGGAAATATACCCTTAAGAAATCAGAACCAGTATCAAAACAGATCTATCTACACCTATGTTTTTTGCTGCATTATTTACAACAGAAAAGAGATGGAACCAGCCCAAGTCCCCATCAACAAAAGAATGGATAGAAAAATTATGGTATAGTCATATAATGGACTACTACACAACACTGAAAAACAATGAACTCATAAAAGATTACACAACATGGGTGACCCTGAAGAACATTCTGCTGGGTGAAATATCTCCGTCATAATAGGACAAATACTGCATACAACCACCACTATAAAGCAGGTCTGACATGGGGGGTTAGAGTAGGACAGGATAAGAGTTGATAGATAGTTAATATTGTATTGTAATAGATGAAGGAAAGAACTCCTTAAGAGGAACATATGATTAGCCATTATATGTACAACAGCCCAGAATAAGAAGTACATTGAAAAGAGGACTAGAGAGATTATGTAACTATGAATGATTTTTTTTTAACAAAAGTGAACCAGGAGAGGGGGAAGAGAGAGTGAGGAGGTAAAATGTTCAACAATGAATGAATGAAAATCTAACTTTTCTGTAAACTTTCATTAAAATAATAATTAAAATAAATAAAAAATTTTTAAGAAAGAAAATAAATTTGGAGGGAAAAAAATTCCGTAAAGTTCTTAAATGTTAGTCAAAAGAATTTACACTTGTTCAAAAGGAAAAAAATAAACTAAATTTATGTAAGGGAAATTTGCCTTATGAAATAGAACTAGATCTAATGTAAGCAATATATTGTTACTTTCTGTTGGGCTGAGTATGACTCACAGTGACCCTATGGACAGATATTAACCCTGTACTATCCTGCACCATCCTCATCATCTTTGACATACTCAAGTCCATTGAAAATTGAGTCTAATGTTATCTTACTGGATGTATCAGAATATGAATATGCAATGACATTATAATAGCATTTCTTTGTGAAAAATGAAATAGTTGAGGAACTGTAATTTGGGCAAAATTGGGAAGATTACTATGGAACTTCCCAGAGTCTTTAATTATCAAATGTTGTTGTTGTTAAGTGCCGTTGAGTCGCAGGTGACTCATAGCAACCCTACGATGGAGAGTCCTCGACGCTAATTATCAAATAGGCAGTTTTATAATCTCTAATTGTAGGCCATGTATGTATATAATTTTTGTATTTATTTGATCATGGACTCAGCTCAACTCAAACTCATTGCTGCTGAGTAGGAACTAACTCACTGTTGACCCTTCATTGGGCTTCTGAAGTTATAAACCACACAGGAGGAAATTGGCCAACTTTCTCCCACAAAGAGCTTGGTGGTTGAGGACTAAATTTCAGAAAATGCTACTCTAGATAGTTATTAAAACATTTGGATCACAGGATTTCACAGGCCATTTACTGTAATCATCTCTCTGAAATTTAACGCCATTCTGCAATATCAAGGCCAAATGGTCTGGGGAACAATTGAGCATTTGAACACTCTCTGTTAGTTTTCAGGACTTCTTTGTCTTTAAAGGTCTGAAAAACCAACATTCAGTAGATTGTCTTTTTTCCTGTTGAAAAAAGTTTTTGATGAACAGAGGGATTTAATCTTCAGAAGGTCCCATGCTTTGATTTTATCCTCTTCACATTGTGCATTTCTGGCTGTACTTGGCTGTCTCTTTTTACCATACACTAGGACTTCAAGGCTCTTATAAACTTTATGAACTTTATGATTTTGGGATTTACTCCCAAGTCTCTTATCCACCTTGAGATAATTTTTATGTATGGTGTGAGATGTGGAAACTGTTTCAACTTTCTGCTGGTGTCAGTGCAATTTTGCCAGCACCATTTGTTGAAGAGATTGTCATTTCCCCATTTGATAGATTTTATTTCCTTATCGAATATCAGCGGAGAGCAAACATTTGGCAAGACCATCTCAGACAAGAGTCTTATAATGAAAGTTTGTAGAGTACTCCTGGGCCTCCACAAGAAAAAGACTGATAACCCAATTACAAAACGGGCAAAAGACATGGAAAGAATTTTCACAGAATAAAATATTCAAATGACCAACAGACATATGAAGAAAGACTCCAGACCACCGGTAATAAGAAAGGTGCAAATTAAAACCACAATGAGCTACCATCTCACTCCAGTTGCAGTGGCAAAGTTTAACAGGAATGCAAGTAATAAATGTTGGAGAGGATATGGTGAGATAAGGAACTCCTTTACATTGTTGATGGGACTGTACTATGGTTGAACCACTCTGGAAAGCAGTCTGACATTTCCTCAAAAAGCTGAACATAGAAATTCCATATGACCCAGCTATTCCATTATTTGGCATTGTTGTTGTTTGTTGTTGTTATGTACTATTGAGTCGCTTGCAACTCGCAGCGACCCTATGTACAAGAGCCCTAAACGCTGTTCTATCCTGTGCAAACCTCGCCATCTCAGAAACACTCATTCCCACCACTCTACTCACAGAATTGATCCATCTTATCGAGGGTATTTCTCTCCTGCACCACTCCTCCATTCTCCCAAACATGATGTCCCTCTCCAAGGACTAGGCCCTCCTTGCAACATGCCCAAAGTATGTCAGACAAAGCTTCAGAATCCTTGACTCCAAGGAGCATTCTGGCTTCACCCTCTCCAGGATAAACCTGTTTGTTCTCCTAGCAGTCATGGTATATTCAACACTCTTCTCCAGCACCACAGCTCAAAGGCTTCAATTTTTTCTCTATCATCCCTATTCACTGTCCAACTCTTTGATGCATAGCACTTAATTGCAAAGACTATAGCTTGGATCAGGCACACCTTAGTCTCCACCCTGATGTATTCTTCAGTATTCTTGAGAGGTCCCTCACAGCTGACTTTCCCAATGCAATTCATCTGTTTGGCATATACCCCCCAAAAAATGAAAACTGAGGCTCAAATGGTAACTTGTACATCAATGTTCATCACAGCATTATTCACCATCACGAGGACATGGAAACAGCCCAAATGTCCAACCATAAACAAATGGATTGAGAAGTTATGGTACATTCATAAAATGGAATACTACATAGCATGCAGGAATAATGATTTTGTAAATTGCTATCTAACTTTGGAGGGACTGGAGAGCATTATGCTGAGTGATCTAACTCAGTCCCATAAGGACAAATACTATATAAAACCATTATTGTATGAGCATCCAAGGTGGGGAGGAAGTTGAAAATAGAGGGATGTGGATGGATGGGGGTCAGGGTCGGGTGTTAATCATAGGGTTTCACAAGTCAATGAGTGGGATGGGTGGGTGGGAAGAAGGAAATGGGAAGGATCCTTTGTGAAAAACAATGTATTCAAACTTTGTAAATAAATTACAATAAAATTATATACAAAAGTAACTTGTAGCCACTTTGAAGCTGAACACTGTGACAATGTGACACTGATGTATCAAATACAATAATAGTTACCCAGGGTGGACAGTGTTAGGTGGCACTCCCCAGTTAAAACAAACTTGGAAGTAGGAGTGGCATCCACTTCTGTAAATAGCTTGCCTCCAGAAACCCTATGAACTTGGAGCAAGGATGAAAGTCATGCAAGTGTCGAGGACATTCATTCATAGGGTTACACAACTATACACACACACACACACACACATATACATATATATAAATAAAATATATGTTGTTGTTGCGACTCATAGCGCTCTGCTCTGTCCTGTGCCAATCGCACCGTCTCTAATATACCCATCCTAATTACCCCAGTCACTGAATCAATCCACCTCATAGAGGGCCTTTCCCTCCTGAGCTGTCCCTCCACCCTACCAAGCATGATGTCCCTCTCCAAGGACTGGTCCTTCCTTACAACATGTCCAAAGTATGTTAGACGGAGCCTCAGAATCCTTACCTTTAAGGAGCTGCCCGGTTTAACCCTTTCCAGGATGAATCTGTTTGTTTTCCTAGCAGTCCATGATACCCTCAATACTCTTCTCCAGCACCAAAGCTCAAAGGCATCAATTCTTCGTCTATCCTCCTTAGTCATTGTCCAACTCTCTGATGCATAACGAGTGATCACAAAGACTA
>NW_006399823.1:10691433-10704030 GCF_000299155.1 Elephantulus edwardii | reverse complement strand
GAAGCTGGGCTTTATGAGGAGGAGTGTGGCATCAAGATAGGAGGAAGACTCATCAAAAATTTGCATTATGAAGATAACAAAACTTTATTTGCTGAAAATGAAAAGGGCCTGAAGTGTTTGCTACAGAAGGTCAAGGACTGCAGCCCTCAATATGGATTGAAGTCCAACATCAATAAGTTAAGCATTCTTACCTCGAGTCAATGGGCAGCTTCATATATAGAGAGGAGATTGAGATTGTTAACAATATCACCTTGCTCGGTTTCACAATCAATACTCTTGGCATTAGCTGTCTGGAAATCAGAAGACTAATTGCATTGGGTAAAACTGCTGTCACAGCCCTCTCCAGAATGCTAAAGAGCAACCATATCAGTCAGGAGACTAAGGTGTACCTGATACAGGCCATGTTCTTTGCAATTATTTGCTATGCGTCAGAAAATTAGACTAAGGAGCTAGACTAAGGATGAGAGAAGGAGGATTGATACCTTTTAGTTGTGGTGCTGGAGAAAAATATTGAACATTCCAAGAACTGCAAAGAGAACAAACAGTTTTGTCCTTGAGAGGGTGGAACTGAATTGCTCCATAAAGACAAGGATGCTGAAGCTCTGTCTCACATACTTGTTGCCAGGAGAGACCACTCTTTGGAGAAGGACATCATACTTAAAAAGGATGGAGGGACAAGCAAGAGGTGAAGACCCTGGATGAGATAGATTGACATAGTAACTGAGATAATGGGGTAGATGTGTCACAGACAGTGGTTCTGGCTTAGGACAGGTTAAGGTTCTGAACTATTGTGTTTAGGGTTGATGTGAGTTGCAAGCAACTTGATGGCACAAAACACAACAAATTTAGGGGTGCTCTGGTGACCTAATGGGTAAGATATTGCACTAGCAACCCAAAGACTATTGTTATTTTTGCTATTATGTACCATCAAATCAGTACTAACTTATAGCTGATCCTCCAGTCAGCAGTAAAATGAATGCATGGGAGGAGATTGTTCATCTTTCTCCCAGGGAGCAGCTACTGGATTTGAACCATATGCCTTTGGGTTGGCAGCACAACTCCTTCCTTGCCACTAAGCCACCAGAACTAAAATAAAAACACAGGTAGTCAAAATCCACTGGCTTCTTCACAAAATGGGCAATCTCCTCCTATGTGATTTATAGCCTCTGAAACCCTCTAAAGCATCTGTTATAATATATTCTGACTTGATGACAATGAGCTTGATTTCATTCTCTGTGTGTGTGTGTGTGTGTGTGTGTGTGTGTGTGTTTAGTATTAAGAGAAGGTGCCCTGGTGGTGCGACTGTTAAGTGCTGGATCCTAACAGAAAAATGAAATTTAAACCCAATAATGGCTTGATGAAATAAAGTCCTAGTGGTCAGCTGTGGTAAAGTCTGTAGTCTAGAGAATCCTATTGTGAAGCTCTACTCTGTCATATGGGGATCCCTGTTGTTGTTGTTGTTTTTGTTAAGTGACATGGAGTCGAGCACAATTCATAATGACCCTATGAACAAAAGACCTGAACTCTGTTCTATAACAATTGTTGTTTCTCTAAGTTCATAGAGTTTCCAGAGGCATGCTGTTTAGGAAGTGGATGGGGCTGGAAAATAGACTTATTTTCTGATATCACCTAATATCACAATATGAAGACAGAGCTTTAGTAGTTAGTAGAATTCTTCCCTACAAGGAAGGAGACCCAGGTTCAATTGTAGTTAAGGCATCTCATATCCAGTCACCATCCATCAGTTAGTGTCCCTTTGTGTGTTGCTATAATGTTGAACAGGTTTTCTGTGAAGTTTCCAAATTAAGTTGGACCAGGTCAAAATGTCTGACAAGTTGCTCCCTAAATCAGCCATTGAAAATTGTATGAAACGCAACAGTTTGACTGATTGTGCAGAAGTGCAGGATTGAATAGCATCTCGTTACGTTGTGCGTGGTTCTTTTCCTGGCTGCTACCTACAGTGACAAAAATATTGAGTTCTTCCTAATTAGATTGTCTTCCTTAAAAAATAAGTCACAGTTACACATTTATTAATACCTTCTTAGAGAAAGACTCTGGTGTCATATTATTGAGAGTGTCATAAATTAATTTAGACCTGTCTGGTTGTTCAATAGCAAAGTGGTCCCGAACAGTGAGTTTTGTAGAAATTAATAATTATGGTCTATTTACCTAATACTGTACTGTGAACAGTCGCTTTATGTGAGTACTTGTCATAAACACAAAGTTGAGAGTTCCCCTTTGCAGCGTTACCATTGCATATTTAGACATGGCCTAAAAGTTTATTTCTAATGACTGTTGAAAAATTGAGCAATTCTAATTCCCAGAATCAAGGGTCATGAAGAGTACTCTGATTTAGCAATAATTTCATCCTCAAAATAGACTCTGTAACATGGCATCCAGCCGTAGTGTGGACAAAATAGGGCATGACATCACTCCTCCAGTTGTTTTTGAGGTGGAGCCGTGGGAGCCCGGTGCTGCTCTCTGTAAGATTCTGTCTTTGTGTTTTATTTTTCTGTTCCCTCAGGAGTTCCATAGATAACCTCATTTAACTTTTTTCCCCCCACAAAAGATAGAACTTTTACCCATTCTGCAGACTCGAAGCTTTATTTCTGTCTAAGGATATTTCTTTGACACACGGAAAATAGAAGAATGAAAAATCATGGGTCAGCTAGGAATTAGCAAAAAGAAAAAAGAAAGAAAAAAGAAAAAAGATATAGTCATAGAAAAATAGGCACATGTTAATTTCCTAAGATAGAGTTATTTTTGGTAACACTAATAACAAGTATGCATTGCATGATTTTTCTAAAAAGCCATAGTTACAATTGAACACCTGAGATCATATATTGTCATGTAGTGATCACAGTTTTTTAAAGATTTATTTTGTAAGTAAGGAACTATGTGCATAGTTCCTCTCAGGACTATTAATGGTGGAGATAAAATGAAGAATAGCTGGCATTTACTTATCTTGAATTAATATTATAAATGCCTATACAAATAAAATATTTAACAGCATTTTTTCATAGTGTTTATGTAATTTATTTTACATGATTATATACATTATGGAAATATCCATCTTCAGAGAAAAATAAAGATGAGTTCATATTTATAGCAATGATAGAAATTCAGGTCAAAAACATAAATCCAAACTTTTGTCCAGATGGATTAAGCTGTAGGACAAGTGAAACAGAATACATATATATTTTTAAAAGAGTGCTCTTCAAGAAGACATTATTGATTATTTTTTTGAATCTGAGCTCTTCTCGGTGATTATCAATCAAAACTTTATTTTTTTTCCTCCTCAGAACAGAAATATTTGTATGGTTGTGAAAGCAGAAATAAGCCACATCATAATTGTAATGATGGAAGTAGTTGGAAATGTGATGTACAATTGCGTATTAAATCAAGGGCCGAGTGTTTTTTGGCCCACATTCTTAATGCTTTCTGCAACCGTAAAATTTGGCTGCAACACAGCAATACAATACTGGTGAGAAAACACTGGGATTTTTACCACTTTTTGGAAAGAAGAAAAGCTGCAGCCAAAGGAGTGTAACTGGCCGCAAGGATAGGGGTGGATGTTTAACTCTCACAACAGTTGTAGATTCCGAAGTGTTTTGGGTTAAACTGCAGCCCATAGACAACAGATAGACCATTTGCGTTAATGTCCTCAGGTGCTGAAAGGTCTCACCTGGCAAGGGGCTGAAGGGCTCTGGCAAGGCGGTGGCTGCCTGTGTTCCTTGGCTGCGTCCCTACTGGCTCTCAGTTACAATGTGGAGCTTATTCTTTCAGTGTGTTAGAGGAGACCTGTAGGCAACACAGCACATGTCAAAACAAAACACCAAAAATGCTTCACGTGCTTTCCTGGTGTGGCTCCCCAATTGACTATGAAAGCCAGGAATTCACAGTGCGAATGAAGGGGCTAGGGGCCTCCAGTTCCTGTAAGTACCATTCTGCTCAGAATTCTTCACTTCCTTTTCTGGCCTCTTTCTTGGCTGATGTAGTAACAGTTTGGTTCCATGAGAGACTCTGAAAAGAACTTGACTTTATAATATTAGGTTTGTTTTTCTTCTACTCTCTTTGGGTTTCTTTTCTAAGAAGAGCAAGAATAACAACAAGAAAAATATATGGTTAGTTCAAACTCGCTGTTTCCTTTGAATGTAAAAAAAATCTTGGAAACATGCAAGTTCACCAACAAACATGAGTATAGTTTGGAAGTTTTGAAATGATCAGCCAAATAAATTTTTTTTCAAGTGTTATTAAGGTATAGTTTTCACTGAAACTCATCTTTCCACTGTGGCACCCTGGATTTACTTGGGAAAATATGAGTTCTCAAAACCTCTATTTCAAAGGCAATTTTAAAAATGTATCTTACCTATTGGAAATATTCTCATATTATAATATTGCTAGTTTATAATAAGCTATATATAAGGTCAGTTAACTGTATAGTCAAGTGGAGATTTAATTTTTCTTTTTCAGAAGATAAATATTTTTTAAAATTTTATACTTTTGATAGTGTTTTAAGGTATAAATTGAGGGTATTTTTGCTTTCCCCCCATTCAATAAGTGAGATATCTTTTAAAACAAGTACTATTTTCTTACTTTCTTTTTTAAAATTTTATACTAGTTTACTTACAAAGTTTGTATACATTGTTTTTCATACTGGATCTTTCTAACTTTAGAACAAGCAATACTTTCCCTTTTATAAAAGCATTACTTTCATTTTTATAGAGAATTTCACAGAAATCTTACTGGATTGGTCCTTGATCATTCTCCAGTGCCCCAAGGAGTCAGACTTACATTCTCTCCTGTAAAGTTTCAAACTGGTCACTGTTGTTGTGTTGTTATGTGCTGTTGAGCCTCCTGTGACTAAAAGTGATCACCCTATGTATAAGAGCTCTAAATTCTGCTCTATCCTGTGCCAATCTTATTGTCTCTGGTACACCTACCCCCATGACCCTAGTCACTGAATCAATCAATCTCCTCCAGGGTCTTCCTATCCTGTGCTACCCCTCCAACCTCCCAAGCATGATGTCCCTCTCCAAGGATTGATCCCACCTTGCAATATGTCCAAAAGCATGTCAGATGAAGTATGTCAGAATCTTTGCCTCCAAGGAGCAGCCTGGCTTCACCCTCTCCAGAACGAACTTGTTTGTTCTCTTAATAGTCCATGTTTGTTCTCTTAACAGTTCTCTTCTCCAGCACCACAGTTCAAAGGCTTCAACTCTCTTATCATCCCTAATCTTTGTCCAACTTCTGATGCATAACTAGTAATTACAAAGACCATGGCCTGTATCAGGCACACTTTAGTCTTCAGACTGACATCGTTGCTCTTCAGTACTTTGGAGAGGTCTCCGACAGCAGACTTTTCAGTGCAATTCTTCTTTTAATTTCCTGACTGCTGATATCAAGAGTGTTGATTATAGAGCCAAGCAAACTGAACTAGGCAAGAAATAATTTGGTGTAAATGTTTTAAATATACTCTTAAGTCATAAAAAAATATGGAAAACATTGAGAGGAATGGGAAAACCCTAACTCTTAATTGTTCTAATGTAGACTGTACATAACCAACAGACAGTTCTAACAGAACAAGGGGATAACATGCAGCTTAAAATTAGAAAACTTGTGCAATCAGAGCTCTGTTCTTTCACCATACATATTCAAGATATATGGTGGGCAACAATTCAAGAAGTTGGATTAACTGAAGAATGCAGCATCAGGAGTGGAAGAAGAATCATTAACAACCTGTGATATATAGATGACACTGTTATGTTTGCTAAAAGTGAAGAGATTTCAAGAACTTATGATGAAGACCAAAAACTACAGCCTCCAGTATAGATATAGATTATACATTAGTATGACAAAAATCCTCACGATTGTACCTATAAGCAATACCATGATAAAAAAGACACGTAACATTTGGGTTATAAAACATTTCATTTTGATTGTTTGGATCTACAATCACCTTCCATGGAAGTGTTGTTACATGCCATTGAGTTAGTCATGACTCACAGTGGCCCTGTGAACAACGTATGTGAACAAGAGACCTGAACCCTGTCCTGCCTTGTGCCATCTTCCACCATCTCTGATACATTTGAACCCTTGGTTACAGTCCCCTGTGTCAACCCACCTTGTTGAGGGTCGTCCTCTCTTCTGCTGATCCTCCACCTTCCAAGCATGATGTCTTCTCCTAAGGCCTGGCCCCTCCTAACACCATGCTCAAAATATGTGAGATGCAGTTTCACCACCCTTGGGTGCACCTTCTCCAAAACTTATGTGTTAATTCTTTTGGCAGTTCATGGAATATTTAGTACTATTCTCCAGCAGTAGTCAAGAAATCAAATAACATGTTACACTGGAAAAATCTGCTGCGAAAGCACTCTTTAAAATGCTAAAGAGAAAAGAAGTCACTTCGAGCTCTAAGGTGTGCCCGAGCTTAGTCATGTCTCCGGTGTTCCCAGTTAGTTAATGAGTCATAAGCATGTGCAAATTGGACAGTGAATAAGGAAGACCAAAGTAGAACTGATGTTTTGGAACTGTGGTGTTGATAAAGAATGTTAATATACCGTGGACTGCCAAAAGAACAAACAAATCAATCTTTGGAGAAGGGCAGCCAGAATTCTCCTTGGAGACAAGAGTGGTAAAACATTTCATACACTTAGGCCATGTGATCAGGATAAACCAGTCCCTGGAGAAGGACATCATGCTTTATTAAAAGGAGAAAAATCTTCAGTGCTATGAGTTTTGACACAGGGACTGCCACAATAGGATCAAACATAGCAAGCTTGTGTGGATGACACAGGGCTGAATCGTGTTTGGTTCTGTTGTACATACTGTCACCATGAGTCAGAACCAACTTAATATTGTCTAACAACAGATCAAGCATGGAGCAAGGCTGTGATATTTGCTTCAGCTGTACCTCAGAGGAGGCAAAGTAAATTGGTAAAATCTGTGGAGAATGTGACTTGTTATTTCCCTATATGGTCAATGTGCTTGCAGGCTAGTTGAATTGCAAACCTATCAGTAGAATCCTAAAGAGAAGTATGTGTATCTAATTATGTCCATAAGCAATAAACCAGAAACAACTGAGATAGTACATCAGCAGAGAACTGCCAGATGTGCAGGTTGGGTTTAAAAGAGGCCATGGGACTAGAAACATTATAGCCAAAGAAAGCACAGAATATTAGATAAATGTCTATCTGTTTTTAATTGATTATGCAAAAGGCATTTGACTGTGTGGATCATAACAAATAGTGTCTAACCTTTAGAAGAATGGGAATCCCAGAACACTTAATTGTACTCATGTAAACCTGTACTTAGACCAGAAAGCATTAGTCAGAACAGAGCAGGGAAACATTGCATGGTTCATGATCAAGGAAGGTGTGCATCAGGAATGCATCCAATCTCCATATTTCATCAATCCTTATGTAGAACAGATCATTCGGGAGGCTGAGCGTTATGAAAAGAAAGACTGGGGGAAGACTCATCAACAACCTGCATTATGCAGATGACACAAACTTGCTTGCTGAACCTGAAAAGGGCATGAGGCATTTGCTAGAAAAGGTCAAAGACTGTTGTCTTCAATAAGGATTGATGCTCAACATCAAGAAGACAAAGATTCACTGTGCCGAATAGCAGCTTCATCATGAATGGAGAAGAGATTGAGATTGTTAATAACTTTTGCTTACTTGGTTCCACAGTCTTGGTTGCCAAACTCTTGGCACCAGCAGTCAGGGAATAAAAAGATGAATTTCATTGGGGAAAGTCCATTATCCGGGACCTCTCTAGAGTACTGAAGAACAATGATGTCAGTCTGGAGACTTAGGTGCACCTGATCCAGGCCATAGTCTTTGCAATTACTTGCTATGCATGTGAGAGCTAGACAATAACTAAAGATGATAGAAGGATCAATGCCTTTGATTGTGGTGCTGGAGAAGAGTCTTGAACACACCATAGACTGCCAGAAGAACAAACAGGTCTATCCTGGAGAGGGTGAAACCAGGATTTTCCCTGGAGGCAAGGATTTTGAGGCTCCGTCTCACATACTTTGGGTACTTTGTCAGGAGGGACCAGTCCTTAGAGAATGACATCATGTTTGGTAGTGTGGAGGTTACAGCACAGAAGAGGAAGACCCAGGAGGAGAGGGATTGACTCAGTGACTGGAGAAATGGGGTTGAGTTTGGCAGAGATGATGAGATTGGCTCAAAATAGGGCAGGTTTCAGAGTTTATGTATATAGGGTAGCTATGAGTCGCAGGTGGCTCGATGACACATAACAACAAGAGTGCTTTTGTTCAATTCCTTGATAGCAGACTCTGGCTTTCAACCATTTTGGACAATGGTCTAGTTTTACTCTCAGAGCTAAAATGACAGCTGCCTAAGGGGGTATATATCTGTGTCTGATTTCTTCAGAGCGATTTGGCAGACTTGATTATTATGATTCTCTTTCCTTTTCCTCCTAATATTTTCAGTGTGTTTTTGTAGATTTTGTTGTGGCTTTTGGTTTTCTTTTTTAAATTCTCTTTCAAATTGAGTTACTGGCTTGAAGGTGTGTAGTGGCCCTTTGTATTTTGTTAATTTTTCCTTTTTCTGTAGTTGTGTGTCTTGTCAAAATGTTTTCCTGTCACCTTTCACCACTTTTCAAAAATTACATACTTATGAGTATAGAAAGGATTTTCAAAGGCAGAATTCTCACTTTCCACATGAGAGACTTAGGTGGATCCCTGGCTAATGCCCCTCCATCTATCTGTAGAGACTTTAATGTTACTATGATAATTTTCAAGTTTCAGCGGAGTTATAAACTGAGATAGACTAGAAAGAAATGACTGGTTGTCTAAGCGTGAAAATTAATCAGCAAAAGGCTTAGGGATCACAACAGTACAAGATAAAATTTCCCAGGACCAGGCTAAGTTATCACTGTTCCACTGTGTGTGGGGTCACCATAAATTAGGGACAGCTAACAACCACCATTGCCTTAAGACAAAACAATTAATATTTGTTGGATAATCACCATGAGCTAACAACTTCCTAGACTATATTCTCATGGGGAACTACTTACACTAAAAGTTTCAGATAAGGAAAATGGGCAACTAGGATGTAACAACACAGTAATTTAACCAAATTCTTCCACTCTGGTCAGGGAGCTTGAAGCAGTGGGATGATTTGCCTTTGTTTGCACATCTTTGCTAGGGTAAAGTTGGAGGGGTGGACTGAAACAAACAAACAAAAAAATAAAACAGTTATTATAAGATGTATTAAAACAACCTGTTACTTTAATGTAACAAAGATTTTTTAATATAATTTTTTTTCTGCAATAGAAATATATCCCATCTTTTCTCTATGTCAAAAACTAACAGTTATTTCAGCCTAATATCCCATGCATGAAATCTTCTCTCCCTTTCTATTGCCTAGCTTGTCATAATGATCTTTTTTAAGCAACACAAAAATACTGACTCTTATGGTGCTGCCCGCCTCCACCTCAGACAGTTTGTTTAGTGTTAACATTCCCTGTCCTGTGGGTTAAGGACACTTGTTGGAATGAACCAGATTCCAAACTTTTTTTCCCCGCTTCTTTCTGCCCAGTGGACAAGTCTACTCAGAGACAGTGTGGGAGGGGACCAGAATGTTAGACACTGTGAAGGCAGTTTGTGTCTGGGCTTTGTGGCCTCTAGACAGTGAGCCAGGGGAGCTGCGGGAAGCAGGGGGAAGAAAGATTGAATTGCTTGCAAGAAAAGTATGTGGGAAACCATTGGACCAGACCTGGTGATAATCATCATGGGGACCCTTGCAGTATTTTGAAACAGATGCTTCTAGACTCCCAGTGCAAGGAGGCGGGGAAGGTTGTTCTCTCAAATTTCTTTTGAGTCCTTCTATTTTCAAAACAATGAAAAGAAGAATGTGGGGAAATAGATTCTGCCCACATGATAATCACAGGGATACAGAAACATGCAGTTATTTCCTAGTGTTCCTTTTGGTTTAATACATCCATTTCTGTTGCAAATTATTCACAATTTTTGCAGTGGTGTAGAATAAATGATCCTGTGAACTATCACTCAGTTGTTTCATGTTGTATATTCTATTCTCCCTAGCTCCCACGTATATTTATTTGTTTTCTTTAGGCAATACTAGACTTGCCTGTATTTGGTTTCTTACAATCAGGCGATAAGTTTTAAATAATACTGTACATACACCCATGCACACATAGAGCCCAGAACAGATGGGATGTATTAATAAAAGCCCAGAAGGAGAAGTATAGAATTTTATTTGTGGTAAACTTCAGCAGATTGTTAATGTAAGTGTTTAGTGATAAACTGCATCAAAGTTAATCAATTGGGAGAAATTTAGGAGAGACTCAGTAAATAAGCTTGCATGGAGAAAGTAATCAAAATTGGCAAAATATAGGTTATATAATTTTGTAACAAAGAAGTGGGTCAGATATTTTGGGAGCAAATTAAATACAAAACTACTACTGTCTTAAAGTATATGAGAGCCTAACCTACCAGAAGTTGTTTTTCATCCACAAAAAATAATGTAAAACAACTCTCAAAATTTAGAAAAACAACAACAAACAAACAAGAACAACCAACCCAAAAACAAACTCCTGAACACAATTCTCCTTGAACTATGAAGATCAGCTTAGCTTATCTAAGGAGGCTTAGATGAGAGGTTCATACATGCAATTGGATCTGATACTTAAAATATAAGATCTCTGGTCACCTAGTGTCACAAGCTATGCTGCAAACTCTAAGGCACATGGTTTGAATCCCACCTCCTCCTGCTGCTGCATGGAAGACGGATGGGCAATCTCCTCCTGTGTGATTAACTGCCTCTAAAAAACCCCAAGATGGTCGGCTATGGGCCAGTTCCAACTCAATGGTTGCTGTTGTTATTGTTATGTGCCTTTGCGTCCCTTGCAACTCACAGCGACCCTATGTACAACAGCCCTAGACCCTGCTCCATCCTGTACCAATCACACTGCCTCTGACACACCCATCCCGATTACCCCAGTCACTGAATCAATCCACGTCACAGAGGGTCTTCCCTTCCTGCGCTGTCCCTCCACCCTCCCAAGCATGATGTCCCTCTTCAAGGACCTCTCCCTCCTTACAACATGTACAAAGTATGTCAGATGAAGCCCCAATATCCTTGCCTCCAAGGAGAAGTCTGGTTTAACCCTCTCCAGGATGAATCTGTTTTCTTGGCAGTCCATGGATCTAGAAATTAATTTTTTAACTATGAAAGCAACTCCATTTTTTCTCACCTTGTCATCTCTGGAGTAATATATCATATGATCGTCTGACTCAAAATGCCCCATGCCAGTCCATCTCATCTCTCCAATGCCTAGTATGTCAATAACAAAATTATATACACGTATATATATATGTATAATATCTATTGTAACATTGTAGCATTAGAACTTTTGAAAATGGCTCTTCTACCCATTACCATTTTCTTCTACAGAAGAGCTGGCCAGACTGAAAAAAACTGTGATGAAGTGTAGCCTGAAGGAGCCCTAGAGACAGAATCAGAATTAAAGGTGCTGCTTGCTTGATGTTTGAAGGAAGAGCTGACTGTGACTGCTATGAAACAAAGCTTGCTGAACAATCAGGGAAACCAAAGGCTTATTGAATTTGTATTGTTGGACTGAGTCTGGGTTTTTACTTGTTCATTGATAAGGTGTCTGAACTAATTGAGGAATTATGTCTTGTTGTTAATATGGCTTGAGACTACTGAACTAAACCTGGACTTTCACTGTGAAGTAGTCTATGCCTTCTCCACCCTTCAACGTATTTTCTTAATAAATCTCACAGCTGTGGGATTGTAGAGTAACGTTTGTGAGTCATTGACAATGAATTTTGAAGCTGGTAATTAATTGGGGTAGGTGTATCAGCAGACTAGGGGACTATGTTTGAACATGTAGCTATTGTTTTGTGGATCTTGTTGATGCAGAGAGTTCCCCTTCGTAGTGTTAGTTGTGGTCAAACTTGATCTTCCCTGCACTGCATTTGCTCCATGATAATATATATATTATAATGCACCCACAAACCGACTGCCAAAAGAACAGGTCTCTTAAGGAAGAAATACAGCCAGAATGTCTCTTAGAAGGAAGAAGGACAAGACATCATCTCACACACTTTGGACATCTTATCAGGAAGACTCAATCCCTGAAGAAAGGTACTTGGTAAAAGAGAGGGTAAGCAAAAGAAGACTCTCAATGAGATGTATTGACACTGTATTTGTAACAATGGGCTCAAGCATAGTAGCAGTTCTGAGCGTGAATTAAGATTGGGCACTGTTTCATTCAATAGGCACAGGGTCTCTATAAATAAGAACTGACTTGAAATCATGTACCAAGAGCTTGATCAACTTTACATATCCTATAATCTCCACTGTTACAATTTCCTTTCTTCTCAATTATCAAACATCTTAACTATTTCACTCTTGTAGACCAATTTAAAAATCCATTTTGAGTCAGAGGACCATATGATATATTACTCTGGAGATGAAAAGACAAGGAAAAATGGGGTGGCCTTTATAGTAAAAAAAGTAATTTCTAGATCCATCTTGAAGTACAACATCGTGAGTGACAGGATTATATCCATAC
>NW_006399823.1:10674147-10689044 GCF_000299155.1 Elephantulus edwardii | reverse complement strand
CAGGATAGAGCAGGGTTTAGGGCTGTTGTGCATAGAGTCGCTATGAGTCGAAAATGACTCGACGGCACATTACAACAACAACAACATAAATTCTTCTATATCCCCTGGTACTTTAATCATTGTAGAAAACTGAAAATTAAACATGTCCACCCTTTTTACTGAACTGCCTTTATTTCCCTCTCTACCAATCAAAAATCACTAAGTATTTTAAGTTTTCTTACTGCACTTTATTTCTATATACTTGGGACATATGATGACTTTCATATTTATCTCTGTAACTAGTTTGTACTTTTCTTGAGGGCATATATCACAGTATGTCTTTGAATCTCTGAACTAAAAAAAATCAGTGTCTTGTTTTGGTAAAATGTAATCTCTGCATATAGGGTAGTATTGCCGGTTCAGTTGCAGAATTCTTGACTTCCATAAGGGAAATCAAAATTCTAGTCCTGATCAATGTATCTCATGTATTAACTACTACAATCTGTCAGTGGAGGATTAGTCACTGAGGGACCCAGTGCTTAACAGGTATCTTAGAGTGTACAACAAAAAATGAACTAGGAAAAAAAAATAATCACTTGCTATGCATCTGAGAGCCGGACAGTGAATAAGGTTGATGGAAGAAGAATTGATACCTTTAAGCTGTGATGCTGGAGAAGAGTGATGAATAGACTGCCAGAAGAACAAACAGATATGTCTTGGAGAAAGTACAGCCAGAGTACTACTTGGGTGCAAAGATGACAAAGCTTTACTTCACATATTTTGAGCTTATTGTTAGGAAAGGTTATTTCTTGGAGATGGCCATCATGCTTAGAAAGGCATAAGGTTGGTGGAAGAAAGGAGGACGTCCAGTGAGATGGATTGACATGTTGACTGCAGCAATGTGCTGAAGTCTGTCAGATGCAGGCTTTAGATCTGTTCATAGGCTCACTATGAGTCATACTCAACTCATTGGCACCTGACAACATCGACAACATTAAGAAAAAACTGGTGATCTATGACCAAAAATAAGCCTATGGACCACACAGTCGAATTCATAATGAATAGGACCAGAAGAATTTTTTTGTTATTTATTATCACCATAAGTCAAGTCTGATTTAACATAATGGTACCTAGACAACAAAAGCAATTTATCTCAAAGAAAGGTGAGATCTTGGTTAATGATGCATACTTTTTCTATTTGATCATGTTTCTAACAATATCAGAAAGTTTTTGAAGAGCAAAAGCTATGAATTTTTTTCCTCTCATGTCTTTGACAAATGATTGTTGTTGATTGCCTTCAAGTCGAGCATGACTCATCGCAACTCTATGAACAAAAGGCTTAAAGCCTTTCTATAACTATCTACATTTATCAAAGTTCATAGAGTTTCTGGAAGTATATTGTTTAGGAAGTGGTTGTCTTGTTGAAAGTTGATCATGTCTTATAGGCTAGCAATATGCTACCACTATTGTTGTTGTTGTGTACCATCGAGTGCCCTATGACTCATAGTGACCTTATGTACAACAACTATGAACTCTGGCCTATCCTGAGATAGTCTTACTGTCTCCAACCCACCTATCTCTATTACCCCAGTTACTGTGTCAATACATCTCATCTGGGGCCTTCCTCTCCTGCACTGTCCCTCCACCCTTCCGAGCATAATGTCCTTATCTAGGGACTGGTCCCTCCTGGCCATATGCCCAAAGTATGTGAGACAAAGCTTTAAATTCCTTGCTTCCAAGGAAAAGCCTTGTTTCACCCTCTCCAGGACAGATCTGTTTGTTCTTTTGGTGATCCATTATGTGTTCAATACTGTTCTCCAGCACAACTCAAAGACATTAATTCTTCTTCTGTCATTTCTAGTCTTTGTGCAGATCTCTGATGTGTATCAAGTAATTGTGAAGACAATGGCCTGGATCAAGTGCACCTTAGTCTCCAGAATGACATCATTGCTCTTTAGCATTCTTGAGAGATACTTGGCTGCAGATTTACTCAGTGTAATTGATCTTTTGATTTCCTAACTCCTGGTGCCATGAGTGTTCAAGCAAGCTGAAACTGTTAACAACAACCTCAATCTCTTCTCTATCTATCATGGTTCTACCTGTCAATTGTCCCAGAGGTGAGCATCTTTTTCTTCCTGATGTTGAGCTACAGTCCTATAGTGCAAATATCAATTGGATGGAGAGAAAGACCTTGGGTGACATGGATTAATACAGTAACTGGGACAGTGGGTGTTGGTGTGTTGGAATCAGTGAGACTAGCTGAGGACAGGGCATGGTTCAGAGTTGCTGTCCATAGGGTCACTATGTGCCATAGGTGACTTGACAGCACATAATAACAATGACATTACTTATTAGACACTATAAAGTATTTTTCATATACTCATTGTTGTTTTATGTTCCTGTAGTCAAATATGGCTCGGAATAGGGCAGGGTTCAGAGCTGTTGCTCAAAGAATTGCTATTAGTTGCAGGTGATTCAATGACACATAAAACAACAACAGTAAAATATAGCTCTTAGTGCCCCTGAGAACAACAAATCTGAACTTTTCCCTATCTTGCACCATCCTCACTAACTCCAACATACTTGAACCCATTTTGTCAAAGGGTCTTTCTCTCTTTCTCTGATACTTGATCTTCCCAGATTGATTTTTTCCCCCTTAGGATTGGTCCTTCCCAACAATATGCTCAAAGTGCATGAGATGGATTGCTGCAGAAGGTCAAGGACTGCAGCCTTCCATATGGATTGAAGCTCAACATCAAGAAAGCATATTATCACCTCTGAGCTGATTGGCATGGATGGTGAAGAGATTGAAATTACCAACACTTTCAGTTTGCTTGGCTTTACAATCAACACTCTTTGTACCAGCATCCAGGAAATTAAAAGACAAATTGCACTGGGAAAGTCTGCTGTCAGTGACCTCTCCAAAGTACTGAAGGGCAATGACGTCAGTCTGGGGACTAAGGTGCACTTGTTATGCTTCTGAAAGCTGGACAAGGACTAGGAATGATAGAAGGAGACTTTATACCATTGAACTGTGATGCTGGTGAAGAATATTGAATATACAGTGGAGTGCTAGGAGAACAAATAAGTTTGTCTTGGAGAGGGTGAAGCCAGGCTGCTCCTTGGAGGCAAGGATTATTTGTCTAAAGCTTTGTCTGACACACTTAGGGCACGGTGCACAGAGGGACCAGTCCTTGGAGAGGGACATCATGCTTGGGATGGTGGAGGGACAGTGCAGGAGAGGAAGACCCTCAATGAGGTGGATTGATTCAGTGATTGGGGTAACGGGGATAAGTATGTCAGAGACAATGGGATTGGCACAGGATAGAACAGGGTTTAGGGCTATTGTACATAGGGTCACTATGAGTTGCAAGGAACTCGACAGCACATAACTTCAACAACCACATGGCATAGACATAATTGTTATTTCTGTTTAGAACAAATTAAAATACAACAAGGTGTATAATTTGTCCAATTTCACTTAATTCAAAGCTGGTATTTGAAGCCACATTCTTTGTTTCAAAAATTCAGTCATTAACCATTAAAACTTTAGTGTAAGACCAATATAACTTATTAATAATGTTTTATTAACTCAGAATTTTCACACAGTAAAACTCATCTGCTTTAGTAGACTCATTTCTGACAGATAAATATAGTCATATAACCATTACCAAAATGATGGTTTAGAACAGGTCCAACACCAAAAGAATCCTCTTTGTCTCTTTAAAATCATCCTTTCCTTGTTTCCCTAGGCCCTAGCAAGCCTTAATTTGTTTTATGTTTTTATAGTTTTGCATTTTAGAAAATGGAACCATATAAAATGTGCCCTTTGAGTTTGGACTCTTTCACATAACATTTTTGAAATTCATTTATGTTGTGTTTATACCTAGGATTTGTTTCTTTTTTTGTTTCATTGCATACCAGGCCATAAGTACCCCATTGTCCTTCCACTAAAGGGCAAATAGATGATTTCTTATTTGATTCTTTTGTAATTACTAAGAAAATCCTTAGAAACACTTTTATACAGGATTTTACATGAACTTAAGTTTTTGTTTCACTTGGAATCAGACCTAGGAATGGGATTTCTAGGTCACAAGGCAATTACATGTTTAACTTTATGAGAAACTACCAAACTCCTTTCCAAAGGGACTGGTCCATTTTGCATCATTATGGAAGTGTTGAACTAATGCTTTACTCATTCAGTAAAGTTTACTAAGAATAATGTATTGAGTATTCCTTTATGTTTTGATGACCTTGATTTGCAAGTGTTTTGATGAAGATTTGTGATGAGTCATCTAGTCTTTTTTTTCTCTCCACTTATACAAGGAAAGGCAGTTATTTTGAGACCATGTGATTACTCTGGTCAAGTGGCTGGAAGCAATGAACACTATTTTAAAGCTGAAACATGCACAAGTATGTTTGGGTACACTTTCTGTTTCTCATTCTCTTGCCAAGGTGACTGTGTTGTGATGATAGAGCTTTAGAATGGAAACAGCCTGAATCTGGGGCCATGGATTGCATGACAACTTCCTGGAGAGCCAAGGGCCTATAGCACAGTTTGAATGAGTAAAGCATAGTGTTTATTAAGTCCCTTGAATGTCAATATTAATTTGCTAACACAATATACATTACCTTATCTCAACCAGTAAAAATTCATAATTACAATGGACTGCTATGAAAGAAGAAATAAAATAGCCAAACGATGATTATTATATTTAGATAATGGAACTTTGTTCAAGTCTACACCCATCTGTAATCCAAAACTAAAAACTGTGTCCAAACTTAATTTCACATTTGATTTATGAAACATTGTCTTCCTAGACTTAAAATTGACTTGCTTTTGTTGTTGTTGTTGTGGATGATGGAATTGGAACTGACTCATAGCTGATCCTTCAGTAGGTTTTCAGAGGCAGTAAATCACATGGGAAGAGATTGCCCATCCTTCTCCTATGGAACAGCTGGTGCACTCCTAGAGTATTTGGTACATTTCCAAAAATCAGATGGGGACGCGATTAATAATCTATTAGAGAAATTAAGCTAGCGAACTTGTATTTCTATCAGATCTAACAATGATCAACGAGCATCTCTAATTATTCAATCAGGTCTCATAAGCCAAATGAAAATTTTCAAAACAATTTATATAAGACTCAGCTACTAGCCACACCCACAGCTGGAACAATAAAGACTACACAGAATAATATCTCCTCCACTCAGATGAATCCAATTAAGCCATTCAATGTATAAAATGATCAGATAGAACAGAGAACCTGACAAATTGTCCACAGTTTATCTTATATTAAGAAAATGAAGCTTCATGATGGTCAGCCACCTTTTTTAATAGTTGCAAACAGTAAATTAAGAAATAAAAGTGCAAGAAAAATTGCTGCCTAATTACCAATTGAGCAGCGAAGCATTCCTCATTTCAAATATATTAATAAGGAAAAACTATGTGCAATATATCATTAAAAAGTCTCAAAAATCAGGATTCCACATACGAGCTTTATACTGCCATATAATATTAGCATTATTCAAAGTATTAACTAGCTTCTTAAAAGTATACGTTCAGTTATGATTATCCTAAAGTTAAAAAAATTAGTAAATTAAGTCATATAAAAGAAAGTTTTTCACATTTTCATTTTTAGTAGGTGAAGCTTCTTCACAAAATTAGATTGGTTTGGGGATTTTCAAATGGATCTCCAAATGGATTTAGAGTTTGTCTGCATAAGATTTATCCCAACAGATATTTCATTTGAGTGTGAACAATATTGTTGCAGGAAATTTCTCTCGTAATTCTTAAGACAGTTTCAAAAGCACTGGTCTTCGTTGCATATACTGTGTTGGAATACATAAGCAGATGTTGAATTTGTATTGCTCCAGGTTGTAAATCTCAGTAACAAGAGCCAAGCCCAGATCTCAGAATGAGCAGGCCTAAGATTTTTCACCTTCGATTTCCCAGCTGTTGCCGCTTACCTGCCATTATCACTTTCATCTTGTCAAGTTACATTTCTTTTTCTCTGGGGTTTTTCCCCTCTCTGGTTTTTACATTTAGGAGGACTCTTGTGGCCCAGTCTGTGGGGAGTTATGCTGCTAAACCAAAGATCCCTCCCAGCAACATGCCCGAAGTATGTCAGATGAAGCTTCAGAATCCTTGACTCCAAGGAGCATCCCAGCTTCACCTTCTCCTGGACAAATCTGTTTGTTCCCCTAGCAGTCCATGGTATATTCAACACTCTTCTCCAGCAGCACAGCTCAAAGGCATCAATTCTCTTTCTATCATCCCTATTCACTGTCCAACTCTCTGATGCATAACACGTAATTGTGAAGACTATACCCTGGATCAGGCATACCTTTGTTTCCAGCCTGATGTCATTTCCCTTCTTGCTCTTCAGTACCCTTGAAAGGTCCCTCACAGCTGACTTTCCCAATGCAATTAGTCTTTTGATTTCCTGGCTTCTGTTACCAAGAGTGTTGATTGTGGAGCCAAGCAAACTAAAACTGTTAACTATCTCAGTCGCTTTACCATCCATAGTGATGCTGCCAATTGGCCCAGTGGTGAGAATCTTTGTTTTCTTGATGCTGAGCTTCAATCCGTATTGGAGGCTGCAGTCCTTGACCTTTTGCAGCAAGTGCTTCAGGTTCTCCTCAGTTTCAGCAAGCAGAGTTGTGTCATCTGCACAATGCAGGTTGTTGACAACTCTTCCACCAATCCTGATGCCACATTTCTCGTACAGCCCAGCATCTCAAATGATCTGTTCTGCATACAGATTGAAGAGTTATGGAGACAAAATACATCCCTGATGGACCCCTTTCTTGATTTTGAGCCATCCAGTGTCTCCCTGCTCTGTTCTGCTAACTGCCTCTTGGTCCAAGAATAGGTTTTGCATTAGCACAATCAAATGCTCTGGGATTCCCATTCTCAGAGTCAGCCATAGCTTCTTGTGATCCACACAGTCAAAAGCCTTGGCATAGTCGATGAAGCACAGATAGACATTCTTCTGGCATTCTCTGCTTTCTGCCAAGATCCATCTAAAATTACCTATAATATCCCTAGTACCACGACCTCTTCTAAATCCAGCCTGCACATCTGGCAGTTCTTGGTTGATATATTGCTCCAGTTGTTTTTTGGATAATTTTCAGCAGAATCTTCTTTGCATGTGATATTAATAATATTGTTCAATATTTTCCACAACCGATTGTGTCACCTTTCTTTGGAATGGGAGCAAATATCAATCTTTTCCAGTCAGTAGGCCAGCTGGCTGTCCTCCAGATATCTTGGCACAACTTAGCACATCGAGAGCAGTGTCTGTCTGTTGAAATATGTCAATTGGTATACCATCAACTCCTGAAGCCTTGTTTTTTGCCAATTCCTCCAGAGCAACTTGAACTTCCTCCTTCATCACCACAGGCTCTTGCTCATATGTTATTTTATGAAATTCTTCTATGTCAACCAGTTCCTTCTGATACAGTGACTGGGTACTCCTTCCATTATCTTTTAATGCTTCCTGGATCATTTAATATTCTACCCAAAGTATTCTTAAATATTGCCATCTGTGGCTTGAATTTGTTTTTCAGCTCCTTCAACTTAAGAAATGCTGAGTGAGTTCAGTGGAGTGACCCAATTAAAACAAGCTTGGAAGCAGGAGTGGCATCCACTTCCAAAATGGCTTGCCTCTGGGAAGTCTATGAACAGTGCTCAGATCTTCCATTCATAGGGTTGCTATGAGTTGTCTACAACTCGACAGCACTTAACCACAACATCGTTTTCAAGGTTTTTCACTCCTCCCTATTGAATATCTTTAATTTGAAATTGATAATAAATGTAAAGATAAACATATGGCTTTGTGATAAGAAGCTAGGCTGAAATCCCAAAGGCCTGCAGTTCGAATCCACCAGCTGCTCTGTGAGAGAAGGGTGAGCAATCTCCTGCCATGCAATTAATGGTCTCTGAAAACCCATTGGAAAATCAGCTATGGGTCGGTTCCAACTTGAAAGCACACAACAACAACAACTGTTTCTTATAATTTTCCAAATTTTCATTAAGTCCTTATTCATGTCACCTACTCAGCTAGTTAGTCTTTGCTCTTGGATGCTATAATCCTGTATACAGAGTTGGTATATTCAAAGAGGTCTGCCACTTTTTGGTAAAGGCAATGAACAGAAATGCTCTACATTAAGTATGCTCAGATTGGAGCAACAGTCAGATTCATTTGTGAATATAATCATTCACATTGTTTTGTGAAACAGACAACACACATATACTAAAATTGGCATTCCCATTTCAACTGATTCATGTAAAGGGAATGTTGAACTATGCTCAGCAAACAAGTACCAGAGTCTGAAGGAGGTTGATGTCACATGATCATTTTACTGTTGCAATCTCTGGCTCATACATCTCATGGAGAATGCCAGCTGTAGGTCAATGGATATTTCTGAGAAAAAGAACACAATGTCAGATAAAAGCTTGCCACTTCTCAAAATGAGTTAGCATAAAACACATTAAAATTTGATGAATAGGTTATAATAGGTCAAACTAATCTTTGGCTTATGACTTTTTCATTTTTTTCTCTCTTTCTTTTTTAACCAAATAAATCAGTCAAGATGAGAGCATTTTTTCAGCAGATGCCTGCCATTATAATGCAAAAAAACACTTGGAACAATTTGTACTGTCATAAAAAGCATTGTTTATGAACAAATTCATTAGCATGCTTTTATAATCTAAATATAAAATATATCCTATTATATTTTGCTTTTGGAATTTATGGTACATTCTGTCATATATAAACATATTGTGAAAATATTCAGTTGTAGAAAATAAAGGTCTTACTGTTGAACTTTAAAGACTGGGGATTTATTAATTTAGTTGCTCTTCCAAATTGAGGCAATTTGGATATCAAAGCAAATGATTTGTCATTTTTATGCAGTAAATGGTATAATCTGAATGTTGTTTAAGTGGTTATACTGAAGTTATGTATTTGCCAAAAATACAGCTACATGTACAGTTGATTAGGAACTTGGCCAAGTGCCTTTTGCAATCAACAGTAGAACCTTAGCAATTATCAATAGATACATCTGCAAATGTGTGATGGGAGGTGTTACAGTACAATGCTCTTCTGCTTTCTACTTATATGGCTGTTGTTGTTGTTTTTGTGTGTACCATTGAGTTGGAACCAACCAATAGCTGACCCTCCAGTGAGTTTTCAGGGACAGTAAGTCAAACGGAAGGAGATTGTCCATCCTTCTCATGGTAGATTCGCACCTCATACCTTTGGGATAGCAGTGTAGTTTCTTACTAGTAGGCATTCAGAACTCCCTCTTGTGCAATAGCTTTCTGGTCTATAAATTGATGATAATGGCCACATATTGTACATGGATTTATTAATGAGAATTAAATAATTAATGTAAAAACTCTTCTGTAAAAAGTGCAGGAATAATGTGAATCCACAAGATTTTTGCTAATCTGAATATTATGGTTTGTAGAGCACTGAGTAGAATATTCCAGGAACCAATTTGCTTACAGTGTGATCATCGAATATTGTCATCTATTGACTGGTATATCTTACAGAAAACATTATCTGTGTATTTGGGTACAAGATATTTATTGTTTCTTAAATCCATTAAAAGTTTTGCTGGAAAAAAAAGATGTCATTAAGACAAGCAGTTTACATCATAAGACAGTTTGCCTCATGATCCTTGTTTTATTCTGGCCCGTCCAAGGGAATTTTCAAAGGTATTGCATTTAATGCTCTTCTGAGGGGAAAATGTTAACAAATCATATAAAATATTATAATAATAAACAACTAGATGTCTATCTGTTGTAGTATGTTCAGTAAGTTATATCATGAGTATGTAAATACCACTGGGTCATCCAATATGAATGGTCAGTGAATCTTCCAGACTAACGTATTCTAGGAAGAAAAGCATCATTACCTATTTTAAAAATGTAGTCAATGAAAAAAGCTATGGATCAAAACAGAATAGTGTTCAATATAGTTGTGGAATATAAATCTCCAAGTTGGAAGATATCATTTGACACAGTAGACACAGAGTTTGTCTGAGTCATACCAGTGATTATTAAGATCATTCAGGAATAGGCAACATGTCTTGCACGTAATGGTTGGAACTGACTCAGTAGAAACCAAGAACAATCATCTATCATAGCAATAATATAAAGGCCAGAACTATAAAAGCCACAACCCTCAGTCTTGTGGCTTGGACTGTTTTGCTTGGCAAAGTGTTATAAAGCTCCTTTAGTTCTGACAACTACACAAAAGGGGTACTCTTACTCTTCTAGTAAGCCTAGGACCAAGGATTCTTGATTGTAGCTCTGTGGGTCAGAATCTCATAACTCTGTCTTATATTGTTCTCTGGTTCTCTATCATCTGCACTGCTGCTGGTGCCAGTACTGCCATCTTGAGCCATCTTGCACCATCTCTCTGGTGTTAACAGTTTTTCTTCTCTGATTCACATAGATCTTTCAGGTCCAAAGAACATGTTGTGGTTATTCTTCCATGATGGTAGTATGATTCTTATTTTCTGCCTCGGAGAGTTCAGTTTAAGCTAGGTTGTTATTTTTGTATGAGCAGTGAATCTGAACCTTGCCTTACTCTGTACCATCCTCATTATATCTGATACACCCTAGTCAATTGTTACTGTCACTGTGTCAATCCATCTCGTTCAGAGTCTTCCTCTCTTTTGCTAATCTTCTGTCTGTCCAAGCATAATGTCTTATTCCAAGGGCTGGACCCTCCTAACAACATTACAATACAAATATTTGGGTAGTTTTTAAATTTTTCATCCTTATATTATTCAGTTTATTAAATCTTCTGTACTGATTACTGTTATTGTTATATACCCTCCAGTTGGGTATGACTCATAGCGACTTTATGAACAACAGATTTGAACTCTAAGTCTGTCCCACTCAAATTTCAAAACCATCTCAGGAACAGGTTTGAGGCCTTGAGCACCAATGAACGTAGACCAAGTGAGCTCTGGGAGGATACCAAGAAAATTGTCCAAGAAGAATGCAAAATATCACTACAAAGTGTGAAGAAGAAGAAAAGACCAAGATGGATGTCAGATGAGTGTCGAGAAACCAAAGCTAAAGGAAGAAATAAAGAAATCAAAGATCTGAACAGAAAATTTCAAAAGGCAGCTCAGGATGACAAAGCAAGATACTATAGTGAAATGTGCAGAGAGCTGGAGTCAGAAAATCAAAAGGGCCAAACTAGCTCAGCATTTCTTAAGCTGAAGGAGCTGAAAAACAAATTCAAGCCATGGGTGGCAATACTTAAGGATACTTTGGATAGAATGCTGAATGATCCAGGAAGCATCAAAAGAATATGGAAGGAGTACACAGAGTCACTGAATCAGAAGGAATTGGCTGACACAGAGGAATTTCATGAAATAACATATGAGCAAGCATCTATGGTGATGAAGGAGGAAATTCAAATTGTTCTGAAGGAATTGGCAAAAAACAAGGCTCCAGGAGTTGATGGCATACCAATTGATTTATTTAAAAAAAACAGACGCTGCTCTGGATGTGCTCACTAAGTTGTGCCAGGAAATCTGGAGGATAGCCAGCTGGCCAACTGACTGGAAAAGATTAGTATTTGTTCCCATTCAAAAGAAAGGTGACCCAATAGAGTGTGGAAATTATTGAACAATATCATTGATATCACATGCAAGCAAGATTCTGCTGAAAAATATCCAAAAAAAATTGGAGCAATATATCAACCGAGAACTGCCAGATGTGCAGGCTGGATTTAGAAGAGGTTGTGGTACTAGGGATATTATAGCTAAAAAATTATCCAAAAAAAATTGGAGCAATTTATCAACCGAGAACTGCCAGATGTGCAGGCTGGATTTAGAAGAGGTCGTGGTATTAGGGATATTATAGCTAATTTTAGATGGATCTTGGCAGAAAGCAGAGAATGCCAGAAGAATGTCTGTCTGTGCTTCATTGACTATGTGAAGGCTTTTGACTGTGTGGATCACAAGAAGCTATGGCTGACTCTGAGAAGAATGGGAATCCCAGAGCATTTGATTGTGCTAATGCAAAACCTATTCTTGGACTAAGAGGCAGTTAGCAGAACAGAGCAGGGAGATACTGGATGATTCAAAATCAAGAAAGGGGTCCATCAGGGATGTATTTTGTCTCCATAACTCTTCAATCTGTATGCAGAACAGATCATTTGAGATGCTGGGCTGTATTGGGAGGCTTATGGCATCAGGATTTGTGGAAGAATCATCAACAACCTGCGTTATCCAGATGACACAACCCTGCTTGCTGAAACTGAGGAGAACTTCAAGCGCTTGCTGCAGAAGGTCAAGGACCGTAGTCTTCCATATGGATTGAAGCGCAACAACAAGAAAACAAAGATTCTCACCACTGGGCCAATTGGCAGCATCAGTATGGATGGTGAAGAGATTGAGATAGTTAAGTTTTTGTTTACTTGGCTCCACAGTCAACACAGCCAGAAAATCAGGAGATGAAGTGCATTGGGAAAGTCAGCTGTGAGGGACCTCTCAAGAGTACTAAAGAGCAACGACATCAATCTGGAGTCTAAGGTGCACCTGATCCAGGCTATAGTTTTTGCAATTATGTGCTATGCATCAGAGAGTTGGACAGTGACTAGGGATTATAGAAAGAGAATTGATGCTTTTGAGCTGTGGTGCTGGAGAAGAGTGTTGAATATACCATAGCCTGCTAGGAGAACAAACAGGTTTGTCCTGGAGAGGGTAAAGCCAGAATGCTCCTTGAAGTCAAGGATTCTGAAGCTTTGTCTGACATACTTTGGGCATGTTTCAAAGAGGGACTGGTCCTTGAAGAGGGACATCATGTTTGGGAAAGTGGAGGAATGGCGCAGGAGAGGAAGACCCTCGATGACACGGATTGATTCTGTGAGTGGAGTGGTGGGAATGAGTGTGTTTGAGATGGCGAGATTGGCACAGGATAGAATGGCGTTTAGGGCTCTTGTACATAGGGTCGCTATGAGTCGCAAGCAACTCGATTGCACATTATAACAACAACAACAACAACAAGAATTTCTGTGCCTTCCTCAACATTTCTGACTTACTCAAGCCCATTACAGCAATCTGTGTCAATTCATGTGGCTGAAGGTCTTCCTCCCATTCACAGACCCTCTATCATTCCAAGCATTATTCCACTTTCCCACAAATAGCCTCTCCTAACCACATGCCCAAAGGACATGAGGCAAATACTTGTCATCTTTGCCTCCAAGGAGCATGCTAATACTGTATGATGTGATTGCTTCATTGCTGCTCTCTTGTTTACAGTAAGGGCTGATTTTCATCAAATATCCAACAAAATGTATGTGGTATGTAAAATTTGTGACTGGCATTTGGACGCCATGTATTTCTGCTGTATGTACACATGTTTTGTGTGTTGACAAGGTCTTCTCTCCTGAAATCTTATCAGGGCTTCATTTGGCTCTGTTTATAGAAGAGGTTTTATATGCTTCAATTATTAAATGATGTCAATTATAAAAGAATTAAGAGTTCAGAATTGCATATTACTTGAAGCTCTCTGTGCTTTAAAAAATACCTTATGTTGACAGCTAATGATTTATGAAGCATGAAACCATCATACCTATTAGGAGTTTGATGTGAGGGGTGGGGCGAATCTTACAATTATCAGCACCTATGTTACTGAAATGTGTTTTTTGGACGGAGGACAGCATGGAAATCTTAAAGCCATTGTGTATATACAAAGGGTTGGCAGGAAGATGAAAGTGTAAATTAGAAATCCCTTAAAGCTTTGATAAGTTATAGCTGGAAGACTTGGCAACATTTTGCATTTTTAGGAATTAGATTTTCGTCTCTTTGTAAAAACAGTAGGCTCTGAATTGCTCCTGTATCTTCTTAAGAAGAGAGCTCTCTGTTATCTCCGTTGAATTTTTAGCAACCAGAGTTTTAAAAGAATTAATGTCTGAATAGTCCTTATGCGATCATGGAATTGTTCTTTCATTTTCCTTTTTTTTTGCCACTGTCTTTAAGAAAGCTATCTTAAAAATGAACGTGAAATGTGTCCAAGGCAAAAAGCTGAAATGTGGTGTGTGATACTTAAAGAGAAAGTCGTTAATCCAGTGTGCTGTTTCTAGTCACTATGGTGGTGATTCCGATAAAGAACTGTCCCACAGGGCTTCCTAGGCCATTATCCTTCCAGGAGCAGATTGCCAGACCTTTTCTCATAAAAACACGTTGGTGAGTCTTAAATGCTAATGTTTACGGGTAGGTTTCTAACTGAGTGCTCCACTATAGTGCTACCAGCAGTTATTCAATTTATCATGTTTTTGGTATTAGGTAGCACTGAGTCAAGTACTAGTCATGGTGACCCTATAAACAACAGATCTGAAACCTGCCCTATTAGATGCTATACTCACCATCGTATCCTAGGACCCACTGTTACAGTCACTGTGTCTATCTTATTGAGGGAAAACCCAAATTACACCCTTGGCCACTCATGTCAACCCCATGGGTGTCAGAGTATAATTGTGTTTTCAGTGGCTTATTTTTGGGAAGCTGAGTGACAGAATTTTCTCCAAAATAGTTCTGGGTGGACTTGAAATTCTAACCTTTGGGTATACAGTACTGACTGTTACCTGCACTACCTAGGGACTCCATAGGACCATAGTAGTTGTTATGTGCCCTTGAGTCACCTGTAACTCATAGCGACCCTATGTTCAATAGCTTTGAAACCTGCTCTATTCTGTACCATCTTATTGTCTCTGACACACGTATCCTCATTATACCAGTCACTGAATCAATCCATCTCATCGAGGGTTTTTCTCTCTTGTGCTGTCCCTCCACTCTTCCAAGCATGATGTCCCTCTCCAAGGACTGGTCCCTCCTTGCAAAATGCCCAAATTATGTCAGATGAAACCTTAGAATCTTTGCCT
>NW_006399823.1:10670035-10671139 GCF_000299155.1 Elephantulus edwardii | reverse complement strand
TGTATGCATGATACAAAATACATACAAATTCTGTATGTGAACCAATGTAAGATTTTAAAAACCATGCTGTCCTTTGAAATCTCTTAATTTCTTTGACTTCAGTATTTCTTCCTTTTTTTTTTTTGCTTCTCATTGCTCTTGTACAGTTTCCAGAATCTCTTCTGTCATCCATTTTTACTTTTCTTTCTCCTCTGTCTTATAATAGCCTTTTCCTTTCTTCATGTATGGCATCTTTGATGTAATCTTATAACTCATTTGGGCTTTAATCATTAGTATTCAAGTCCTCAAATATATCTGGGAGATTATTTTTAAATTTAGATAGGACATACGTAAGGTTATAGTTTGGTTCTTGTAGACTTGGTTTCATTTTTGTCAACTTCAGTTTGAGCTTGCACATGAGTAATTGATGGCTTTTCCAGAGTCAGCTCCAGACTTGGTTTTGACTGTTAATAATTGAGTTTCTCCAGAAATTCTTTCCATAGATCTAGTCAGTCTGATCTCTTTGCAGCCCATCAGGTGACTTTCACATGTAAAGATACTGTTTGTGGGTTGTTTTATTTGTGTGTGTTTGTTTTAAAGATATCATTTAAAAATACTTTTTTTAAAAGGTATTTGTGTTGAATAATTTACTGAATGTACAATATTCAGTCATTCGACGTCCAGCCCCATCTATCATCACTAGGGTGCTTTCAAAAGGCATTCCTTCTTCATCGCATCCCACTTTTGCATACCATTCACCAATTATTGTTAATCCATCTCGTTTGCATGTTTAGCCAATTACAGACTGAACATTTGATCGATATGTACAATTTCTTCTTTTGCTTTAATTGTTGGTTCATATATATTTGAATACTAGTAATATTAACATGCCTTTTATGTATGTGTATGGATAGTATTATATCACAACATAATACTTTAGAACACATTTTGTGATTATCTATGAATACAATACCATTCCTCCTCAGTTTTTCATTCTAGTCAAAATGTATCATATCATTTTCTGAGTCAAGGTGATCTGTGCTGGTACATCTCAATTCATTAATGCCTAGAATGTTGATCTTCATGTATTCCATTTAATTTTGGACAACTTCCAGTTTTCCTATA
>NW_006399823.1:10658938-10669680 GCF_000299155.1 Elephantulus edwardii | reverse complement strand
CTGGTTGTCTACAAATGAAGACCTGTGGAGGAATTTCCAGCCTCTAGTTTTCTTTCTATAAGGAGCCAAAATGTCCTCAATTAGAACTTAACAGTTGAACTATTTGAGAAAGATGAGTTACATCCAGAGTAAAAGGACACAGCAAGTTTTTGTTTATCATCTTAAACAGCATTGTGTTTCTGTAATAGTCTTGTTCCAGAGGTCAGTGCTATTTATTTTAATAATTGATTAACATATTAATACAAGGAGCTCTGGTGCACTCCAAAAGCACATAGTTTGGATCCACTAGCTGCTTTGTGGGAGAAGCAGGGGCAGTCTCCTTCCAAGCAATAAACTGTTTCAGAAAACCCACCAAGGGGCAGCTATGGGTTGTTTCCAACTTGATGGTACACATCATCATCATCATCACCATCATCATCATCATCAACATAATCATTGTCATCTTTCCTAATTTTTATTCTAAGGTGAAACACTGACCAAATATTGACATTTGGGTAAAATGAGGGTAAATATTATATAGTTCTAACTTACTAGTAGTCAGAAAATTTTGATATGTCATTAAAAAACTTATAAAGTATTTCTTCCAGTTAATTTGTCTTCATTTGCTTAGTACTAAGTAGTTAGATAAGCAGAAATCACTGCTACTTTCTTCTTTTAAAAAATGTTTTTGGGTCCTCCATGTATCAAAAACATAGCTTAAAACAAATAACACAGTAAAATGTAGAAACATAGGGCAGTAAGATTCTTTTATTGTTCGTATGTGCGAAATGAGTAAACAATGCCACTTCTGCCCTTATTTAGTACTATTTAACTACTAAAATAAATATTTAATCTGAAAAGTACTGTACAAAGTGCTAGACTATCCAAATACAAGAGAATATAGATGTTTAAACAACAAAGTATCTTTCATATCTGTTGTGTTAGTTCCAATTCATAACCTTCCACTGGGTGTCCAAGGCAGTAATTAGAATGTGACACTGGATTGGAGGAAGACTAATAAACTACCTGTGGCACTCATAGGAAACAACTTTGCTTGCTGAAAGTGAGGAAGACTTGAAGCACTTACTGAAGAAGGTAAAAAACTATATCTACAAAAGGAGCAGGTGGAACATGAGGGTGATGGCAAGTCTGACTTCAACCTGCTTCATTAAGGGGAACTGTCCCCATCAATAATACCCATAGCAGCAACTAGATAGTTGGTTTGTCAGACACACCACCCCTTATGCTTTTGCACCTATTTCTACCATTCACTGTGATCTATATTTGTTGTTGACTCACAGACTTTACTCACAGTTGTGGTACCTAGAGTGGGGTTTATTAGGGAAGTAAATTGGAGAGTAGGCAAAACAGAGAATATCACCTGATGCAAGTTTGGGTTTAGTGCAGCAGTCCCAAAGCAATTTAAAAGCAAAACATAATTCTTTAATTAGTAAAAGTCCTTGGTTTCCATTCAGCAGTCAAATCCAAATCATCTAGCCAAGTTTGCCTTAGAGAAGTTCTCAGCTTCTCCCTCCATCATCTAGCTAGAACAACAAAGACTTTTAACTGTGGCCTTTTTCTTAAGGATACTCTGGTTATTCTTTCACATAATTTCTCTGCAGCAATGTCATAGTTTCTCCACCACCGTCAACAAGGTCTTATCACCAGGATCTTGCTCTCAACAGGGTCTTGCTCTAGCTTCCCTCAAATCTTTCTGCCCAGTATGGGAAGCACTCTCTTTCTTTTCTTAGTTACATAGCGGTTGATGATTTACAAGACCATATGTTTGCAGTTAAGGTGAGATGAGAGGAAGCTAAGGTAATGTCTAAAAAGCTACCACGGCTAACACCGTGATACCCTTCAATACAGATTACACAACAACATAAAAAAAAGAAAAATCTTCCCAACTAGACCAATGGCCAACATCATAAGAAACAGATAAAAGGTTAATTTTTCAGTGATTTTATTTTCCTTACATCTGTAATTGAACACTCATAAAAGCAGCCTCCAATGCTGCTAGCAGCATGGGCTAATCAGCTGCTAAGAGCTGTTAATAGTGTTAAAAAGTAAAGATGTCAATTTAAAGACAAAAGTCCTTGATCCAAACCATGATATTTGTGAATGAATAATGATGACAGAGGAAGAGTTGGTGTCTTTAAAGTGTGGTGCCGAAGAATATTAAATAAACCATGGACTGCCAAGAGAACAAATAAGTCTTGTAGGAAGCAAAGACGTAGAGTTCCATAGAGGTATAGATGATGAGGCCGTCATCTCACATGTTTTAGATGCCCTCTTAGGTGAGAAAAAATGACTTTCCTTTCTCCATAACTTTTAAATATATATGCTGAACAGAACATTCAAGAAGCTAGACTTTAATGAAGTGGGATGTGGCATCAGGATTGAAGGAAGACTTATCAATAACATTCCTTATGCAGATAATATAACCTTGCTTGCTAAAAGTGAAAAAGACTAGAAGCAATTGCTACAGAAGATCAAGGACTACAGTTTTCAATGTGGATTACATCTCAATATCAAGAAAACAAAAAATTCTCATCACTGGGTCAATAGGTAGCATCATGATAGATGGATTAAAATTGTTTATGATTTCTACTTGCTCAGATCCATACCCTTGAGACTGTTGTTGTTGATTGCCTTTGAGTTGAGAATGACTCATAACAACCCCATGAACAAAAGACCAGAAGCCCTTCTACAACTATTGACATTTATCAAAGTTCATAGAGTTTCTGGAGGCATATTATTTAGGAAGTGGATGCTACTCCTGCTTTCAAACCTATCATAGTATGTTATTGTTTGTATGTATCATTGAGTTGCCTGCGATGTATAGTGACCTGATGTACAACTCTGAACCCTTCCCTGTCCTGAGCCAGTCTCACTCATTCTGACACGTCCAGTCAGGAAATTGAAAGACATGTTATATTGGGAAAATCTACAGTCAAGGACCTCTTCAGAGTGCTAAAGAGTAACAATGTCAGTCTGAATACTCAGTGGTGACTGATACAAGACATAATCTTCCAAATTGCTTGCTATACATCCTAAAGTGAGACAATTACTAAGGATGACAGAAGAAGAATTAATGCCTTTAAATAGTGGTGTTGGAGAAAAGTATTGAATATTCTATGGACTCCTAAGAGAACAATCAGGTCTGTCCTGGAGAAAGTAAAACTGAAATGGTTTTGGAAGCAAGGATGGTGAAACTCTGTCACACATACTTTGTGGAAGCAAAGATGGTGAAACTCTGTCACACATACTTTGTGGAAGCAAAGATGGTGAAACTCTGTCACACATACTTTGGGTATGTTGTCAGGAGGAACCAGTTCTTGGAAGGATAGAAGGCAAGTGCAAGAAAAGAAGACTCTTGATAAGATGGATCAACATAGTGACTGTGGCAATAGGGTCAAAGGTGAATCAGAGATGATGAGGTTGACTCAGATTAAGACAAGGTTCAGACCTGTAGTTCTCATGGTCACTAAGATACATGGTCAACTTAACAACAATCAGAAGATACTAGTCCCTGGAAAGGACATTATGATTGGAGAAGTGAAGAATAGCAAAGGAGAGGAAGAGCCTCAATAAGATGAATTGGCACAGTAACTGCAACAATGATGTTAAGTATAGCAGAGATGGTGATGGCAGTATAAGATTTTATGCTATTGTACATAGGGTATCCATGAGTCAGAGTCAGTTCCACAGAACCAACCAGCAACAGCAGTAAAACCAATTCTAAAATAAGCAACAAAACAAGGAAAAATCAATGCTTAACAATATGTTTATTCTCTTCACTATATATAGATTCTAAGAGAGAGAAGTTACTTTGTTTAGGATCTTGTAATGTCAAAGACATATACTGATGGTTTTTAAAGGAGTAATGTTAATTGGACAAAGGAAATTGAGAATTTTATCTTCTCATCTTTCCTCCTCAGTTTCAACCAATGTACTTAACAAACATTTAATATGTAGTTACTTGTTCAGTGAGTAAATGTTTAAAATATAATGTATCTTTAGGAAATAAAAAATGCCTCATAATATAAAATGTTTGAGCAAGATACAATACTTTGTTATAAACTGAGCATAAAATGAAGTAATGAAATATAACTAATTATATAATTTCATTTTACTTTGTATTCATAATGTTTCTGGAGAAACTTTTAATTAAAGTTTTGCCAAGGAAAATTAACTTAATGTGCATTTCTTCTTAATATGTTTTAAAAATCACTTTACACTGTTTGGTAAAGGCAGGCTCCAAATATCTATTATTCTCACCAAGGAAATTTATGTGAAACAAGCAATCAGTGTAAAGAACAAGTAAGTAGCTTTGGGAAAATCAAGGATGAATTCTTCAAAGAAAAACTCCAACATGTCACATGGGAATGTCAGCATTATCAAGAGAGCCTGCCAGAACTTGCCACATTCTAAGCATATCAGACTGATTCAGTGCCAGAAATGGGCTTAAATATTTTAAGCTAAGGATTTAATGTAGAGAACACATTTTTATGAGCACTTCAACATTAGGAATCTGAACTACCAATGCATCAGTTTTGTATAAAAAAAATCACTGCTATAACCACAACCTAAGGATCTAGAAGCCACAATTCCTGGAACATCCATGGCCACCTATGCCACAACCTCCTTGAGTCTTCTTTCAAAGCCAATAACTTCATACTGATAACTAATGATTTGTGAAGCATGAAACCATATACCAGAAAGTGGATCACCAAGGCTGGCTCCACAATTCTTTTCAATATTCACATTCCTGCCAACCGAAATAACAGCAGGAAAATTGCCTTCTACTCAAAGGCTTAATGGAGTGGCACTTGATATAGAAGATTCAAAAGGATCTCAAAATAGAAAACAGAGTCAGGTTTCCTAGGAAGGACTACATTCATCCCAGTCAAGGTCTTCCTTTTGCACACTTTCACATCATCAGTTTTTAAAAAATAGTCCAATTCCACCTGCTATGTACAAAAAATTAGTGTACAGAAAGCTATACTAGGTCCTCAATGTGAATCATCAAGGGAGTAAGCACATTGGCCCCAAAAAGGTTATCCACATCATGCCACTGTAAATAGAAATTCTGAACAAGTAAACAAACTTAGCAGTAAACAGAAAGGGTGAAAGACAAACAATACTATAGCCTACTGTCATTCTAGCTCCCCAGACAAAAAAGGACTTGCCACATTAAACAAAAGTGTAAAGAGATCATTGTAGAAGATAAACTCATTCATTTTCCAGGGTACAGTTTCTCTGCAAAGGTTTTATATCCTACAATAACTTTCAAGTTATTGTAGAAAAGCTTGATAGTTATTATGAGTATTTTAATGATTAGATAGTAAATTTAAACACTTGATAGAGATATTGCAAAGTTAAGGAAATGAATTGGGAATCAAATGAAGCCATTGAAATAAATTGACTGAAACATAAAGCCCCAAAATATATTTTGTACAATGTGACTGTTTTGGCGTGGAGGAAAGGCTTGAATGAGCAACAATGACTGCAGAGGAGAAAAAGATGAAAGAAATTAGGGAGAAGATAGAAAATATGGAGGTCATTGATGAATAGTCAATATGAGGAAAACTGTCCTTGAAATTTATTGTTGTTAGCTCATGTTGAGTTTGCCAATGACTGATGGTGATCCTTGGATTAGAGATTAGATCTCCTTGTTGGGGTTTCATGGTTGTAACCTTTATGGAGGGAGTTCTGGTGGTCTCTTGGATAAGGAGTTGTATTATCAGAGACAGGTAATTTGAATCCATCAGCTGTTACTTGAAAGAAAGATAAATTATACCTTCCACCTCTGGAAATCCATCAAGGGTCAGCTATGAGTTATTTCCCACTCATTGACAATAAGTTGTTTGCTTTGTAATCTTTGCTGAAGTTATGTGCTAGGCCTTTCTTCTGCGACACTGCTGGATGGGTTCTAACCTCTGTATTTAGATTCATGGTCATTCACAAATCCCTTAGATTGTTCAGGTTTCTGTCCTTGAAAAGGAAAAACCAGTATATAACAGAGAATATGGACCAGAATACTTAATACAGAGAAAATTTAATGATATATAATTGCAATAAACTTGTAGATAGAAAGAGCACATAAAACCTGTGAGGGCGTCAAGTGAGGAAATGAACACAGACATTATAATGAAGGAACGTTTATAAATCTTTCTGATAATAAAGTTTTATCTAAAAACATGATTGCCTAGTAAATAGTCATCCAAGCAACAAGAAAATAAGTAGGTAATATTAAGCCTGGGATAAATGAGAAATTATGCATCCTCTAAGAGAGAAACAAAAATTTAGAACTCATAATAGAGAAGCTGTGCCTGAAAGATGAGTATTGAACATATGTTTACTAAAGTATATAACTGATAGTAAATAACTGGGGATATAATAGTGGTCAAAAATTATGTAAATTGCACAACATATTATCAATGTTAGTTAATATAAGCAAATAAAATTGAATCACAAGAAGGAAAAATATGAAACAAGCTGCAATAATTTTTTTCTTTCAGATCTTCTCATAAATTATTAATGTCTAAATGTAAAACAAACATGACAGCAATAGTATGATTTAATAAAAATTATTATTAATATTGGAGGCATTTAAAAAAGATATCATTTTTTAGAATAAAAGTATATCTGATGTTCAGAAAAACTAACTATACAATATGTTTAAATCATTCTATTTTTCTGGAAGCATATGGACAATTTTATTTCTAAAAATAAAGACTGAACAAACATTTAGTGAGTACACAGGTGGCTCTCAAATCAGAGACATAGTTTGTTGTTGTTGTTGATTTCCTTCCAGTGGAGCACGACTCATAGAGACCCTGTGAACAAAAGGCCTTGAAGCCCCTCTACAACTATTGACATTTATCAAAGTTCATAGAGTTTCCAGAGGCATATTGTTTTGGAAGTGGATGCCACTCCTACTTCCAATCCTGTCATAGTATGTTATTATTATGTGCCACTGAGTCGCCTATGATGCATAGTGACCCTATGTACAGCAGCTCTGAACCCTTCCCTGTCCTGAGCCAGTCTCACCAATTCAGACACATCAAGCCCTATTGCCCGAGTTACTGAATCAATCCATCACATCCGGAGACATAGTTAGGGCTGCCTAAGATTCTCACCACTGGGCCAATTGGCACCATCAGTATGGATGGTAAAAGATTGAGATAGTTGACAGTTTTAGTTTACTTGGTTCCACAGTCAACACTCTTGGTAATAGCAGCCAGGATATCAAGAGACGAATTGCATTGGGAAAGTTGGCTGTGAGGGACCTCTCAAGAGTACTGAAGAGCAACAACATCAGGCTGGAGACTAAGGTGAGCCTGATCCAGGCTAGAGTCTTTGCATTTATGTGCTACGCATCAGAGAGTTAGACAGTGACTCGGGATGATAGAGAGTTGATGCCTTTGAGTTGTGGTGCTGGAGAAGAGTGTTGAATATACCATGGACTGCTAGGAGAACAAACGGGTTTGTCCTGGAGAAGGTGAAGCCAGAATGCACCTTGGAGTCAAGGATTCTGAAGCTTTGTCTGACATACTTTGGCCATGCTGCAAGGAGGGACTGGTCCTTAGAGAGGGACATCATGTTTGGGAGAGTGGAGGGACGGCACAGGAGAGGAAGACCTTCGATGAGATGGATCAATTCTGTGAGTGGAGTGGTGGGAATGAGTGTGTTTGAGATGGCGAGGTGGCACAGGATGGACAGCGTTTAGGGCTCTTGTACATAGGGTCGCTATGAGTCACAAGCGACTCAATGGAACATAACAACAAAGTCAACTGACTCTTCTGGGTCAGAGATTGAAGTTGTTGTTGTGTACAGTCAAGTTGGAAGTGATCCATAGCTGATCTTCTGGCAGGTTTTCAGAGGCAGTTTATCGCATGAGAGGAGAGTGCCCATTCTTCTCCTGAGGAGCGGCTAGTGGAGTCAAACCACATGCCTTTAGGATTGTAGCAGTTTTAACAGAGCTCCTGTATGAAATTGAAGTACGAAGGTAGAATATAGGATTTTCCACTCAGAAAAACAGACTGAAAGAAAACAACAACTACAACAACAAAACTCAAACCAAACCAACAAACAAACCCCAAAACCAAACCCATCAAATAATACAAATTAAAAGTAAAGTCACACTTTGTAAAATCTAGAGCTGCTGACGTGGAAAATAGTGGAAACAATGCAATTTCTCTTTTTCATCTTTCTTAGGGACTTAGATATGGAAGACAAGTACACAACTGAGGAGGCTTCAGAGGCAGTTGAAGCTCAGAGATGATGAAATTGAAGCTGTTTTCACAGATGTTGAGAGTTCTGGGAGTGCCGCATGAAAATGGGAGTAAACAGGTGAGAAACTACCTATCTCTATGTGACACCTTTTCAACCACAAATATCTCAGTCAGTGCTGTTGGCGCAATGATGACTCATAATGAACCTCATAACTCATAAATATTTATAGGAGGAAACTTTCCATCTTCTGCAGAGAAATCAGTTGAATTCCAACTGATGAACTTTTAGTGAATACTCCTATGCTTTATATGTTACATGCCACATCATCAGTGTTGCCTTTTCAGCCACTGGGGGTGAAGCAAAGAATATACAGATGACTAGAGTTTTATCGAGTTTATGAATAATTTTGTAATCATTTGTTTTCTAAGACTCTTGTGTTTTAAAGCTATGTCATTTTCTAATAGGCTGAATACTTCATTTTATAGTGTTAGTCTTCACAAGTTAATAAAGCATAACAAGTTAATAAATGTGTCACATAATAAACGTTCCTAGGAGAGGGAATGTTTTCCAGATACATTGACAAAGATGTTAACCCATGTTGCTTCTGTTCTTTTTGTGTTCATTGTTGGTGTTTACCATTTAGTTGGCTCTACCTGCAGCAACCTTTAAACTGTAGTGTTTGAGAGGAGTACTGAATATCCCATAGACTTGCAAAACAATAAACGGATAAAGGTCTTGGAGAAGTTTAGCCAAAATGCTCATTAGAGGACAAGTTGATGAAGCTCTGTCTCACATATATTGGGCATATTGCTAGGAGAGGATTTTTTTTCAGATGGATATTATGAAGACCCTCATCCAGGGGGATTTACACAGTAACTACAGAAGTGGGTTCAAGTGTGTCAGAAAGTGTGAAGAACACAGGATAGGCCACGGTACATATCTCATAGGGTCACTGTGAGTCATACTCAAGTCAACAACATCTAACAATAACAACAAGATAGCAACCTAATTTACAGCAAAGCCAAATCTATGCCATCTCCACAATCTCTGCTATCCTCAGTTCCATTATCGCAGTCACTATTGTCAATCCATCTCATTGAAAGTCATCTTCTCTTTTGGTCCTCTACTTTCCCAAGCATAATGTCCTTTCCCCCTTCTGGTAGGATACCAAAAGTGTGTGAGATGCTCCTTCTATGTGGCACTCTAGTTGTTCTTCTTCCAACATAAATTTGTCTTTGATTTTGTTTTATAAGACCAGGTTATAGTAAAAATTCTTCTATAACACTATAGTTTAAATGCACAATTCCTCTTTGGTCTTATTGTTCAGCCTTGGGTCAGGCATACCTTAGTCCTTGAAGTGACAGCCTCAGACTTTACTATCACTGTAAGTCTTTACATTTTAAGCATCATAATTATCCTTATTGATCAGTTGTGAAAATTTTTATTCCCTTTATGTTGAGGTGCAACCCATACTGAAAGCTATAGATCGTCTTCGTTAAGTTCTTCGAATCCTTTCTGCTTTCTGAGATGATAAGTTTTGTCATCTTTCTCCAAACATCATGTCACATTCCTTTTCCCAGCTTTCTAGGAATAATTTGCTCAGCACACAGACAGAGGAGGGATGACCAAAGAATGCCTTCCTGACATATGCCTATCCAATTTTAAACCATACTAAATCCACTGGTCCTGTTTGAAGGTTTGCTTCTTAGTTCATATACAAGTTCCATATGTTGGTGTTGTTACTGTTGTTGATTGCCTTCGAGTTGAGCACAACTCTTAGTCATCCTGTGAATTAAAAGCTTGAATCCCCACTACAACTATCAACATTTATCAAAGTTCATAGAGTTTCCAGAGGTATGTTGTTTAGGAAGTGGATGCCATTCCTGCTTCCAAATCTGTCAGAGTATGCTATTGTAGTTATGTTCCATTGAGTCTCCTGTGAGCCACAATCTTTCTGACTTATGCCAACAGTGATATTCTTCATTCCTTACCCTCTTCTGAATACAGCTTGATTTTTGGCAGATCTTGTCGCGGTACTGTTCTAGCTATTTCTGAATAATTTTCAGCAAGATATTATGAGTGTGATAGTAATGGTATTGTTTTGTATCTTCTACACTTTGTTGTTACACTTTTTCAGAAGATGGGCATACATTTGGATCTCTTCCACTCAGTTGATCAAGATGGTATCTTCCAAATTTTTTGGCAAAGATTGGTGAGCACATCCAGAACTGTATCTGTTTATTGAAACACTTCAATGGGTAGATTTCTGGAGCCTTATATTCTGTCAGTGCCTTCAAACAACTTTGACCTCTTTACGGTAGAAGATTATATGATATTCCTCCCACTGTACTGACATTCAACTGTCTACTTTTAAGTTAGTAGTCTGTGTTTCATTGACTATGCAAAGGCATTTAACTGTGTAGATCATAACAAACTATGGTTGACTCTGAGAAGAATGGGAATCCCAGAACACCTGATCGTTCTAATGCGAAACTTATACTTGGACCAGGAGGCAGTCGTCA
>NW_006399823.1:10657782-10658838 GCF_000299155.1 Elephantulus edwardii | reverse complement strand
TCTTCCTCCTATCTTGATGCCATATTTTTTTCATAGAGTCCAGCTCAACATACAGATTGAATAGGTTTGTAGATAGGATACATGCCTGATGCACACCCTTTCTAATTTTAAACCATGCTCTGTTCAGATAAAAGCTTCTTGATCTAGTAAGTATAAATTCCCTATAAGCACCATCAAGTATTCTGGGATTCCCATTTTTCTCAATTTTGGCCATACTTTGTTATGAGCCACAGAATCTTTGTATATTCAATAAATCTCAAATAGACATCTCTGGTATTCTCTACTTTCAGCCAGAAACAATTAGACATTAGCAGTGATATCCATGGTGCCACGACCTCTTCTAAATCCAGCTGGAAATTCTGACTGTTCTCTGTTAATGTGCTGTTTTAGCCTCTTTTGGATAATCTTAAACCATGTTTTGCTTGTATGTAATGTTAATTATATTATTTGATAATTTCCACATTCTATTGGATCACCTTTCTTGAGGATAAGAACAAATACAAACATCTTTCAATCAATCACCCAAGCAGTTGAACTCCATATTGACTGGAATAGACTGGTGAGCATAGCGAGGGCTGCATCTTTTAACTGAAACATGTCAGTTGGTATTCCATCAATACCTGGACCTTATTCTTTTGCCAGAGCTTACAAGGCAGCTTGAACTCTTCCTTTGTTACCATTGTCTCTCATTCGTATGATACTTTCTGAAATTTTTAGGCAATTCTTTTTGGTATAGTGATTCTGTATATTTGTTCCATCTTCTTTAGATGCTTCCTGCATAATTGAAGATTTTGCCCACACTGTCTTTCAGTGTCACAACTAATAGCTTGAATGTGCTTTTCAGTTCTTTCAGTTTTAGCAATGCCTGGCATATTCTTCCCATTTTTATTCTCCAGCTTCAGCTCTTTACACGTTCGGTTATATTTTGATTTGTCTTTTTTTTTTTTTATTTGTCTTTTCAAGCTGATCTTTAAAGCAAGAATCTTGTAAAATGTTATTTGACATAGAAGAGTCTAAAGAACATTATGGTAGGTGAACTAACTCTGTCTTATAACA
>NW_006399823.1:10630118-10653318 GCF_000299155.1 Elephantulus edwardii | reverse complement strand
GGCACATAACAACAACAACAACGACAGTCAAGAGTGATCCATTTCATGACCAGAGCTATACCTTTAAAAAATTAGAATATTTTAAAAAGGGAAACAACTTATATTTGCCAATATTTACAAAAACATCATCAATCCCTAAGAGGACAGTATCCGTAAAATATCAAGAGATATTGAGGTATAGGCAAGGTAGTGAAATAGAAACTGCATGTGAGAATAAGATCAGGAGCAATCACTTGGATTGGGGTCCTGGGATGGAAAAGATAAGGGGACAGCTCAGCCTTAGGAATTTAAGCACAGCATTTTCACTTTATGGCCCTGTCGTGCAGGGTAATGAAATGAGGTATGTTGGATTCAGAATAAGAACTATCACTGGAATGCTCCATTTTTATAACTGCTGGCTCAGACAAGAAAGGAAATCAAAGAGTTAACTTGAGAACACTTAATGAAACCTTTAAAAAATGACTCACTTCTGCATCTCAGCACAGTCAATGAATGGGCATGCAGGAAGATGAGCCCTCTGAGGTTGTAGAAATACATTCCATCTTAAGCTCATGATCAGACTAATGAAATAGACCAAACTTTCTCCTGGAGAAATTACAGTGCACATCTGTGGAGGTGGGGGCTGTGGGGGGGGGGTAGATATAGAATTAATGTCAAAGGGAGAGAGATAATAAGAAAAGATGATAAAAAGTACACTTTAACTGCTACAACTGTAAATCTTGCATTTGCGACTATAAGTAGCTTCTTATACTGAAACAATGAAAAAAAAAAGTGGAATCATGGACTTCAAGTGTTGCCTAAGTTCCTCACATAGTACACAGGAGAGATTTTGGAAATAAAGATTATATTTAGTCTCCACTTTTAATCTATCTTAATTCATGGAATTGAGTAACCTGAAACTCACTTCTTTCTGTTGAAAACAAGTGCCTAAAAAGCTTTAGTTAACAGCTATCTACTTCAAGAGATAAAGTTGTCTTTTAAAAGAATGCCAACACTTTTCCCCTCCTTAAATCTTCATTATTTCATAGTGTATGTAGCATACTATCTTACTGGTAAAACTTTAGGCTTGCTTTGGGCATAAATGACTCATAGCTAAGGTTTCAAGAAGCTATTCTTCTCTTTCACACACACATACGGACAGCACACATAATCTCTCTATCTCTCACACAGGCACAGACACACATACACACACTCAGAATTACCAATTAAGCCAACTCTGTGTGCATGAATTTAGAAAGTTAATTAGCTGACTCTATTTTTAAAACAAATTATTTCTTCAAATCTTCAAATAACCAAACCCATAATAATATTTGTCCCTGTGGGTTACAATCCCAAGAATTTTAATCATAATCTCCTTTTCAAAGTAAGAATCTTTCTCAAGCCTCTTTTTATTAAACAAACTTTTTTATTTGAGATGGTTGGCAAGCAAGAACAAATCCCAAGCTCTACTTAGCAAATAATAATAACAATAATAATAAACTTTTAAACTCTTATTAATTCTTTTTGACACTTGTAAACTGTAAGTGCATATTTGGGGGGGTGTGTATGTATATATAACTGTGTGAGTGTTTCTAAACACAAGATATGAACTTGGTGTGTTTTCGAGTTAAGAAATACAAATCACAATTAAAATGGATGTACTGGAAGATGATTATGAATCTTCCAGTTTGAAATCGTTTCTATGTAAAATTTCTTTCTAATTTATGATAAAAATGGAAAACTATTAAGGTGGACACTCAGAGATGGAGATTTTGTCTCATCTCAGCTACTTACTACATGAGTAAACTTTGTGTAGCCTTGGTATACTATAAGACCCTATCTCGGTTCCCCTAGTTTCAACACATCAGGAGTATGAATAATACCATCTTCTAATTTCTAGAGCTTGGTGGCTTAAGGGTGAGGAGATGTGCTACCATTCCAAAGCAAGCAGTTTGGATCCATTAGTTGCTCTCTCAGAGAAAGATGGGAAATTTCCTTCCATGCTAATTTATTGCTTCTGAAAACTTACCGGATAGTCAACTCTGAGAAGATTTTAACTCAACAGTACATCACAGCCACAACAATATAACTTTAAGACTTTATTATAGTTGCTGTATGGACATGGGCCCATCTAACTAAATGACTGTTTCTAGGAGAGAATGCTTTGTAAATGTTAATATACTAGTAATGATACAGAAAGGAAATTACTCAGAACATGATCTCTGATTCTTGATTTGTTTGGGTATCTTTAAGGTTTAGTGTGGATAGTGGACGTTAATCACCTGTGTGGTTGTCTTCTTCCTCCCAATCACATAAGAGGCTAACTCTTTTACTTAGGCTGGAGCGGAGAAAAATCTTTTCTCTCAGTGGTACTGAAAAAACCCCACTTTTATTTTGGTAATATATTCAAGAGATGGCAGACAGGACTGCTGTGTTGCTCAATGAATGAAGCCCAGCTGCTGACTCCAATCCCCAGAAGAGGCTGAGATTGCTAACAATTTCCTCCTGCTTGGTTCCACAATCAGTAATCTTGAAACCAGCAATTAGGGAATCAAAGTTGAATTTTATTAGGAAAATCTTTGTCAGAGACCTCTCCAGAGTGCTGAAGAGCAATGATGTCAGTCTAGAGATTAAGGTGAACCTGATCCAGGCCATGGTCTTCACAAGTAATTACTATACATCAGAGAGCTGGACAGTGACTAAGGATTACAGAAGAATAGATGCCTTTGAGTTATGTTGCTGGAGAAGAGTATTGAAGATAACATGACTGCCAAGAAAACAAATAAGTCTGTTTTGGAGAAGGTGAATCCAAGTTTCTCCTTGGAGGCTAAGATTTTGAAGCTCATCTCATGTACTTTAGGCAGGTGACCAGAAGCGACCAGTTCTTGGAGAACGATATCATGCTTATAAGGGCGGAAAGAAAGCATAAGAGAGGAAGACCTTGAATGAGATGGAATGACACAGTAACTGGAGTAATAGCAGTAAGTGTGCTGGAGACAGTGAGGCTAACTCAGGATATGATAGGGTTCATATCTTTTGTGCATAGGGTCACTTTGAGTGGCAGATGACGCAACAGCACATAACAATGACAGCATGGAATATGCAGAGAGAAACAAAAAAATGTACTCATTAGATAGTAACAGAGACAATGGGATTAAGTTAATTACACTTGACAAGCAATAAAGCTACATAAGAAGGGTTTATCATGGAACAGTGTCCCTTTTCAGCAGGAAGTAGCTAAGAGAATACACCATCCACTTTTCCTTATGAATGAATGGAAATCCAAAATCTCTGTAAATGTTCATTAGAATTAATAAAATACAATTAAATTAAAGAAAAAGGAAATGAGAGAGAAAAAAAGGAACAGTCCCAGAATCATCCTATGAAGGAGGCATAACCCTAATACCAAAACCAGGGAAAGATATTACCAAGAAAAAGAGCTATAGACCAATATCTGTCACAAATATAGATGCAAAAATCCTTAAAAAAATCCTAGCCAAGAGAAAGAAAGAGCATTTAAAAAAATAACTCACCATGACCAAGTGGGATTCATAACAGGTTTAGATGGTTCAACATAAGAAAAACAGTTAATGTAATTCACCATAACAAATTAAATACTAAGAACCATATGATCTTAGCAATTGATGCAGAAAAGACATTTGACAAAATTCAGCACCCACTCCTGATTAAGACACTCATAAAAATTGGAATATAAGGGAATTTCCTCAACATAATGAAAAGTATATATGCAAAATTAAGAGCCAGCATCATTCTCAATAGTGAAAGACTAAAAGCTTTATCCTTGCTAACAGGGACCAGACAAAGATACCCACTGTCACCACTTCTATGCAATATTGTATTGGAAGTGCTTGCTAGGGCAATATGACAAGAGAATAAAATTAAAGGCATCCAGATCAGCAAAGAGATGGTTAAACTATTGCTATATGCATATGATATGATATGATATGATATGATATGATATGGATATGATATGATACCCAGAAAACCCCAAAGACTCAACAAATAAACTGTTAGAACTAACAGGCCAATTTAGTAGTGTGGCAGGATATAAGAAAAATATCCAAAAATCAGTAGGATTCCTCTACAGTAACAAGAAGAACCCAGAGAAGGAAACCAAGAAAGCAATACCATTTACGCCAATCATAAATTGAGATAAATGGGAGTGAACCTAACTAGAGATACAAAAGACTATACAAAGAAAACTACTGAACATTTCTGGAAGACAAAATAAAGTCTAAAGAAATGGGAAAATGTGACCTCTTCATAGATGTTGTTATTGTTGATGATTGCCATCAATTCAAGCATGACTCATAGCAACCCAATGAACAAAATACCTGAAGCCTTAAGATAAAATTGTTTCTCAAAGTTCATAGAGTTTCCAGAGGCATGCTGTTTAGGAAGTGAATGCCACTCAGAAAATGATAATCCTATCAAATGCAAAATAAATTTTTAAGGAAATCCCAATACAGATACCAAATTCATTTTTCAAGGAGATAGAAAGGGAAATTGTCAAGTTTATTTGGAGAAACAAGAGACCCCGAATAAGCAAAACAATTCTGAGAAACAAAAATGAGTGGGAGGCATAGCACTTCCTGAACTCAAAACCTACTATAAAGGGTCAATAACCAAAACAGTATGGTACTGGTACAATGACAAGCACATAGACCAATGCAACAGGATGAGAAACCAGAAATAGACCCAGCTATATATACCAATATTAGACAAGGAAATAAAAATGGGGGAATAATAACCTTTTCAACAAATGGTGCTGGCAGAACTGTACTGCTACCTGCAGAAAGCTGAAAAAGGTTCTTCGTTTCACACTATACACAAAAATCAACTCAAGAAGTATCAGAGAACTGGGAATAAACCCCAAAACCATAAAGGTCATCAGAGACAAACTGGGATTAAATTTAAAAGGCCTACTCTACATACTAGAGAGATTGCTAAATACATCTAGAAATATTCAACCTGAAGAGGATAAAATTGATGAATGGAACCTTATAAACATGAAATTTCTGTGCGCATCAAAAACTTTTTACAACAGGGTGAAAATAATACCTACCAACTGGAAACAAACATTTAGAAAGACCATCTCATAAAAGAGTCTCATAACTAAAGTTTACATAATACTCCTGAGACTCCACAAGAAAAAAGAGCGATAACCCAATTACAAAATGGACAAAAGACATGGAAAGAGTTTTCCCACAGGAAGACATTCGAATGGCAAACAGACTCATGAAGAAATGTTCTGAATCACTGGCAACAAGAGAGATGCAAATAAAAACCACAATGAGATAACATCTCTCTCCAATAGCAGTGGCAAAGTTTAAAAGACAGTAAGTAAAACTGTTGGAGAGGATGTGGCAAGACAGGAACTTATGTATTTTTGGTGGGATTGTAAAATGGTACAACCATGCTGGAAGGCAATTTGGTGTTTCCTCAAAAAGCTGAACGTAGAAATTCCACGTGACCCAGCTATTCCATTGCTTGGAATATACTCCAAGAAAAACTGAGGTTCAAATGGAGACTTGTATACCAATGTTCATAGCAGCATGGAAACAGCTCACATGTCGAAACATAAAAGAATGGATTAAGAGGTTGTGTTGTATTCATACAATGGAATACTACTGAGCACACAGAAGAGCTGATTTTATAAATTACTACCTGACTTTGGAGGGACTAGAGAATGTTATGGTGAGTGAATTAACTCAGTCCCACAAGAACGAATATAAACCCATTATTGTAGAATGAGTATGAGGATCAAAGGTGGTGGGGAATGTGGAAGCAGAGGAATTGTGGGTTGTTGATCATATGGTTGCACAATTCGATTCGGGAGTGAAGGAAAAAGTAAAGATCTTGTGTGAAAAACAATGTATTAGAACTTTGTAAATAAATCAGTTTACAATAAAAACCAAAAAATGTTATACTGTTATTATTCTTAGCTGCTGTTGATTCAGACCTGACCCCACAGACCCTGTAAAGAATAGAACGAAATTCTCTCTCTGGCCATTCTCTGTAAGTGCACTACTCTGCCCAGTTAGTGTTTTCTTCAGCGAGATTTGTGAATCATCAACAGTTGTGGATAATGTTGCAAAGATTGAGAATTATAGAGCTTGTGCACCAAGAAGCAGCCATTTGAACAGAACAAAGGAATACTGTATGGTTTAAAACCAGGCAAGATGTGTGTCTGGCTTATAGCTTTTCACCATACCTATTAAATGTGTATGATGAGCAAATAAAATAAGAACCTAGACTGTGTGAAGAAGGATGTGCCAGCAGAATTGGAAGAACGCTCATTAACAACCCGTGGTATACAAATGACAGAGTGTTGCCTGCAGAAAATTAAGAAAACTGGAAGGACATAGTAATGAAGTTTAAAGACCAGTCCTAACCCTGTAAGTTCCCTTTATCTGTGCAGACACTGCTTCTTGGTAGAGGTACAGATTTCATATAAGCATATTAAAATGTTCGGGAATTTATATTCTTCTCAACGTTAGCCATAGTTTGCTTTGATCCCGGCAAATGCTTACATAGTCAAAAGAAACAGATATTCTTATGGTATTCTCTGCTTATATCTCTGGTGTCACGACATCTTCTAAACCAAGCCTAAACTTCTGTCAGTTTCCTGTAAATGTACTGTTCCAGTTGTTTTTGAATCATCTTCAGTAATATTTTGCTTTCATCTGATATTAATGATATTGTTTTATAATTTCCCCATTTTGTGGAATCACATTTGTAGCTCTCTTAGAACAGAGCAAGGGAACACTGCCTGGTTTAAAATTGGGAATGATTGTTGAGTCTTTTCTTCATACATATTCAATTTGTATACAGTCATTGTTATTGGTACTTGCCATCGAATCATTTGTGACTCATAGCGACCCTGTGTACAAGAGCCCTAACCTCTGCTCTATCCTGTGCCACCCTCTTTGTCTCCAACACAGCTACTCCCACTACCCCAATCACTGAACCAATCCATCTCATCAAGCGTCTTCCTCTCCTGCACCGTCCCTCCACTCTCCCAAACATGATGTCCCTCTCCAATAATGGTTCCTCCTTTCAACAGGCCCAAAATATGTCAGACAAAGCTTCAGAATCCTTGCCTTCAAGGAACAGCCTGGCTTCGCTCTCTCCGGGACAAACCTGTTTGTTCTCCTAGCTTGTCTGTCAGATACAATTATAAAACAAAACAACCCACACAAATTAAGACAGACTAGGAAGAAGGATTGGACATCCACTTCTGAAGTAACAGGCCTTCGAAAACCCTATGTACAATAGAGCACAGACAGGCTAGCATTTAGACTAGCAGACATGGCAGTTCAGATTGTGATCTCAGATATGGAAACACAAAGAAGGAGGAACAGCTGTAAACAGACACTAGTGATTGGATTGTGGAACGTGAGAAGCATGAATATAAGATAATTGGACATTGTTAAGAAAGAAATGAATGCATAAATATTGACATACTAGGTGAAATATTGGCAAAGTGAGATGGCTTGATATGGGACATTTTAAATCAGATGATTGTATATCTAGTATGTCAGGGATGAAAAAGTGAGAAAAAAAGGGGTTGGTTTCATAATTTAAAAAGTCCTTTCTAAATCTGTCATGAAATACAATGTGGTGAGTGACAGGATAATATCCATATGTATATAAGGAAGTCTGGTGAATACCACTATCATGACAATATATGCACCAACAACTAGAGTCAAAGAGGAGGAAATGGAATATTTCTACCAAGTTTTGCAGTCAGAAATCAATCAAACATTCCATCAAGATGCATTGATAATAATGGGCAACTGGAACACAAAAGTTGGGAACAGGGAAGAAAGATCAGTAGTTGGAAAACATGGACTCGGTGACAGAAATGAGACTGAAGATAGAATGATAGAATTCTGCCCATTCAATGAGAGAGTCATTACTGAAGCTAGGAGACACAATTGTTCTGGCTGAAGCAAGGCCTGAGGAGCTTGCTTCAGAAGACCAAGGACTAAAGTCTTCAGTATGGATTAGAACTCAAAATCAATAACAGAAAAATCCAAACCACTGTACCAGTAAGGTAATGCCATGACAGATGGAAAAAAAATATTTGAATTGTCAATAATTTCATCTTGTTTGGATTCACAGTCAACACCCTTGGCAGAAATAGTCAGGAGACCAGAAGACATGTAGTATTGGGGAAAGCCTGCTGATAGGAATCTTTCCAGAATCCTGAAGAGCAATGACATAAGTGTAAAGATTAAGGTGTACTTGAGTCAAACCACAGTTTTTCCCATCACCTGCTATGTATTTGAGAGCTGGACAAGGAATAAGGATAACAGGAGAAGAATTGATGCATTTGAGTTGTGGTATGGGAGAGAATATTGAGCAACCTATAGACTACCAAAAGAACAAACAGATATGCTTGGAGAAAGTGCAGTTAGGGTTTTCCTTGGAGGCAATGATGGTGAAGCTTTAGGTCACGTATATTGGATATATTGTCAGAAGAGGCTATTCCTTTGAGGGGGACACCATGCCTGGAAAGGTGGAGGGTGAGCAAAGGAGAAGACACTCAACAAAATGGATTGATACAATGTCTGTGGCAATGGGCTCAAATGTGACTGGGATATTATAAGGTCCAGATTGGTTGTTCAAAGAGTTGCTATGAGTCATACTTGACTCAAGAACATTTAACAACAATAATAACAACCTCTCCCTTTGTCATTGCCATTGAATTCGGATGACTCACAGCTAACTCTGCAGCAGGTTTTCAGAGGCTGTAAATTTCAGGGGAGTAAATTGCTCCTTTTTCTTCTGCAGTGCAGTTGGTGGATTCGAACTGCCTTCCTTTGGATTGGCAACACAACTCCTTACTCACTAGGCCACCAAAACTCTCTTTCAAAACTTCAGTGGTGAGCTAATATGTAAGGAGTTGCACTGACAGCCTGAAAACTGTTCAGATCTACCAACCGCTCCTCACAAGAAAGATAAGTAGTCTCCTGTGTGATTACAGCCTCTGAAAATCTGTGGACAGTTCTGATTTGATGGCAATAAACTTAAAAGCCATAGCTTTCAATAGGTATTACACTTCAATGTAATTAAAAATACAAATCCTCATATCTTCACCAATAAACAACTTCATAATAAAGACAGAAGAGTTTTAAGTTGGAAAAGATATTTGTACAATCTGCCCCCCTGGAAGAAGCAGCCAAGAAATCAAATGGAAAATATCTGTGTCAAGGATTTTTTAATGCCTTAAAGGACAAAGATACAGTTTTAAGTTCTAATTTAAGCCATGCTATTTTCAATCACACTGATACATGGCTACTTGGGTGATATGTAATTATTTTGATGACTTTGATTTAGACTTGGATTTAGTTGGTAAATTGTTGTAGTTGTTATGTGCAATCAAGTTGTTTGCAACTAATAGCAACTCTGTACAACAGTTCTGAACCCTGCTCTATCCTGTGCCAAGCATTTCATCTCTGACACACCTACCCCTATTACTTCAGTCACTGAGTCAATCCAACTCATCGAGGATCTTCCTCTCTTTCACCATTCTTCCACCCTCCCAAGCATGACATTCCTCTCCTAGGACTGGTCCCTCCTTGAAACATGCCCAAAGTATGTCAGAATAAGCTTCAGAATCCTTGCCTCCAAGGAGCAGCCTCATCTCACCCTCTCCAGAACAAACGAGTTTGTTCTACTAGCAGTCCATGGTGTATTTAATACCCTTCTCCAGCACCACAACTCAAAGGCATCAGTTATCATTCTATCATCCCTAGTCATTGTCCAGTTTTCTGATGCATAGGAAGTAATTGCAAAGAGTATTACCTGAATCAGACTCACCTTAGTCTCCAGACTGACATTGTTGCTCTTCAGTACTCTGGAGAGGTATCTGACAACAGACTTTCAGAATGAAATTCATCTTTTGATTTCCTGACTACTGGTACTAAGAATGTTGATTGGAGAGCCAACCAAGCTGAAGCTGACTACTGAAAGAGCAAATTGGTCTTGGTAGAAGTATAGCTATAATGCAACTTAAAAGCAACCATGGGGAGACTTTGACTCATGCTTTGGAAATATTATCAGATAGAGATAGTCTCTGGAAAAGAAGATATCACGCTTGGTACATAACATTTATTCATTCATTCCTGTTGAGTCAGAAACAACAAATAGCCAACAATCCAGCAGATTTTCAGACTCTCAATCACATAGGAGGAGATTGCCCATTTTCTCTGGTGGAGTTACTGCTACCAGATCTCCCTCATAAACAGTTATTGTTGTGTAACATTGAGTCAAAATTAACACTTAGTTGACCTTCTGGTGGGTTTTCAGAGGCAGTTAATTGTAGGGGGAGATTGCCTATCTTTCTCTTGCAGATCAAGAGCCTTTAGATTGTGCCTTTAGATTGGCAGCCTTTAAATGTGCCTTTAGGTTGTGAGCACGACTCCTTACCACTAAGTCACATGAAATAGTTACTTAAAAAGAGGTAGGTAAGCTCTCAAAAAGCTAGAGTGGCACAGTGGCTACAGCAATAAGCTTAAAGGTAGCAGAGTGTGTGTTTCATTCTGTTGTGTATGTATGTGTGTGTGTGTATATATAGATATATTTATATTTTGATTTGATGACAGCCAACAGTAACAACTGGTCAATGCAGTTGTAGGCATAAAACAAAGGGAGGCAGAAACATAGACCCTGCCTCTTGATGGAAAAGTGTCAGATAATTTATGGTCATTTTTACTAGGTCACAGCTTCAGTCTAAAGGACCACACATAAAAATGGAAAACTGTAAACTCAAATGAAACTAAGGAAATCTTAAGCCTGATTTAATTCTAGCAGAAATAAATTGCCAAAATATTAAACTAATCCTTCTGTAGTAATACAGTGCTGAAATAAAAAATCTCTGCTCTATACTCAAGAACTTTAACAGTCATGAACAAATGCAACATTAAAATTTAATGCTTCATTTTTAGAAAGTACAAATGAATTCAATCTTTGAATCTGCTTGTCCTTCAATATTTATCTTACTACTGCTTTCTGCTTTTAGAAATAATTTACAAGGGTTCTGTGTATGATCATATATTTCCATAAAAGAAGAAAATATCATTATCCCACATATCCAAAGCAATGATGAATTTTTATGCCATAGAAAAAAATATGAAGTACTAAAGCACAATAATGTCAAATTGTTTCAGTCCAAAGAACTAAGGAGGAAAAAAAATCTACATGTATCTGCAATATCAGAGACTCATATTAATTCATGAATTAATAAAAAGCTTTTTATCAAACCTGTGCTGTCTTCCTCACCCTGTGGCATATTTTGATTGCAGCTCAAAGAAGCTAACATTGTGTTAAAAACAAAGGGGAAATGTAAATTTAGAAATAAACAGTGAGATCTTTAACTATATATAAATCTTGGTGAGACAGTGGTTAAAGCACTTAGCTGCTACTGGAATATTATATATACACACATACGTACATACATACTTATAGACAGCATTCCAATGATCATATTTCAACAAACAGATGCTACCCTAGATGCACATACTAAGTTATGCCAAGAAATCCTGAGGACAACCACCTGGCCAACTGACTGGAAGAGATCTATATTTGTTCCCATTCCAAAGAAAGGTGATGCAAAAGAGTGCAGAAATTATCTGACAATATCATTAATATTACATGCAAACAAGATTCTGCTGGAAATTATCAAAAAACTGGAGCAGCACATCAGCAGAGAATTGCCAGATGTGCAGGCTGGGTTTAGAAGAGGTTGTGGCACTAGGGATATTATAGCCACTGTCAGGTGAATATTGGCTGAAAGCAGAGAGTAGCAGAGAAATGTCTGTGTTTCATTGACTATGCAAAGGCATTTGACTATGTGGATCACAACAAACTATGGCTGACTCTGAGAGGAATGGGAATCCCAGAACATTTGATTGTGCTTGACCAGTAGGCAACCATCCAAACAGAGCAAGGGGATATGGATGTACACCAGGATGTATTCTGTCTCCATACTTTTCAATCTACATGAAGAATAGATCATCTGGGAGGCTGAGTTGTATGAGGATGAATGTGGCATCAGGATTGGAGGAAGAAGATTTATCAACAAACTGCATGGTGCAGATGACACAACCCTGCTTGCTGAAACTGAGGAGGGCCTGAAGTGCCTGCGGCAGAAGACCAAGGACTGCAACTTTCAATATGGATTGCATCTAAACATCAAGAAAACAAAAATTCTTACACTAGACTGATAGGCAGCATTATGACTGATGGAGAAAAGATTGGAACTGTCAATAGCTTCATCTTGCTTGGATCAACAATTAACACACTCAGTACCAGGAGTAAAGAAATAAGGAGATGCATTGCACTGGGAAAATCTGCAGTTAGAGACCTCTCTAAATTATTGAAGAGTAATGATGTCAGTTTGAGGACCAAGGTGTATTTGATTCAGGCTATGGTCTTTCCAGTTACTTGCTATGCATCTGAGAGCTGGGCAATGAATAAGGATGATAGAAAAATAATTCATGCCTTTGAGCTGTGGTGTTGGAGAACAGTAGTGAACATCCCATGGATGGCCAAGACAAGGAACAGATATGTCTTAGAGAGGGTGCATTTAGAGTGCTTTATAGAGGCAAGAATGATGAGGCTTCACCTCAGATACTTTGAGCATGTTGCTAAGAGAGGTTATTCCTTGGAGAGGAACATGATGCTGGGAAGGGTGGAGGGTCAGTGAAGGAGAGAAAGACCCTCAACTAGGTGGATTGTCAGGGTGACTGCTGCAGTGGACTCATGTGTCAGGAAGTGTGAGGATGGCACAGAATAGAACAGGTTTCTGATCTTCTTTTCAAAGCGTGGCTATGAGTCATACTCATCTTGAAAGCACCTAATAATTATAATACTATTCTATACGATACGATACTATACTATACTATACTGTTGTTGTTGATTGAGTCAAGAATGACTCATAGTGACCCTATGAACAAAAGACCTGAAGCCCCTCTACATCTATTGACATATATCAAAGGTCAGAGAGTTTCTGGAGGCATGTTATTCAGGAAGTGGATGCCACTCCTGCTTCCAAATACTATACTAACTATATTATACTGTACTATGCTATTCTATACTGTGGTCCTCGGGCATGTCTTTCATTGTTTTTGTTCACACATTCCTCTAGGTCATATAGCCCTGGTGTACAACTTTCCATACAGCTGTAACTTGTGGTTGCTGTGAGGCTGAACATTGTGACACTGATGTGTCAAATGTGTTAATGGCTGGTTACCCAATGAGGACAGAGAGTGGGGTGGAGCTCCCCGATTAAAACAAGTTTCTAAGGAGGAGGGCATCCACTTCCATAATAGCTTGCCTCCGGAAACCCTATGAACCTGCAGAGAGGATAAGAAACACCCAAGTGTTGAGGACTATCCTTCATAGGGTTGCTATAGAGTTACTATGCGACTCGATGGCACTTAACAACAACAACATACTATACTATGCTATGCTATGCTATGCTACGCTACGCTATGCTACACTATACTATACTATACGTGTGTGTGCACGCGTGCGTGTGTATATCCAAGGAACTCTGGTGTCTTAGAGGCAAGAAACTGCACTGAAATCCTAAAGGCATGCAATTTGAGGCTATCAGCCACTCTGAGGGAGAAGGATGGACAATCTCCTCCTGTGTGAGTAACTGACTCTGAAACTTACTGGAGGGTCAAGAATGGGTCAATACCAACTATACGGTACACAACAACAATGTACTGGATATATTATATGTGATAATATTAAAGTATACAACATAAAAGATACCATACTATCATAATAATAATATGACTTAATAGTTAATAATTATTGACTTACTATATTCTAAGTCACTATGAGTAACTCTGCTGGCCAATACATGGATCTAGAAATAGTTGTTCACACAGAATAAGGAAATACTGCATAGTTTAAAATTAAGGACGGTGTGCATCAGTATTAAATTTGTTCTCCATAACTATTTAATCTGTATACTGAAAAAAATAATTTGAGAAACTGAGCTATATAAGAATATGGCCACAACATTCATTACGCAGATGATGTATCTTTTATTACAGCAAGTAAAGACTTCAAACACATACTACAGATGATCAAAGACTACAGCCTTTAGCATGAATTAAACACCAATATTAGTGAAACAAAATCCTTACCACTAGACCAATAGGCAACATCATGATCGACGGAGAAGAGAATGAAGCTGTCAATGATTTCATTTTACTTGGATCTACAACCAACACCCATGGGAGCAGTGGCCAAGAAGTCAATAGATACATTGCATAGTCAAACTCTTCTGTCAAGGACTTCTAACGTGCTAACGAGCATAGATGTCAGTTTAAACACTAGACATACCTGATTCAATCTATTTTCATTTCCTTCCAATGCTTCTCAAAGTTCAAAAGTGAGTAAAGATGTCCAAAGAAGAATCAAGGCTTTGAGTGTGGTGTTGTAAAAGAGTATTGAATATCCATCCCATGGACTTCCAAAACAACAAGTCTGTCTTGCAGGAAGTGTAACCAATGTGCTCCTTAGAGGAAAGGAGAGTGAAACTTCCTCTCACATGATTTGGACATATTGTCATGGGTCCTCAAAAAAGAAAGCAGACTGGGAAAGGTGTAGTGTCTGAGGTTGAGAAGATCCTCAAGGTGGATTGACACAGTGACTGTAACAAAGGGCTTGAGGATTGTGAGGATGGCACAGGTTAGAGCAAGATTCAGAGCTGTTGTTCACAGAGTGGCTACGAGTTGTGATTGACTCTACAGCCCCTAACAACAGCATATACTAATGTGTTATTTTAAAACTTTGCATAATTTATTTTTCGTAGAGATTCTACAAAGTAGAACTATTGCCACAATTTCCCTGTTAGGGACCTCAGAGAGAGTAAGTAACTGCTGGCGTTCAAATAGCTAGTAGTCACTGAAACCAGAGTATGATGTTAAAAACCATGGTGCAGAGTTTTAAGCTCTGTGGCTTTTTTTTAAAGGCAAGAATTATTGCCCCAACTTCCCATGTCATATATGATAAATGTTTCATCACTTTGTCAAATAAGGGTAGTAATCAAATAAGGGTCGTAATTCCTTACGATGTTCCAGAAGATCACTAACAGCATTGTTGGTTTTGTTTTAAGCCATCGAGTCACCTGTGCCTCTACATACGACAGCTCTAGATCCTATGTCCAGTAACTCTGAATCCTGCAGTCCTCTGACTCTGACACATGTACCCCTTTGCCCCAGTTACCATATCAACCAATTAATCAATCTTTACCCTTCCCAGTATAATATACTCTGAAGACTTGTCCTTCCTGGCCACATGCCCAAAATATGTGAGACAGAGCTTCAAAATCCTAGCCTGCAAGGAGAAACTGGGTTTCATCCTCTCCAAGACAAACCTATTTGTTTTCTTGGCAGTCCATGATATGTTCAGAACTTTTCTCCAGCACCACAACTCAAAGGCATTGATTCTACTTCTTAGTCTCTAGACTGACATTGCTGTTTCTCAGTACTCTGCAGCATCAATAGCATTAGTGGTGGTGCTATTTATTCTGAATAACACAGGAAGGAAACATGAGACTATGGGTGTAATTTTTCCATTCATTTAAAATCTCTTATTGTAAAAAGAAACATGAAAGATGAGAAAGCTTATATTATTTTTTTACAATATTGTAATACATTTATTAGTTACAAAGGAAGTAATCTCTAAATGTTTTCTACATCATATATCTCAAAATACACTGATCTTTAGGATAGATTTTATTTTGAGTTGGGGAAAAAAAGTTAATTACTTATTTAACTATGGGTTTATTGAATGCAGAAGCAAGTGTTACAAGAAGCAGCGCTATGTATTAGGGACCAAAGGCAGAATAGGACTGCTGGTGGCCTCGTCTATAGGGAGCTGTACAGCTTACCCAGAACAAGGCAGTTAGATTTCTTCAGCATTTCTAAAGATGAATGATGGGCAATCTTTTATGTGATTTACAGCCTTAGCAACCCATTAGAGGCTCAGCTATAAGTTCATTTTAACTTAACAATAATAACGGTTCTTTTTAGAATCAAAGACTTTGAAACAAATATTAGTTTTAATGCTACGTGGTTATTACCACAAGAAGCAAGCTATACATGTCACAGGGTTATTTATTCAGCTTTACTATGTGATATTATAATATCTATTATCTCTCTCAGTCTCAGAGTAGTAGTTTCCAATTTTTACCCATCACTTTTTTCCTTAAAATGTACTTATATAGACTGCACAATTTCTTGTACGAATGTGTCATTTTAAAAAATTGAAATTGGTTAACAGATATGAAGAGCTTACCTTACAGTTAATATTTCATTAAAACCAAAATTCTCCTCTCAGAAATATGAAATTTAAATTTCATTTATCTGTCCATATATATGTGTACTCTATACCCTGAACACTAATGTAAGCACTGAGCATAAAGATGTTATTAGGTGCTCTTGAGTTCAGTATGACTCATATCAAACACATGGACAGTAGATCTGAATCCTGCCCTATCCTGTTCCATCTTCATCATCTACAGCACCCTGAAGTTCATTGCTGCAATCACTGTGTCAGTATTTTTTGTTGCAGGTTTTTTTCTCTTTGCTGAGGCTCTACCATTCCAAGCACTATATCCTTTTACCAAGGAATACCATCTTCTAAACACATGCCCAAAATATTTGAGATGAAGTATGCCATCCTTGCCTCCAAGGAACACACTGGCAACATTTGCTCCAAGATGTATCGGTTTGGTTTTTTGACAGTCAAGGAGATACTCAGTGTTCTTCTCCAACATTCTTTTTTCATTCTTATTCATTGTCCAGCTCTCAGATACATAGCAAGTGATTCAAAAGAGTGTGGCCTGAAACCGGTGCACTTTAGTCTTCAAACTAACATCCTTGCTCCTCAGTAATTTGGAGAGATCCTTGAGAGTGAATTTGCCCAGTGCAATAAATCTTCTGATCTCCTGACTGCTGATACCAAGAATGTTAATTGAGGACCAAAGTAAGATGAAGTTATTGACAGTCTCCCTCCTTTTTCTATCTTTCATGACCTTGTGTATTTGTCCAGTGGTGAGGATTTTTGTCTTCTTGGTGTTGAGATGTACTGAATAAATCTTTGAATGTGCAAAACTGAGTCATTCATGTCTACTCTTGTTTCTATCACTAGGATCCTACTTTCCAACTACCATTTCTTCCTCATTGTTTTCAACTTTTGCTTTCAAGTCATCAGTTATTATTAATGCATCTTGATTGCATTTTTGGTCAATTTTGGAGGGCAAACGTTCAATTTTCTCCTCTTTAGTTTTAAGCAATGATGTTTTCTCAAAAGTTGAGAATGGAGATTCTAACCTGTTAAGCTAAGATGAGGTCATTGAGCAAATAGTGAAGAATGAAATAGTATGTATAATGTTGCCTTTGAACTGATAGATCAGTTTAAGTCCTCAACTTTCTTTATACAATTGACCAATTCAACATTTCCATATGAAATAAGGCACCACAAATAATTTGAATGATAGCAATCAAATCCCATGTGATTTACTGCCTCTAACAACCCACTGGAGGGTCAGCAACTACATAGTACATAGCAACAAGAACAAAGTTGAAAAACTAAATTGTAATGTTGTTCTTTTTTTTCTGTCTTGTCACAAATTATAGTCTAGAAAGTCCTCGTTCAATTAGAGGTAATACTACTTCCTGCTCAACTGGTCACTTGGAAGAAAACCATTACCGACCAGTGTGCATTCTCATAGCGGTATGTGGTTTGTTCACACATTTAGGAAATTCTTCAAATAATAGCAGTAGAGGCTCTCCTGATTTTCCACTTGTACTACTTATGGGCAGGAAAAGGAGTTTAGACCTTCTTTCATAGATATATGTGAGGATTAATCAACTTGGTGGAAGGGAATGATGGTTAACTTTATGATTAAAAGTTTCTGACAATTAAAAATTCATTGGTAAGTAATTGGAAAGAACTGAAGAACAAATTCAAGCCTGGAGTTTGCAATACTTAGGATGTTATCCTGAAGATGAAGGAACATCTCAAGAAGATGGGACTTGTGCACCAATGTTAATAGGAGTGTTATTAACTGTTGCAGGAACATGGAAACAGCCCACATGTCCAATCACAGTTGAATGAATTGAGAAAGTATGGTACATTCACACAATGGAATACTATGCAGTACACAAGAGCAATGATTTTGTAAATTACTACCTAACTTGGGAGGGAGTTGAGAGCATTAGCTGAGTGAACTAAATCAGTCCTATAAGGACAAAACTGTACAAAACCATTATTATAGCATGAGTATGAGGATCCAAGGTGAGGAGAGTGAAAGCAGAGGGGGAGGATGGACAGGGGGAGGGTGGTTAATCATACGGTGGCACAATTTGTTGGGGGTGTGTGAAGGAATTGGGAAAGATCCAGTATAAAAAACAACGTATTTGAACTTTATGAATAAACCAGTATAAAATTTAAAAAAAAATTTAAAAAGATGGGAGGAACACACAGACTCACTGCACTAAGAAGAATTGCTTAACACAGAACCATTTTAGGAAGTAGCATATTATCAAGACCCAATGGTAATAAAGGAAGAAGTTCAAGCTTTACTGAAGGAATTAGAAAATAAAGGCCCCAGGAATTGATGGAATACCAATTGATATATTCCAACAAACATGTGCAGCTCAAAACATGCTTACCAGGGTGTACCAAGATGTTTGAAGTATAGCTACCTGAGAAACTAATTGGAAGAGATTAATATTTGTTCCCATTCCCAAAAAAAGATAATCCAATAGAATGTGAAAGTTATTGAGCAGTATCTCATTAATAACACATGTACAGTAAATCTTACTGAAGATTATGAAAACATGGCTAGAATATTTTATTGAGTGAGAACTGCCAGACACAAGCAGGATGCAAAAGAGTTCATGGCACCAGATATATCATTGAATCTTGATGGAAAGCTGAAAGTACCAAAAGGACATCTATGTTTTATCGACTATGCAAAGGCATTTAACTGTGTAGATCACAACAAACTATGGCTAACTCTGAAAAGAATGAAAATACCAGGACACGTAATTGTGCTTATATGAAACCTGTACCTAACCAAGAAAATGTTGTCCAAACAGAGCAAGGGAAATACTATACTGTTCAAAATCAAGAAACATATGTGTCAGGGATATATCTTTTCTCTGTACCTTTTCAATCTATTTATTGAACAGATCATTTAAGAAGCTGGACTACATGAAGAAGAATTTGGCAGAAGGATCAGAGGAAGATTTATCAACAACTTGGATTATTCAGATGCCATAACTTTGCTCACAGTCAGTGAGAAGGACTTGAAACATTTACTGCCAAAGATCAAGGACTTCAACATTCAATATGGATTGCATCTCAAAAATCAAGAAAACAAAATCCTCACCCTTGGGCCAATGGGCAACAACATATAATGGATGGTCTATGGATGAAGAAATGAATGAAGATGTCAATAATTTTATCTTTTGTGGGTCCACAGTTAATACCCTTGACACTAGCAATCAGAAAATCAAAGACAAGTTGTGCTATCAAGACCTCTCCAGAGTAATGTAGAGCAACAATGTCAATATAAAGACTAAGGTGTACCTGAACCAAGCCATGCTCTTTTCAATTGCTTGTTGTGCATCTGAATGTTGGAAAATGACTTTGGATGACAGAAGAATTAATGCTTTTGAGATGTGGTGCTGGAAAAGAGTACTGAATATACCATGGACTGTCAAGAGAACAAAAAGGTTTACCCTAGAGAAAGTGAAACCTCCATGCTCCTTGGAAGAAAGGACTGTAAAACTCCACCTCGCACTCTTTGGACATGTTGTTGAAGGAGTCAGCCTTGGAGAAGTTCTTCCTTGGAGAAGGAAAGGGGACTGGTCAATGCAAGAGAGGAAGGCTATCAAGGAGATGACTGACAGTGATTGTAACAATGGTGTCAAGTGAAATTGGCTCAAAATAGGGAAAAGTTCTAGTTATTTGTTCATGGGGTTAAGTTGTAATCAACTCTATGGTGCATAACCACAACAGCAAAAATATTCCCTCTCGAACTCAAAACTCACTGCTGTTGAATCAGTTCTTAGCCATAATGTCTCTCCAGTGGGCTTTCAAGACTGTGTATCATAATAGGAAGAGATTTCTCACCTCTTCTTGACAAGCTAATCCCTGGTGGATTTAAAGTTAGACTTTGGGTTATCAAAACAACTTGCTATGATCTACACCACCAGAACACCCTCTGTACCCTCTCATCCCCCATTCTTCCCTCCTCTTTTTTTTTTTTTAAAAAAAGTAAATAGCATTGCCTTTGGTCAAATAACTCCAGAAATTTCTGATTACTTTCTTTTTTAGTCTCTGGAACTTCAAACAAACAAACAAAAAATCATGTATATCCACTTCAAAGAAAAAGAGCCTTAATTATTTATAAAATTGTTTAGCGTGTAGAACAACTTCTACAATATCAACCTTTCTTTTTAAATAAGAAATGCCATATATAATCGTGGCATTAGGGAAACTCCTTTATTTCAAGTTGTTATCCTGCACACAGGACAAGGGAAAGATATTGGAACATCTCTTGAGGATTTGAGGTGTTTTGACCTTAGCTTGGAAAAAGAAAAATATAAGGAAGCAGGAAATACTTTCTTCTTGGGACAGAGCCAAGAAGTCTTGGCCATGAGCAAGTCTGTTGTGTTTTTTGTCAGCTTCAGTGGAAGTCCTGGGATGGTGTGGCCATGGGAAGACCAGCTCCTACTCAGCTGCTCTGCACCACTCAAAGGAGTTGAGAAGGACATTGTTACCTTGAACTGGATCCAGTTTGGAAAAGGCGACTGAGTTAGAAGTTGAGCAAGAATTTCCTCTCTAAACCCAGTGGGCAGGGTCTAAGAACTAGCTCTAACCTTCCTAGCAGTTTAATTTCAAAACCCCAGTAGAAGTCAGCACATTGTTAAAAACACTTAAGCCCATTGTTTCCCGTTTGGGGGAGAAAAAGTGCTAAAGAATGTTAAGCTCTTCTAGCAGCACCCTTACTCATAGCCAGATTAAGTTTCTCTTCCCTTCAGAGATTCCCCAAGGCATCATTATAATGAAAAAGTAGGCACCAGAAAAAACACTTACCCAGCTCTGTCTGGAGAAAAAGTCACTCTTTGGATGACCCATGTAAAAATCTCAACACATTTTATTCTAATTACAGCTCTGCAAGTCATTTTCATCTCCAGTGGATACTAGTGAACTACTGCCCCCTAAAGGTCATGACCTTGGGCAACAGTAAATGTTTATCATTAAAAACCGGGCTTAAATAATGCTAATGACTTCTTTCAGGAAGTCTGAGAAGGGAAAGCTGTGGAGTAGTTCCCCTCTAATCTCTCTGCCTGGATTTATTCATGAGCTTTACTCAACTTTCTCTGACTTCCCCAAGGTTTTCCTAATATATCCCTCTCTTGGTCTACTTTTCCCATGTTTTTTTTTTTTTTTTTTAAATTCATTTCATAGTGGGTTTTTTTTTTTCTTTCTTACTTGTTCATGACCTCTTACTAACACAAGGAGTGGAGTAGTAGATGGTGGTGGTAAAAAAAGGTTTTTAGTATGGCCTGAAGGGGGAAAAACAACCACAAACAAAATCAGTTGTCATGGAGTCCCTTGTGATCGATCATGATGTTGGTGATGACCCCAGGTGTCAGAGTAAAACTAATCAGTAGAAGGATACCAGCAAGCTTTTCTTCCTTACTGTCTTTGAGTAGATTCACACATGCAGCTGTTTATATCACAGTTCTGTTATAGTTTATTGGTGCCTCTTCTAATTGATTGTAGTCTCCAGAAAGATAACCCCTCATTGCTGCTGAGTCAGAACCATCTGTTAGCTGATCCTCCTTGGAAGTTTTCAGAGGCTGTAAGTCACACAGGAGGAGATCCTCAATCTTCCCCTGTGGAACCATTGACAGATTTGAACTACACACATTTGGGAGCTCCGTCTAGGAAGATAAAGTTCTCCAATTTGTTACTCTTCCCCTTGAGTCAAGAGCAGTAACTTTCATATTTTACTATTTAATAAGGTAAATTATTTGTGGTATGTGGAATGTTTTTGTTTTGTTACATGCAGGACGGAGAGTGGGGTGGAGCTCATGGATTAAAACAAATTTGGAAGGAGGAGTGGCATCCACTTCCATAATAGCTTGCCTCCGGAAACCATGTGAACCTGGAGAGAGGATGAGAGACACCCAAGCGTTGAGAACTCTCCTTCATAGGGTCGCTATGAGTCGTCTGCGACTCGATGACACTTAACAACAACAACAACATATGCCATTGACTATCCTGTGATTTATAGCAACTCTGTGTAAATTAGCTCTGAACCCTGCCCAACCCTGAGCCAATCTCTCCATCTCCAATAGACATAAACTCATTTCTCTGACTCACTGAGTCAATGCATCTCATCCTGGGTTTTCCTCGCCTGTGCTTGCTCTCCTCCCTTCCAAACATAACGTCCTTCTCCAAGTCCCTCCTGGCCAGGTGGCTAAATCCTTGCCTCCAGGGGAAAGCTTAGTTTCATCCTCTCCAGAGCATGACTGTTTGTTCTCCTGGCAGTCCATTGTATGTTCAACACTATTCTCCAGCAACACAACTCAAAGGCATTGATCCTTACTCTATCATCCTTAATTATTGTCCAGCTCTCTGATGTATAGCAACTAATTGCAAAGACCATGGCCTGTATAAGGCACATCTTACTCTCCAGACTGACATTGTTGCTCTTCAGACTTTCCTGATGCAATTCATCTTTTGATTTCTTGACTGCTAGTGCCAAGAGTGTTGATTATGGAACCAAGCCAGCTGAAATTATTAACAATCTGAATCTCTATTCTGTCTGTCATAAAGCTGACAATTGGCCCAGTGGGAAGAATCTTTTTCTTCTTGATGATAAGTTTAAATCCATATTGAAGACTAATATCCTTGACCTTCTGCAGGAAACTCCTCATGCCATTCTCAGTTTCAGCAAGCAAGGTTGTGTTAATTGCATAATGTAGGTTGTTGAAGACTCTTCCTCCAATCCTGATGCCACAGTCCTCCTCATAAGGTCTGTTGTTGTTATGTGCCGTCGAGTCGCTTGCGACTCTTAGCAACCCTATGTACAACAGCCCTAAACTCCGCTCTGTCCTGTGCCAATCGCACTGTCTCTGAC
>NW_006399823.1:10626407-10628263 GCF_000299155.1 Elephantulus edwardii | reverse complement strand
TATTTTCCGGCTACTGATCCTTCTTCCCTGTTCCCAACTTTTGCGTTCCAGTTGCCCATCATTATCAATGCATCTTGATTGCATGTTTGCTCAACTTTTGACTGCAAAAGTTGGTCAAAGATCTTCTCTATCCTCCTCTTTGGCTCTAGTTGTTGGTGCATATATTTGAATAATAGTGGTATTCACTGGACTTCCTTGTATGCATATGCATATAGATTGAAAAGATATAGAGATAGGATGTATCCCTACACATACCTTTCCTGGTCCAGAACCATGCAGTGTTTCTCTGCTCTGTTCTTATTACTGTTTTCCTGGTCTAAGTATAGGTTTCACGTGGAATGTTATTCAGTTTTTTCCTTATTGTTGACATCTCATTTTTTACTACCTTTCTGTCTACTTAAATATCCTATTACTCTCTTTTTCTTGTGCTTTTTATTTCAACTAATAACTTACTCATTAATTCTTATCCAGGATTTGGTGCATTTTCTGAAAGTCTGCTTAATAGTGAATATTTGAGTCGTAAATTTATCTATACAGACTACCTTTTCATTTCCAAATTTTTAAGTGCGTAAATAACTCAAGACATGGTCTTTAGGGAAAATTTATACAGATAAATTAGATTTTGAAAGGCATAAACAGAACTCATAATCTCATCAGTAATTTACTTTAGAATAATTTTCAATGAATGCTATTTAAATTTTTAGTTTGATTCTCAGATTAACCCTGTTTGGTAGCCAAAAATGGTTCAAGCATTTTTATTTCATGGACAAAGATACTGGATGCCTATCATTGATAATTGTGTTGTAAATACATCTTTACAATTGTATTATAAAGTCAATTAGTATCTGTAGTTTTACTTATATATACATTCAAACATCCTCTAATGAGTTATTCAACTATCATTGATTTAGTTTTTATTATCATACTAGATACAATTCTAAGTGTTAGAAATGTAGTTGTTGTTTTTAAGTGTGGTCGAGTTGTAGATGACTCATAGAGATCCTATGAAAGAAATACTTGAGCGCTTGTTTAACTTTTGTTATTTCTCCATGTTAATAGAGTTTCAAAGGCAAGTAATTTTGGAAGTGGATGCCACTCCTGCTTCCAAACTTTTTTAATTGGGAAGCTTCACCAAACACTGTCCACCATGGGTAACCATTATAACATCTGACACATCAATGTCACAGTATTTAGCATCACAGCAATCATGAGTTACCTTTGTATAGCAAATAGAAAGACCAGTGCTATACCACTTAGAAGAATATTTGACCAAAACCATCTAAAACCAAGCCTGAGGGAAGCAGACCCCATACTGGTGACCAAATGCGTTTTTAAATATGAGGCCGAATCACATTATCTCATACCCCTTAGCAAGTCAACATTCTACCCTAATCCTCACCAGAACCAGCAAACAAGCCTCTGTAGAATTTGGCTGCTGTAGATGACTTCCAAACTGGATTTCAGCCCCATACAGCTGAACAAATCCTATAAGAGTTCTGTTAAGAATTAGATAACAATAATGATAATTATAAGAAAATGTTTCAAGGTAGTATTATTGATAATATTGAATTTTAGATAAAGGATTTCTTTAGAAAAATCACAAATATTCTGGTTTTTCTTGTTATAACTGATAGAAGATCCAGCTGGAAGTTAAGAAAATAGCATGCAGGATACTGGTACAATGACAGGCACATAGACAAATGGAACAGAATTGAGATCCCAGAAATAGACCCAACTACCTATGGTCAACTGATATTAGTTGTTGTTGTTGTTATGTGCCGTCGAGTCGTTTCCGACTCATAGCGACCCTATGCACAACAGCCCTAAACCCTGCTCTATCCTGCTCCAACCGCACC
>NW_006399823.1:10603411-10623635 GCF_000299155.1 Elephantulus edwardii | reverse complement strand
CCAAAGAAAGGTGACCCAACTGAGTGTGGAAACTACAGAACTGATATTAGACAAAGAGATTAAAGCTATCAAATGGGGAAATGACAACCTCTTCAACAAATGTTGCTGGCAAAACTGGACTGCCACCTGAAGAAAGCTGAAACAGGATCCACATTTCACACTGTGCACACAGTTCACCTCAAGGTGAATCAGAGACCTGGAAGTAAAGCCCACAACCATAAAGTTCATAAGAGACAAACTGGGATCAAGCTTAGGAGCCCTAGTCCACAGTATAAAGAGACTGCCAAACACAGGGAGAAATGCACAATCTGAAGAGGATAAAATTGATGAATGGGAACTTCAAAAGATTAAATCCATGTGAGCATCCAAAACTTTTCCCAGAAGGGTGAAAAGAAAACCTACTGACTGGGAATAAGTATTTGGTAATACCATCTCAGACAAGAGTCTTATAATGAAAGCTTACAAAATACTCCTGGGACTCCACAAGAAAAAGACTGATAACCCAATTACAAAATGGGCAAAAGACATGGAAAGAATCTTCACAAAGGAAGATATTTGAATGACCAACAGACACATGAAGAAATATTCAAAATCATTGGCAGTAAGAGAGATGCAAATAAAAAACCATAATGAGATGCCATCTCACTCCAGTAATTGTGGCAAAGTTTAACAGGACAGCAAGTAGTAAATGTTGGAAAGTTTATGGTGAGATAGGAACTCTCATACATTGTTAGTGGAATTTTAAAATGGTACAACCATTCTGGAAGGCAGTTTGGCACTTCCTCAAAAAGATGAACAAAGAAATTTCATAGCCCCAGCTATTCCACTGCTTGGAATATACACAGAGAAAATGAGAACTGAAGCACAAATGGAGACTTGTACACCAGTGTTCATAGCACTGTTGTTCACTATCACAAGAACATGGAAACTGCCCATATAGCCAACCACAATCAAATGGGTTGAGAAGTTGTGACACATTCATACAATGGAATACTACACAGCATTCAGGAGCAATTATTTTGTTAATTATTACCTAACATGGGAGGGACTGGAGAGCGTTCTGCTATGAACTAACTCCATGCCACAAAGACAAATTTTATATACAACCATTATTGTAGAATGGGTATGAGGATCTAAAGAGAGTATGGTGGAAGCAGAGGGATGAGGACGTGCGGAGCAAGGGAGATTCATCAAGGGGTTGTAAAATTTTATTAGTGGGAAGTGAGGGAAATTGGAATAATCTTGTCTGAAAAACAATGTATTCAAATTTTGTAAATAAAGCAGTGTAACAATTAAAAAAACTTTAAGAAGAAAATAGCATGCAGTTATTTTGTAATTCTTATAATAAATAATTTCATAATTTATTTCAATATTGCATTTTCTCCAGATGCTCATTTGAATGTTCCATTTTAAAACAGCTGGTTTTAAGACCCTAAAATTGCTTATTAAAATAAATTTTTCTCTCCCCTTTGAATGGACAAGCAAACTTTAAGAAAAATAAATTTGAAAATGTTAGCTCCCACTCTGTTCTATTATATCAGGTCCCGGAAAGATTACTTTTAAGGAAAATACTTTGTAAACACATTTAAGTGTCATTTAGTCTATGTACCATCATCTTCACTAAAATACAGTCTAACTCCCCAGAGTGTCTATATCCCTTTGTGACTCCACAGCACAGACTTTATAGTAATGAGGTTTTTGTTTGTTTGTTTTTTAGTAATGAGTTTTTAATTGGAGAATAGAGGTCATGGAGAGCACCAGAAGCTCACAAGTCAAGGTGGAATATATGAGGAGTAGTATCACCTTGCTTTTACTCTGACCACTCCTCTCTATCTCCCAACTCCTAAAGATGCCTTGGAAACCTTGCTTCAGCTTGTTGGCACACCTATTGTCGACATTCCTCACTGTGGGGAAAGGTCAACCACCCACAATGTTGAGCTGAGATGAAGTCACATTGGCTACATGAATAAAAAGAGATACATAAAAGGGAAAAAAAATGTTCAAACTTTCACAATGTTACACATTGACCCATTTTGTAAACGGGCTTCTTTTTTTCTTTTTATCTGTCTCCCCTAAATTATCAACCTTATCTTTGACCCAGAGTAGTCCTTTTGTTATTTCTTTCAATAAATATTTACAGAGTAATTTGACCTTTCAGTTTAATTCGTCTCATGTTTGGCAAAATAACCTTAGTTGTCTTTCTTCGTAGAATACCATGTCACAATGCTTTTGTTACATGTTAAGGTGATTGAATCCAATTATCAACTTTCCTTTTAAAGAACTGAACTAGTGTTTGGGAGAGGTCAATTTCTTTCTGTGGATAAGTTGCTAAAAGAAAAAAAAAAATCACATTTCACCTAGAGTCAGTCTGTCTCCTCCATAAAAAACCCAGACTGTAGAGAATCCAAATGCAAGTGGCAAGGGACCAGGAAAAATGTTTCAAGTTGGCCAGGGAAGTCACTGTGAGCACGATTCCTATGAGTCATTAAACCAAATAATAATAGTAATAGTTAGGACATTCTATTGATAGGGCTCTTTTTATTTTGCAAAGCTCTTTTATATATGCTTTTCTCTAATTTGCTTCTCAGAGCTGCTGTTCAAGGTAGGAAAAAACCCAAACAAGCCAATCTTGTAGATAGTTAGTTTACAGGCAAAAGAAATAGAGCCCATTTGCAAAATATCCCATGTTTAGTTAATAGCATGACCAGGAGTGAAGTTTAGGTCATTTTCCTTTCAGGAAAAGTTTGTGTGGGCTATTTCTTTATGTCTTTATTTATTTATTCTCTTTTTTCCACATCGGCCAGTTGGAGCCAGAATGCTGACATCCTATACCAGACTACTAGCCCTTTTGGTAACTATACAAAGTGGTTTAGATCTTGTGTTCCAAATCCTTTAATAAATATTTCCCCCCTCCTTTTGTATTTTGAATAGGATAATTAGCAGCAACTAATATAAAATATATTCAAGCATTCAGACAGGCTGATTTTTGATATTTAATACTTAAGCTTGCCAATTGTGTGATTAATGCAGCAGTAGAAAGAATTACCATGCCTGGATTCCAGAAGTCATATGATATACTTAGATATTATGGTGACCCTGTACTTTTGGAATGGATGAATGGTCCATAAATTTAATTTTTAAAGAATTCAACATGGGAAAATATGCCTTTTATAAAGGCATTTTCCCACTCCACTATTAAAAGATATAAAATAGCTTTTCTGTCATTTAGTTTGACATTTGAATTCCAAATTTTTACAGTAATAATGAATTCATTGTTAACCTTATGGACTCATCAACAGAAAATTTTACAATCATATGTCTTCTTTGATTGATAGAATCTGGTTTAAAGATATAAGATATGTTATCAAAATGATGGCATTTCATTTATTTTAAAAAGTCTTTTTAGAAGCTAATATGCTGCTTCCTCCTTCTGTTTCTTCTTTGCCAGTTTCTTACCCTCCCCTTTCATACCCTGATTTCCATGATAATTAAACAAAGAATGAGACCAGTAAAGAATTTCTCTAAAAATATTACTGATAGCACAGTTAGGATTTTAGCCTGCTTTCTAGCTCCCTAGATAGAGTTCTAGAATTATTCCTTACTCCTCACTTACGCTCTTTCTCTATTTTTGCCGTGTGTTCCTGGTTCCCATCTTTTACAATGAAGTAGAGTTGCCTCACAGAATACCCTTGACTGTCATCTCTGCCAGAATAAATTGCCAGGGTTTTTCTCCCACAGAGCAGCTGGTAGATCCAAGCTACTGACCTTTCAGTATCCCTCATGCTTTACCACTGTGCAATCATCAGCCATCCTTCTTCCTTCTGTAAGCCGCCTCAAACTGCTGTTCTCTCTGACTTGTTCCTAGCACTATCCACAAGTGGTGGTCTGGCAGGCTTGCCTGAGATGGTAGTTCCTATGTACCAAGATTTTCCATCTCTACGCACATTTTTTGTACAAGTACTCCCATCTGTCAGGGGAGGTATGTCAATACTACAGGTTTAAGTGGAGTTTCCAAACTAGGATCAAGTATAATAAAAGATAGGGCAATCTACTTCAGAAATTTAGTCAAAGAAAATCCTTTAGTACACAATGATCCAGTCTCATATGTGACACAGGATCTAGCAGTGTTTTAAGAATAGTGGCTAATAAAAAGGTAAGAACTCTATTAGCATTTCTCAAGCCTAAAGAACTAAAAAGCAAATTCAGACCTTGAGTTGCAATATTGAGAGATGCTTTGGGAAAAATCAATGATCCAGGAAGGATTGAAAGAAAACAGAAGGTATACATAGAGTTATCATAGTGAAAAGAATTGGCTGACACAGAACCACTTCAAGAAATAACACATAATCAGGAATAGGATATTATCAGGATGCTAATGAGGGGGAAAGTTCAAGCTGCTCTGGAGGTATTGGCAAGAAAAAATAAGACCTCAGGTATTGATAGAATATCACTTGAAGTGTTTCTACCAACAGATACAGCCTTGAACATGCTCACAGTCTATGCCAAGAAATTTGGAAGACAACCATCGGCCAACTAATGGATATAGATCCATATTTGTTCCCATTTCCCCTTATTGTTCTAAGGGTCATCATGAGTCATTGTCAACAGTACCAAACAATAACCATAAACACAAAACATTTCATACCGTGCTATGTTAAAAAAGCTACGAAAAGAATGAAGTATATGTATGTGGTGTGATATGTATATTTGTATATCTGTGATGCCATGGATGGGGGAAAAAAAAGATGAACTGGGTCATATAAGCACTGCTGGAGTTCAGATGGTTGCTGTAGAAAAGAAAGAGAATGACTGAGTCAACAAAGCACTTCCCTTCCTGTCCATATGCCAGTGCTAAAAGCTCCGCCCCTGCTGATTCTGTCGTAAACTTATTGTCTTTCAGTTGAAACCAACTCATAGTAGTAGGTTTCCAAGGCTATAAATTGTATACAGGAGATGCCTATCTCCATGAAATAGAACACCAAGGTTCTCTTGTTTAAACATAGTAGATGTTACTATAGTAGTAGATGTTACATTATTGTACTAAGTGATCATGAGAACTCACTGGTGGGTTTTTGAGTAGCCTAGTTTTGGCGATAGACTTAGCAGGTAAATTTTAACACACTCTGAGGTAAATCTTTAAAACACTTTGTGTTGTAATTGAGATTGCTCCAAATTTAGTATTCCTGTATATACACCATGGTTTTTGTCTTCAGGCTACTTCTTGATGGAGCTTCTGTTGGTCACACATTCACTGCTTGAGTTTTATATGCCTTCCTGTTTTTTATTGTACTGAAATGAATCATTCCCTACCTTCTTTGCTTCCTTCCTACCCTTTCCCACATTATGCATTTTATGAGGCACATATGTGGCTAATACAAAGAACAGCAAGTTTTTGCACTGTGTTTATCGATACTCTCATGCCACTGTGACAACTTTTTTGTTAATCTGTTTATTATTTGCTTTGAAATATGCTGTTGTTGTTGTTGTTGTTATGTGCCGTCGAGTTGTTTGCGACTCATAGTGACCCTAGGTACAACAGACCTAAAATGTGCTCTGTCCTCTGCCAATCTCATTGCCTCTGACACACCCATCCCAAGTACCCTAGTCACTGAATCAATAAATTCCATAATTTTAGTTGTGTGTACACACACACACACACGCGCGCGCGCGCGCACACACACACACACACACACACACATTGTTTGCTATTGCTGTTATTTTTGTCAGTGTTAAGTGCTGCAGGCCTCATAAGACTTAAAACAGCCCTATAAACAACAGATTTAAACTTGGCCCTATCCTGAGTGGTATGCATAATCTCTGCCATTCTCTAACCCATTATTGTAATCATTGTGTCAATGCATTTCCTTAAGGATCTTCTTTTCTTTTTCTAACCCTCTACCTTTCCCAGCATGAAGTCTCTTTCCAAGGACTGGCATCTCAGATGAGGGAGTGAATAATTTAAAAGCAATGTATGATAGGGTGTTAAGGTTATCAGGAGAGTCCACAATTAAGGTTGCATAGTACTGGGGGCGGTGGGAAGGGTGGGGGGGGGAGAGGATTTTGTACCAAGGAGGGGGTCTTTCTTTTACTTTTGAAAGAGAGGAGGGAACTGGGGGCAGGGGTAGAGGGCTGGGTGGGTAGAGAAGTGCAGCAATGAGTGAATGAAAATCCAAATTCTCTGTAAATGTTCATTAAAATTATCAAAAAAAAATTTAAAAAGAAGAAAAAAACACCCAAACAATAGCCTGGTTTATAAAAGTATTGTCTTCCAAAAATAACAATAAAACTCTTCCATAACTGTAAAAAAAAATGTTCGAGAAAAAATTTCACTTTCCTTCCCTCTAGGCACAACATGGTTGCTTTCTTCAAGACAGATGTGTTTGATCTTTTGACATTCTAAGGAATACCCAATACTCTCCACCAGCACCATAATTCAAAAGGACTTATTCTCTGATCTTCTTTATTTATTGTCAAAATTTCAGACCCATATGAAGTAAATAAAAATACCATGGCTTGGTTCAGCCACACCTTTGTCTTTAAACTGACATTTTTTGCTCTTTAGCACTTTGGAGAGGTCCTTGACAGCAGATTTCTCACAAAGTAACACATCTTTTGATTTCCTGACTGCTGTTTCAATGGTGTTGATTGTGAATCCAAATAAAATTAAATCATTGACATCTTCAGTATTTTCTCCATCTATCATGGTGTTGCCTATTGGTATAGTGGTGAAAAAATGTGTTTACTTGTTGAAATATAACCCATATTTACTTCTCATAGTGTCTTCAGTAAGTACTTGGAGTCTCCTTCATACTTTGTAACCATGGTTGTGTCATCTGCATAATGCGAGTTGTTGATGAATCATCCTCCATTTCTGCTGCCACATCCTGCTTCCTATAGTTCAGCTTCTTAAATGATTTGCTGAACATATATATTGAATATGTGTGAAGGATTAAAACCTTGATGCACACCTTTCCTAACTTTAAACCATACAGACAAAAACTTTTCTATGTAGAGGTTTTGCATTAACACAAGTAAGTATTCGGAAATTATTCATTATCTGTAATTTCTTCTGATTTACACATCATATATGGATAGATACCTGGTATCTATGTATACATAAATGAGATGAGACAAATTAAAATATTCTCTTATTGTGGCATTTAAGTTGGTACTCAGAGGAACACAAAGCATTATCCTCATTGTAAGGCCAAAGTGACTAGGACTTACTGAATTTATTGTATGGTTCTTTAAGATTAGACATCAACTTTAAATCTTGGTGCTTTTCTACATAATCCTGTTGCTTACCATCTTGAAATAAAAATACAGTGTTAGTCTTTTTCTTTTTCAAATACCAAAGTGATAGAATGTACCGTTTCACAGTCCCACCAACAATGTTTACAATTGTAAAATGGTACAATCACTCTGGAAGGTAGTTTGGCTCTTCCTCAAAAAGCTAAACATAGAAATTCCATATGACCCAGCTATCCCAACTGCTTGGAATATACCCCGAGAAAATGAGACCTGAGGCACAAACAGAGAATTGTGCACCAATATTCATTGCAACGTTATTCACCATCACAAGAACATGGAAACAGCCCAGATAGTCAACCGCAAATGTATAGATTGAGAAGTTGTGGCACATTCATACAACGGAATACTATACAGCATGCAGAGGCAAAGATTCTGTAAATTTCTACCTAACTAGGGAGGGACTGGAGAGTGTTATGCTAAGTGAACTTAGTCCCGTAAGAGCAAATACTGTATGAAACCATTACTGTAGGATGAGTATGAGGATTGAAGGTGGAGGGGAGGGTGGCAAAGGGATGAGGGTGAGTGGGGGTGATTAATCATAGGATGACAAAGTTTAATGTGTTGTGTGTGTGTGTGTGAAGGAAATGGGAAAGATCCAGTGTGAAAAACAATGTATCTAAACTTTGTCAATAAGCCAGTATATAACTTATTGTTAAAACAGGATAGAATTAAGGAGAATCATATAATAAACACTCAGGTTTAAAATATTTTCTTTCATATTCTCTTATTTGCTAACATTAAAATTGTGTTGCTGTCATCCTCAAGTAAAGAATATTAGGTAAAATTTAAACAGCACATCTGGGGATAAACCACTCACATTTATTGTCTTCTGTAGATAGTTGCTGTTGTTACGTGCCTTTGAGTCATCTGTGACTCCATGTACAACAGCCTTACTAAACCCTGCTCTACCCTGTGCCAATCTTATTGTCTCTGACGCACCTACCCCCATTACCTCAGTCACTGAATCAATCCATGTCATTGAGGGTCTTCCTCTCTTGCGTTGTCTTTCCACCTTTCCAAGCATGACATTCCTCTCCAAAGACTGGTCCCATATCAGACTCTTTTACTTGTATAATTTGTTTTCTTTCTGACAGTAGATTTATAAGAAAAGTATATGCAGTTGCTCTAGAATTTCATTAACATGCTAACATTCAGACAAGAAGACAAGGTGGTCAGCCATTTAAACTCATCATAAAAGGAAAATATATGAAATTCTGCTTCTTTAAAAATGTACAGCAAGGATGGTGAAACATTCTCTTACATGTTGGTCATGTCCTCAGGAAGTTCCAGTCCTTAGAAAACTACATGATGCTGGGAGAGGTGAAAGTCTGAGAGAGAGGGGAAGATCCTTAGCAAAATGGGTCAACAGAGTGACTTGTAACAATGGGCTTAAGCATATCAGAGAGGGTGAGGAAGGTGCTGAATAGGGTAAAGTTCTGATCTATTGTTCTTGGGTTCACTATAAGGCATAGTTGACTCAGTGGTACCAAGCCACAAGAACAACTTGATATTTGGCCACGAGGGGGGAAAAATTACCAGAATTTTGGTTCTCTTATTTCTCGTCTTTTGCTCTTATTTATTTTTATTGTATAGTGAATGAAAAAGTAAAGATTAAAACATTTATTAGTGCAGAGATATTTTGAAAGCATTATATTTGTAGTTGAAACTGAAATATCAAAATGAATTAAAAAAGAAAAAGAGGTTATATTTGTGGCATGAATTAAAAATTATAAAACTTAATTGGATATTCAGTGTATGTTGGTCAAAGACTACACAGCAGATGTGAGAAACCTTGGCATCTTTAATTTCCATTAACTCAATGAAACACTTTATTAAACTCTCTAATGGAAATTAGATCAAAAATATAGAAATTTCTTGAATGTACTAAAATATGTCTTTTTAGGATTGTTGATGCAGCAACTTCAGACACTGAATGTTTTCCAGCAATTTCTTCTCTGAAATTCCAATAGTCTCTCAGATAAATCATGAGCTTTGTACCTACCCAGAAATAATAATAAAAAGAGACTAAAAGTTCATATTTTTAAAGTAAAAGAAATGGAATCCATTTTTCCATGAAAAATCCCCAGCCAATTCATGTCTCTGTGGAAAGCATTTATCAGAAGTAAACAATCTCTAATATTTCCCTAAACCCATTTATAATAACATTTTTAATTTAAAATAATTTAATCCTAAAATGACATTGATAATTAACTTCCTTAAATATTTATTATATGCTCTGTGAGTATATAATACAGAAATATTTTCCTGTGTAGTAAATCCTAATTTGGATTCATTGTTGGACTTTAAGAAACTTCTCAGAATTAAATTTGTGTATCTAACATTCATCCTCTAGGTCTCTGCTCTCCTAACATTCAACTATTCCCTCCAAATGATATAGTACAAAACACTTCAAAGAATATATTATATCAAGTACATTTTGTCTTTGAATAATTTAGATTCCAAGATTTCAATTTAAAATGACACATGTTAGCATTTGAATTGAATGTTCTAAAGCATTCTATGCATTCAATAGTAAACATTCAGATTTTAAGCAAAACTTATATTCATTGTCCATGAGCCAAGAACCATGCTACACGATTCATGTGTATGTTTTGGGGCTTCCCCCCATTTTTTTTAATTTTACGGTTTGGTTTTCTTTTTCTTTTTTCATTTCATAGAAACTGTATTTTACACATTCCTTAATTTACATTGTGTTTTATACAATCATTCCCCTCAGTGTATCTTATAAAATTAATCACCATTGAGCCATGATTACTAGGACCTGGTCCTTTTCAGATTCCACTGGGTCTTTCCTACTTCCTTCACCCCTCCCTCCACCCACCAACCTCTGAAAGACCATGACTCCTCAGTTTCCAGCTCCCCTGTCCCCTACGTTTCCCTCCTTGGACATTTTTACACGTACTACTAGTTATCCTTCTATTTTTACAATAATGGTATTATGCAGTATTTGTCCTTTTGAGACTGAATTAGTCACTCAACATAATGTTCTCTTACCCCTCCAATGTTTTATAGTAATTTTCAAAATCCTTTGTGCTGTATAGTATTCAATTGTGAGAATGGACTATAATTTTCTCAATCCATTCATTTATTGATAGATATTTGGTCTATTTCAATATTCTTACTATTGTAAAAATTGCTACTAAGAATATCAGTTTACAAATCTTCCTATGGTCTCAGTATTTTTTTTTCCTAGGGTGTATTCCTAGCATTGGAATAGCTAGGTAAGTCAGAATTTCTATGTTCAGCTTTTTGAGGAAACAACAAATTGTCTTCCAGAGTGGTTGTATCATTTTACAATCCCACAAACAGTGTATGAGAATTCCAATCTCTCCACATCCTCTCCATCATTTTTTGCTTGCTGTTCTGTTAAAGTTTGCCACTGCTACTGGGGTGTGATGGTCTCTCATTGTGGTTTTAATTCGCACCCCCTTTGCTGATGATTTTGAGCATTCCTTCATGTAACTGTTGGCCATCTGAAAGCTTTCCTCTGTGAAAACTCTTTCCATGACTTTTGCCCATTTAGTAATTGGGTTATTAGTCTTTTTCTTATGTAAATCCTTGTACAGTTTGAACTTTCATTACCCTTTTTATAAAGATATATATGATCGGCACATCTTATCAACTAGATTTTAAAGATGTCATCCAACTTATATAAGTCAAATGTAGAATTCATGGTGAATCAGAATTTGAACCAATGCTAGCCTAACTTCACAGGCCACATTCTTAAACATTACAACATATTGTTGTTGTTGTGTACCATCAAGTCAGAACTAACGCATAACTGACTTTCCAGTGGGTTTTCAGAGGCAGTTAATTGCACAGGAGGAGATTGCCCATCCTAGTGGACACCAATTGTGTGCCTTCGGGATTGCAACACAAATTCTTGTCACTAGGCCACCATAAATTGTATCAATATTCTTGTTATTTGTTGTTGTTACTTGCCATTGAGTAGAGTATAAACACATAGAGACCCTGTGAACAAGAAATCTGAACCCTATCCTACCTTGTGCCATCCTCACTGTCTCTGACACAGTAGAGAACATTGCTGCAAATACTATGTCAATCCACAATTTTTAGGGTCTTTCCCTCTTTCTTTGACTCTACACTTTTACAAGCTTAAAATTCTTTTTAAGGAATATCATCTCTTAGCAACATACCCAAAGTATGTGATATTCTGACATTCTTGTTGTTCTTCTTGTTGAGTACTATCTAAGCAGACGTGACTCATAGCTAACCCTTCAGCAGGTTTTCAGAGGCATTAAATCATGCTCAAGGAGCTTGCCCATCTTTCTCCCTTGGAGCCGCTGGTGAATTTGAATTGTGCATCTTTGCGTTGGCAGCTCAAATCTTTATCACTGAGCCACCAGAGCTCCCCATTATGGATCCTTAAAAATTACTATGTCCAGAAAACATGAATGCATTAATTTATTATAAACTGAGTTGTTATTGTTGTTGTCAGGTGCCATCAAGTTGAGTACAACTCATAGCGACCCTATGAACAGCCATCCTAAAACCTACCTATCTTGTACCATCCTTACCATCTCGGAGAGACCAGAACCCATTACTGAAGTCGCAGTGTCAGTCACTTTCACTGGGGGCCTTCTTCTCCTTCGTTGACCCTCTACCTTTCTGAGTGTGATGTCCCTTTCCTAGGAATGGTCTCACCTAGCTACACGTCCTAAGTATGAAAGATGAAGCTTTGTAATCTATTCCTCCAAGGAGCACTCCGGCCACACTCTTTCCAGGACATATCTGTTTGTTATTTTGGCAATCCAAATCAGTACTCTTTTCCAGCACCACAAATCAAAGGAATTAATACTTCTTCTGGCATCTTTATTCGATGGCCAGCTCTCTGATGCATAACAGGTAATTGAGAACATCACGGCCTGAACCAGGCACACCTTAGTATTTAAACTTGATATCATTGTTCTTCATTATTTTGGAGAGGGTCTCTGACAGCAATACAGTGTTTCTGCTAATTTCCTGACTTCTGGTACCAAAGGTGTTGATTATTGATCCAACGAAATTGACAGCTTCATCCCCCCCCCATATTAACTGAGTACCCTATTAAAAAGAGTCACAACTTTGTGATTTCAACAAAACCTTGTCTGATATAGTGCTGGTGGAACAGTGCTGGTACAATAGTTGGAAAATACTCAAAATACACAGTAGCTCACAACGTACTCATGCAAACTAACAATACTGAAGGTGACATGTGAATGAGAAATGCTTCATTTTGTCAGGTTCAACATAACAACAACTAACAACAAATAACTATTGAAAACTTTTAAGCTCTGTGCTGTTATGATTAAATCACCAAATTAAGAGAGTTATTTGGCAACAATAATGAAAGTACTTTGAAGAATAAATAAACAGCTGATGTGTAGTTAATCCTAACTAAAAGCAACTCAAAGATTTTTATAGGAGCATTCTATTTCATTTAGGAGAACACTTAGGCTATGCTATTTTAAATATACAGGGTAATTAAGAAAGAATTGCACCCACATATTTGCCTTCTGAAAATATAGTATGGAAAGTGTTAGTCTCTGGTGAGAAGAAGTATTAAATCATGCTACTAAGGCACATTGAATGTAATATGACAGTGAACCATCCAGAAAGTGAGTGGGTTAGTGGAGTTAGATGACTGGAAGAGAGGAAATATGAACTGCATGTGTAGATTTCAATGTCAAAATAGTGGAAATGAGTTGTGAAACTGAAAACAGAGATGTATTTCAGTGGAGGAGACTATGAAAAAGGACTAATACTGCAATGAAATCCAAGTTTTGGGAAATACATTTAAGTGGAAACTTAAAAGTAATGTGAGAAAAGAAAGAAATTACAGAAGAAGCTAGACATATAACAATCTAGTCATCAGCAGAGATCAGTTTCAAGAAATAGGAGATGACTCTCAAAATTTAATACTAAACAATACTTTCATTCTGACTTTAAGTCATCTGACATATGAAAAAGGGAGGTATAAAGACTCGTAAAGTTCCATTTTGGGATTTGATCCTAATATATACATTTTTATATACATTTTTATTGTGATTTTAACGAAAGTTCATAGAAAACTTCGATTTCCATTCGTTCATTTTTACATTTTCCTCCTTCCCTTTTCCTCCCTAGTTTGTTTTTTTCTTTAAAATATTCATTCATTCATTGTTGCATAATTTCCTCCCACCCCCCACCCCCTAGTCCATTTTGCTATGCACCTCTTATTCTGGACTGTTATCATGCAAATTACGGCTAATAATATATTCCTTTTAAATAATTATTTTACTCATATGTTCCAGTGCAATGTTTATTGTTTATCCCTTTTTCTGCAATCCTCTATGTCAGTCCTGTTTTATAACAGTGGTATTATGCAGTATTTGTCCTTTTGTGTCTGAGATGTTTCACTCAGCCTAATATCCTCCAGGGTAACCAATTTTGTGTACTATTTTATGAGTTCCTTGTTTTTAGTATTGTACAGTGTTTCATTGTGTGACTATACTACAATTTCTCTAGCCATTCTTTTTTCAATGGGCACTTTGGTTGCTTCCATCTCTTTGCTATTATAAACAATGTAGCAATAATTGTAGGTGTGCATATACCTATTTGGATGGAAGTTCTGGTTTTATTAGGGTATATTCACAGTAGTGCAATTGCTGGGTCAAATGACATTTCTATTTCCAACTTTTTGAGAAAGCTTCATACTAACTTCCATAATGTTTGCACCATTTTATACTCCCACCAGCAGTAAATAAGTGTTCCAGTTTCTTCACAACTTCATTAGCATTTGTTGTTAGCTACTCTGTTGAGCTCTGCTCTAGTTATTGGAGTGAGATTATATCTCATAGTTGTTTTGATTTGCATCTCTGAGCTAGGGATTTTGAACATTTCTTCATGTGTTTGTACACCATCTGAATGTCTTCTTTGGTGAAGTGTCTGCCCATATCCTGTGCCCATTTTGCAATTGGGTTGTTTACCTTTATCTGGTTGAAGTGCTGGTGTATTTTATAAATTCTAGATAGAAGTCCCTTATCAGACATGTCATTGCCAAATATTTACCCTCAGTCTATGGATTTCCTTTTTACCCTGTTGGAAAAGTTTTTGATGTGCATAGGGATTTGATGAATAGAAAGTTCCTTTCATCTATTTATTCTCTCCTGGTTGTAGGTTTTTCAGGATGTTTGGAAGACTGTTCCTGTTGTGGATTAAGGTTTTAGAATTCCTCCAAGCTTTTATCTTATGAAATTTATATTCCGTGGTTTTACTCCTGTGTTCTCGATCCACTTTGAGTTGATTTTTTGTATGGTGTGAAGTTGAGGGTCTTGCTTGAGTATTCTGCAGATAGTTTCCCAATTTTACCAATACCATTTGTTAAAGAGACTTTCATTTCCCTATTTAACTAATTTCATCTCCTTGTCAAAAATCAATTGACCATAGGAATATGAGCTGTTTCTGGGTTCTCAATTCTATTCTATCGATCTAGGCATCTGTTACTGTTCTAGTACCATACTGTCTTGCCCTGATGGCTGTATCATAGAATTTGAGATCAAGGAGTGAGATGCTTTCTGACTTGTTTCTCTTTTTCTTTAATGCTTTGCTTATCAGGAATCTCTTTTTTTTATTTTTTTTTAAATTTTATTATTTTTGTGTGCGTGTACCGTCAAATCAGATCTGACTGGTACAGGAGGAGATTGCCCCTCCTTACCCGGCAGAGCATCTGGTGGATTCGAACCATGCACCTCTGGGATTGTAGTTGCAGCTTCTTGCCACTAGGCCACCAGAGCTCCCCTAGGAATCTCTTTTGATTCCAGATGAAATTGGAAATTGCCTTTTCCATCTCATTGAGGAATGGAATTGGTATTTGTATCGGAGTTACACTGAAATTGTAGATTGCCTTTGGTAGAATTATCATGTTTACAATATTGAGTCTTCCTATCCATGGGCATCAACTATTCTTTCATTTCTCCAGGTCTCTCTTTCTTTCTTGTAGTAATGTTTTGTAATTTTATTTGAGTAGATCCTATGTGCTTCTGGTTACGTTTACTCCTAAGTATTTAATCTTGTGATTAGCTATTGCGATGGGTATTGTTTTTCCTCAGCTCCAGCTCTGTAGTCTCTTAGTCACTGCAAAGAAATCCAATTGATTTTCTTGTATCCTGCCACTTTGCTGAATTGGTTGAATATGTCCAGTAGTTTTCTCACTGAATCTTAAGGGATTTCTAAGTATGATATCATATCATTTGCTTATAGAGATAATTTTACTTCCTTTTTGTCATTTTGGATATGTCTTATTTCCTTTTCTTGTCTTATTGCTATCACTAAGACTTCCAATACAATATTGACTAGAAGTGATAATGGACATCCTTGCCTAGTTCCTGGTCTTAAAGGGAATGCATTTAATATCTCTCCATTGAGAATAATATCAACTCTTGGTTTTGCAAATATACTTTTCACTATATTAAGGAAATTCCCCTCTATGCCTACTTTGTTGAGTGTTTTACACACACACACACACACACACACACACACACACACACACAGTTGAATTCTATTGGCCATGATTTTAGTCAGGATTTTTAAACCTATGTTCATAAGAGAGAATGACTTATAGTTTTCTATTTTGGTGGTGTTTTTACCCGACTTTGGTAGCAAGGATATGTTTGCTTTATAGAATGAGCCCTGGAGAATTCTTTTTCTTCTTTCTGAAATACTTTATGTAAAATTGGTGACAGTTATTCTCTGAATGTTTGATAATATTCACTTTTAAAACCTTTGGTTCCAGGGCTTTTTTGTTGTTGTTGTTGTAATTGTTTCATTGCCTGTTCAATTTCTTCTTTTATAATGAGTCTGTTCAGGTGTTCTATTTCATTCTGTGTCTGTTATGTAGGTTTTGGATTTCTAAGTAATTGTTATTACCTCTAGGTTTTCATAGTTGTTAGAGTAGTTTTTCATAATAATCCATTGTTAAACTTTTTGTTTTAGTTGGTTCTGTTTTCACATTGTTCCTTTGATCTCTTATGCAGATTATTTGTGTCTTTTCTTTCTTTTCATTTGTTAGTATTGCTAGTGGTTTGTCAATTTTATTGACCTTTTCAAAGAACCAACTCCTGGTTTTGTTGATGGTCTCAAATGGATTATTTTTTTGTGTGTGTTTTCTATTTCATTTATTTCTGCCCAATTTTTTATGTATAATTTTATTAATTTAATGATGATAGCAGTGAGCAGGTAGCGTCCTAAGCTGTTGTCTTACAGCAGTGAACAAAACACATGCAGTGTCTGCTGTCTAGGAGTTCCCACTGGAGCGGTTCTCTAAGCTCTATCCTTCCATTCATTATCCACAATCTGGCAGTATAGTTGGAGTCCCAAACAGGGAAAATCTACTAACTAATAGACACTGGGATAAATTGTATCAAACAATTAAATACATGTCTTGGCATATAGTAAAATGAAGGAGGATGAGACAAGAAAATGTGCTTCTGAGGAGAAACGTCATTTTCCAAGCATGACATTACAGTAAAACCTGTGTAAGGTAGAAAAACTCAAATTGTCCCACTAATAGATAACAAGACAAAAGTTGTAAGACTGTGTGTGGTCAAAGAAGAAGAACCTACAAGAAGAAGAAGATAAAAACTAAAAACAACAAACAAACCCAAAAGCCCCCAAGGTGGTCCCATTGAGTTCTTCTGCTTCACAGCTTTCCTGGTGTTTCTATTGTTGTTATGTGCTGTCCAGTTGACTCTGACCCCGTGGATAATTGATCTGAACCTTGCGCAATCTTGGACCATCTCACAATCAAGCACACTGTCATGGTCACTGTGTTATCCCATCTTGTTTAGAGTCTTCCTCTCTTTCTCTAAGGAAACACCTTTCCCAGTATGATGCCTTTTTCCAAGGACAGGTCCCTCCAGAAAACATACTCAAAATCCATGTGTCAGTTTCACCATTGTTGCCTTTAAGGAGCACCCTGGTTATATTTCCTCCAAGACAGACTTGTTTGTTCTTCCCTTGCCATACATATTCGCTGTCCAGCTTCCAGTTGCATAGAAAGCAGTTGGAATACCATGACTTGAATCAGGTGTACTTTAGTCTTCAAGCTAATATTCTTGCTCCTTAGAACTTTGACAGGAGATTTTCCCCTATGTGACACTGTATTTCTCAATGAATTTCACTGTATTAGGAAGATGGCAATAGGGTCTTTCAATGCAGAGAATTGTACTGTGGTTGTGCAGAGTTGCGACACAGCTTGGAACATTGATTCTGAAAAACTTGGCGCCTTAGTATGGCTCTGCTCATGTGTAGAGTCAGAGACATTATTTCTGCCCAAATTTTTATACCTTCATTTTTTTAGAGGGTGTTAGGTTTTCTTGCTGCTCTTTTTTAATTTGTTGGAGATGTTGGGATAGAGAGTCAACTATAATTTTTTCTTGCCTTTTGATATGTTTGCCTATTGCTATAAATTTATCTCTAATTATTGCTTTTGCTGTTTCCCAGAGGTTTTGGTAAGTGGTGTTTTCCTTGTCAATTGTTTCAAGAAACTTTTTCATTTTTTTATTTCTTCTATTACTCACTCATGGTCATGTAAGGTGGTGTTCATCTTCCAAATGTATGGTTTTCCTCTTTTATCTTCTTGTTATTAATTTTTTTATTTTGTAGTATTGTGCTCTGAAATGATACTTTGTATTTTTTTTTAATTTATTGTTGCTTGCCTTGTGACCTAAAATGTTCTATATTCTGGAGAATGTTTCTTACACATTGGAGAAGAAGGTATATACTGTGCTTTCTTAGGGTGCATTAGCATGTATATATCTACAAGATTGAGTTGGTTTATTGTGTTGTTTAATTCTTTAGCATTTTTTTTAGTTTCTTTCTGATAGTTCTGTCTTTTCTTGAGAGGGGTGTATTGAAGTCTCCTACTACTATAATAGTGTTATCTCGTTCTTTTTTCAGTTTTGTTAATGTTTGCAGCTCAATCATTTGGTGCATAGATATCTACTATGGTAAGTCCTCTTGTTCTATTGACCCCTTTTAGGCATTATACAATGACTTTTCTTGTCCTTCATGATGGTTTAGCCTTGAAATTTATTTTATCAGAGATTAATATCACTTCTGCTTTTTTCTGGTTGCCAGTTGATTACTATATTTTTCTCACCATTTTTGCCTTTATCTTCTCTTTTCAGTTGTTCTCTTATAGACAGCATATTGATGGGCTTTGTTTCTTTAATCCAATCTACTATTCTTTTTTTATCTTTAGTGCTCCGTTTAAACCATTCACATTAGTGTAATTGTTGAGAGGCAAAGTTTTGTTGCTATTATTTTATTGAGTTATTTTTGGTGTTGTTTGGTTACTTTGGTTCACCCTGATTTCTGTGGCATCTCTATAAGAAGGACTTCTCTCAGTGTTTCCTGCAATGCTGGTCTTGTTACAAACTCCTTTAGGTTTTGCTTTTCTGAGAATATCTTGCTCTCTCCTTCATAGTTGATGGACAGTTTTTCTAGGTATAGTATTCTTGATTGACAGTTGCATTCTTTGAATGTTCTATATATGTCACTCTACTGTCTTCTTGCTCACATCTTTCTTCTGAGAAACCAGCACTTAATTTTATTTGCTGTATCTTGTAGGTTACTCTTTGTTTCTCCCTCACTGCTTTCAGAATTCTCTCATTTTTGGTTCTGGCAAATTTGAGTTTGATATACATTTTTGTGTTTCTTTTGGGGTCTGTTTTATATTTTGTTCACTCAGCTTCTTAAATATATATTCTCTCATTGTTCATTATGCCTGGAAAGTTTTCTTCTTGTAGTTCATCAACAACATTCTCAGTGCCTTTACCTGCTTCTTCCTGGGACTTTCTTTCTGGGATTCCGATTATGGACATGTTATTCCTCTTGGCAGTGTCCCACCTTTTCTTAGGCTTTCTTCTTTTTCCTTCCTCTTTGATTCTGCTTTTTGTTTTGGAAGATCAATGGTGTCTATTCTATCTTCTATTGCACTTGTTCTGTGTTTCTTCTCTTCCACTCTGTTCATGTGTTCCTTCAACATGTTGAATGTATCTGAATCATTGGTACACATATTCTGGATTATGGTTTCTTGTATTTCTAAATCATCTAATACCTCATTTGTTTAATCTACATTGTCTTGGATTTTTCTTTTACATTTCCCTTGGTTTTTACTTGCAGAGTCCTGTAATTCCTTGAGTTTGCCTTTTACCTGTTGAAAATATTCAATCATAGTTCTCTCCCACCCCAAGTCATTGTTCTTTTGAAGTCTGTGTCAGAATGTTTCATTAGACTTTTTGGCTTTAGGAAATTTATTGATACTATATCACTTTTGGGGGGTAATATCTTGTTTTGGTTTTGTGTAGGGTGTGAAGTAGTCTGCTTTTTCCATGTCATTGGTGTGGTAGTGTTTTTTATGTTTGAGGTCTTAATACTCTTGGTTGATAGCCTTGGCTCAGGAAGTCATTGCTCCAGAGGAAGATAGAGCAGCTATCCTGCCTGAGTTTCCTTCTGATCTTTTGACTCAAGGGAAGACTTGCGTCAGTAGGGAAGATATAGCCTGTAAATTAGCAGCTTTCTCTTTTAGGGAACTGCTGAAGCTAGGCGGGTCAAAAGTGCCCAAAGCTAAAGGCAGCTCAAGCTCTGAGATGGGTGAGAAAATGGCTTCACCTGTGATAATGGTGTCCCTGGCATAGTTCAGAGGGGTGGCAGTGGGTCATTCTCCAGGCTGTGGGGCCAGGTCCTTCAGGTGTTCAGGAGTTCAGGTGGCAGAGCCAGGGGGCTTCTGGTGGTGGGGCCACAGTCTCGTGCTCCCAGGATGAGAGCAGTCCAGGCCACATTAAAACATTTTTAAGACAGGTACTTAGCTAATTGATTGTAAGAAATTCATGCATGCCTTTGGCGACCT
>NW_006399823.1:10588511-10603299 GCF_000299155.1 Elephantulus edwardii | reverse complement strand
TATATCCATATATATATATCCTCCTATCTATCTATCTATCTATATATTTGTACTTTCAGCATTTATAATGTCTTGAACAATAATTTTTGCCTTTGATTTGGCTTGTGTAATATAGAACATGTTTGAAAAGGTCAATGGTTTGAATATATCTGACTCTCTGAGGAGAAAAAGACTGTTACCTCCTGTAAAGAAATTCAGAAACCTGTGGAAGGTCACTAATAGCTAGGAATGACTCAGTGGCAGTGTGGTTATTTTGATTTTAAGTAATTTTATTTGAATTCTCATAATACCTATGTTTTCTGGAAGTTTGTTCTATGCTGCAAAAGAAAAGCATTAAATATTTCCTTGGGCAAATCCTTTGTTTTCTTGAACACATTATTGACAATAGCTTATAATAGAAAACTGTCTGTTGCATTTCACAGAGTTGTTAAAAATTCTTCTTTTAAGATGAGAGACTTAGTGTACTAAACAAATATAATAATTATTTACATATTTTTAAAGAAGTTTAAAAATTACATATCAGAAAAGTGCCTGATACATTAATTGAACTTGTGGTAATATTCTGAATTATTCCATTTATTAAAAAAACCAACAACAAATAACCTGTTTTCAAACAAAAAGTTTAGAATATTGTTAAAGTTGAAGGTTCTCTTATAATCCATTCTATTTTAGTTATAATTCCCCAAAATAGCAGAAAATACAAGAATTTTTCTTAAAGACATAATAGGGATTTGAATGTAGTAATTACAACTTTCATTTTCTTTTATATTGTCTGGTCTGTTTATTAAAGCAGCATATGAGAAAAATTATTTCAATTTACTCAGAGAAAGAAGATGAGCAATAACAACTCATTACCAATTATAACCTCAGAAATGGAATGAATGATTACTACATGTTGGAACCTAGTTAAATGCAGTGAATCTGAGTTTAAGCTTAGACTGAAGAACATCATAGTCTGAAATCAATGATTCCTGCTCCGTTTGATGAATGCAAATCAAATATGGACAAGTAGTACCTGGATTAATGAAAGACAAAAAGAAGAATCAAAATATAAACTTTAATGATCCTGTGATTACCTTTCTTAATGCATAAATTCTACATGAGGAAAATAAATCCATTATCTCCCTAACCTAAACATACAAATCTACTACACCTGTTTTAATTTAACTAGTAATCACCAAGTTTACTTTTATACACTCTTATACTACATAGGCTTAGGGACCCTGGGTGATACAAATTATTAAAAATGATCACCTGATAACCAAAAACTAGAGGCTTGAGCCCACTCAGAGGTGCTTTAAAAGAAAGCATTGATGGCCTATTTCCAGAAAATTAGTAATCTTCTTTGCAAAAATTTAGAAGAAAGAATTAGTGGTATAGTCTAACACCTTCCCAGGTCTGAGAAAATACATAGGTCACTGGAAAAATTATATCTGTTTTGACAGATGCTATTTATCTATTCTATAAATATATACAAAAACCATGAATGTGGGATTAGCTCTTATTATGTGCTATGGAATCAACTAGAACTCCCAGCAATCTTGTCCTGTGTCATCTTCACAATCTCTGGCACACTCAAGCTCATTGTTACAGTCTCTGTGTAAATTCATTTTGTTGAAAGTATTCTTTTTCTCTGACACCATCCACCTTTCTTACCATGATGCCTTTTCCCAAAGACTGGCCCCTCCTAACAATATGCATAAATATGTGAGGTAAAATTCTACCATCCTTGTCTATAAGAAGTACTCTTCTTGCATTTTTTCCAAAACCAAGTTTGCTTGTTTTTATGGAAGTCCAGGGGATATTCTGTACTCTTCTCCGACACCACAATGCACTCATCAATTATCTTTTGATCATCTTTATTTGTATATGTTGTTGTTATTGTTGATTGCCTTCAAGTTGACACATAACAACTCTATGAACAAAAGACCTTAAGCCTTTCTGTAACTAACATCATTTCTCCAAGTTCATAGAGTTTCCAGAGGCATGTGGTTTAGGAAGTGGATTCCACTCCTGCTTCCAAACCAGGCTTAAACTGTGAGCTCAACCAAACACTGTCCACCATGGGTAAACGCTATGACATTTAACACCACAATGGCACAAGGTTCAGCATCATAGCAAACTCAGATTATCTCAGTACAGCAAATTGACAGAAGAGTGCTGTACAACTTAGAAGAATGTTCCTCAAAAAACCCAGCCCACTGCTATTGAGCCAACTCCTACTAATGGTGATCTTCCATCGAGTTTCTAAGACTGTAAATCTCTAAATACTTTCATTCCACACTCCTCCACTTGGAACAGATGATTAGTTCAAATCATGACCACAAGTAACACACTATGCCATTAGAATTTTAAAAGCATGTCACTTCCTACAATAAAAGTAACAACAAAAAAGCAACCCAATGCCTTGGAGTCAATTCTGACTCATAGCAACCTTCTATGTGGGTTCCAAGACAGTAAATCATGCAGAAAGAGAATGTCTAACTTTCTCCCATAGAGCTCTATAGGAGAATCTGATTGTAGATTTGAACATCAAGAAGCATGTGACATTTTGTTAGTGCACATTACTAAACCACCAATACTCCCTATAGTAGAAAATACAGTGGACAAATGTATTAAAACATTTTACTTATAACCAAACACCTTGAGAGAATAAGACATTGGACTTGTGGCTCAGGACTGTAGCCTCAGGGGACATCAAAGTTGATTGTTTACATAGTTTGTAAAGAAAACACTCTTCATCTTACCATGTGACTGAACATCAGAGATTCCTTATGTAAGTATATTTCTGATAAAACTAGCTTCATGTATTAAAGAAAGACTTAAGCTCAACTTATAGCCATCAAGTCAGAACCTAATCTTAGATGACCCTCAGACAGAGTTTTAGAGGTTGGGCAAGAGATTACCCATTTTCTCCCTGAGGAGCAGTTTTTGGATTTGAACTACCTGCCCCTGGATTGGCAAAGCAACTCCCTACTCACTAGATAATCTTATTCACTAAAATTATGGCATCTCCTCTCAGTTCTCCATCAAGCTTAAGTGAAGCAATCCTCTGTGGCTGTTGTTCCCAGTCTGCATTCTCTGCTTCTCTTTCCTTACTGGTAGTGAGATTTCCCAATAATAGCCCAAAACTCTCTTCTTGAAATATTTTTTTTTCTCTTTCACCATCTTAGACTTTAAACTTTGTTGTCTCCACAACTTTGTCTGAAATTCCAATGTCAGGCTACATTTTAATCTTTCCTCTTATTATTTCTTAATGATCTCAGTTAGGAATGTTATTTCCTTATTCCTTCTGAGGTCCCTTTCCTTTACACTTTACCCATCTATCCTTCCTCTTCCCTTACAAACCTGTATAATGACTATTTGCTATTCAGCATTATTAAAGATGGGTGTTTTCTAGCATTAACATAGAGATCCTGGAAGTGTGTACTTTCCATTTTGACTTAAAATGACAACAACAAAATCCCAAACAAACCCCTCTCCCCTCAAACTCTACCTTCAACCCAATTCAAACTCAAAACTGATCCTTCCTTGGGTTTAAAAACTGCAAGTCACGTGAGAAATGTCACATTTTTCTCCCATTGAGTGAATAATTGTGGATTTGAACAATTAGATATACACAACATTTAGGTTAGCCTTGTAAAACTCATTCTAGATTATACCACCAGAGATCCTTTGCCACTTTGACAGTTACAGTGCTTTCGAGTCACCTGTAACTCATTAGTGACCATTTAGATAATAGCTCTGAAGCCAGCCTCACTGATTCTGACACACCTACCCTCATTACCCCAGCTACTGTATCAATCCATCTCATCCAGAGTCTTCCTCTCCTGCACTTTCCCTCCACCCTTCCAAAAATGATGTCCTTCTCCAAGGACTGGTCCTTCTGGGCCAAATGCCCAAAGTATGTGAGATGGAGCTTCAGAATCTTTGCCTCAAAGGGAAAACTTGGTTTCACCCTCCCTAAGACAGATTTATTTGTTTTCTTGGCAGCCCATGATATGTTCAAGATGCTTCTCCAGCACCATAACTCAAAGACATTGATTCTTCTCCTGTCATCTTTAGTCATCATCCAGCTCTCTGATGAATATTAAGTAACTGCTGCTAACTAAAAACAGTAGAAAATATTAGTATCTACTTTGCTCTGAGTACACATTTTCTCTGCACAAAAGATGTTGCTAGATTACATGTGTAATGAGAATAAAATATGACACTTGGATCCTGTCCCTCAAGAAACTTGTAGTTTGCTTGTAATGAATGTGATATGGAATGCCTTGGTGGTATTAACAGTTAATATACTCAGCTGCTAACTGAACATTTGGAGGTTTAAGTTCACTCAGAGGTATTTTCAAAGAAATATTTGGTGATCAACATCATGAAAATCAGATATTGGAAACTACAACAGAACATTTCTCCTCAGACTCACATACGTTGTTGCTTTTGTGTACCACTGAGTTGGAACCAACCCATAGTTGACCTTCCAGTGGGTTTCAGAGGCAATTAATCTCATGGGAGGAGATTGCCCATTTTTCTCATGTGTAACAGCTGGTGGTCTTGAACCTCGTGCCTTCAGAATTGTAGCACAGCTTCTTACCACTGGACCACCAAAGCTTATGTGTTTCTAATGGTATTTTATTATATATTCAACAAAGATTTGACACATCACCTACAAGTTAAATCTTATTTTCTTCATTGCCTTCTTCCATCCAGCAGTCTCTATAAAGCCAATTGTTTGTCTCTACCCATGTAGCTTGCCAGTGGAATACAATATTCTAGAGCCAACTCTTATTGGCTCCAGAGGCCAGATTGTTAAACACAGAGGAGTTTTACAATGTGGTTGTTGAATTATCCATAGTTTCAATTTAGCTATCATGGGAGTATTTACAATATGGATAGTGGCAAATTTACCAACCTAGACATTTCCATTGACTCTCTTCTCCAGAGCTGCATACCAGTGCACAACTAAATGAAAGTGCTCTGGAGGAGAAACTATACACCTGGCCTGAGAGTTGGAAAAGCTCAGAAAATTAAGTTGAACCTAAAAGTACAAATGTTGCCTCATACTAGTCAAGGGAGCAAGTAGATAAGCTGCAAGGTATATGAGCTGTTACAGTTCATGTCATTCAGGAACTTAACTAATGCAATAGTAATCCCAAAGAGTTTGCAATTCCAAGGCCCATTTTCTTCTGGGCTCCAGTTTTGTGCCATACACAATTTCTTGTAGTTTGAAGCATATAGAACTCCTCAATGTTTTTCGTTTGCTTTTTTTTCTTTTCAAATGCTCATACATCCTCAGAAACAAATGCACACACAACACACACACACACACACACACACACACACACACACACACTTTTTCTCTCTTATATCCTGAGAAATCCTGATGTATGTCCTTCACATATTGCTTCCGAGTTTAGAACACATTAAAAGACACTGAGGTTTGTTCCTTTTTAGTCATAAAAGTTACCATCTTTGAGCAGAGATGCTGTGTTTAGCATAGCACAGCTCTCACCTTCAGTCCCCTGACTGCCCTCTGCTCCTATAGCAATGAACTTAGTGTACTCCTAGTGAAGGAGTTTCAGGCACTGTTATAAACGGGAGAGGAAACATTTATTGCCTTCAGGGGATTTTATGTTGCTGTAAAACTACACAGACAGATGGCTTGTCATGTAATCCCTCTATATCCCATCGATGTAAGGAAAAGTAAATGGTTTATGCACAGAAAAAGCTCCCACGATTACATATAAATATGAAACTATTTCAGAGAAAAATCAAGACATGCTAAATGTGAAAGATAAACTCTCCTACCATACTAAGATAACCACTAAAATCCTCATGTCAAGCGAAGTAATTATCGACTGTTTAAAATAGTGTATTAAATTATTCACAAATCATCCAAGAAAAGATAACTCCATAGGGAGTTTCTGACACCAAAGAAATGAAAATTTAATCCATGGAGGAACACTTAGATAGATGAGCCTGTATTGGGTTTTCTGTTGATTTCTGTTCATCTTCTTCATCTTCCCTTCCACCTTTTAATACCTCAACCAGGACTGCAAATCTTGGCATTACAATATGTTCTCAGCTATAAGTGACTGTGTTTCTAGAAGCCCATTTATAGAATCAGATAATTTGAATGTTTAATCAATTTTCCAATATAAACTATGTTAAATGATAGTGTGTCCTTAGATTAACTCATTAAAAAATAATTAAAGCATAAAATGTTCAAGAGAAGAGTAGAAATACTTTGAAAGTGCTTTGAAAGCTTTGTTAATTCTGGGTGAATGTACGTGGTATCTGTCTGCCATTCTTTAAGAATCATGAGTTCCAGTCTTACTCTATTTTCACTTAGGATTGAACAAGTAAACTTTGCTGGGAAAGATGAAAAAAATTACAAATTACTTATTATTTAAATACTGATGATTTGGTATCATTCCATAGATGAAACTCACAGGCACATGAATATTTTCATGCCATAGTTATCTGCCAATGGTAACAGAAAACACACTTTTCATTGTCTTTGTGGTTTTTTTTTTACCACCACTATAAATTCCTTTAAAAATATATAATTTTCAATAGCTCTACAATAATTTATTTTCATATTCCTTCCTGAACTCACTCTTCTGTAGCTTACCTTTGAGTCAAACCTTTTACCTCCATACCCTTTCCATTGTGATACAATATGTTCCTTTTGTTGCATCCCCTCTCCATTTTCTAGGGTTAGTTAAAACTTGGCTATTACAAAGGAACATGTTCCTTCCTGTAGTCATTTCCAATCTAAGTAATTATTCTGTTTTCCAAACAATATAAGAATAAGAGACAGAACTGGCTTTCTTCCTGCTTATATTTGCTACTATTTGCTCACTATTTCCCACCAAGCTTTGAGAAAATACAAAGGGAGAAAAACAAAACAAAACACAATGCTTTTATAGTTTTGCTGTCTGGCATAACAGTATCTTCTCCTTGCCATCTCTCCACTTTCTAGTCTTTCTTGCTTTTAGACAGGATTATTTTGGCCTCTAGTTTGGAGAATTCCTCTCCTGCCCACTTGTCAGGCCAATTTCTATTTAGTCCTCCAGTCTATAACCTAATTTCCTCTGTATAAATATTCCTCTACTACTCTACTTTAACAATACACTCCCAGGGGCACATTCAAAAATTTATTATAACCTGGACTATCTCCTTCACTGGAGTCTTAAAATTTCACTGTATCTTAGTCTTTGCTTACAATTCATTAATTTTCTTATTCTCAACACATCCGTTAAACAATTTCTTGGAAAACACAGAACTCAATAAATAGAGTTCTTAGATAACCACATTTTATTCCACACCATCAGATTCATCTGTCCTTAGCTTGTTCTCTGTTAGCCTAGACAGCTCTGGTTTACAGTCTGTAGGAAATTGCACTGATAACCCGAAGGCTGATCTCTCTAGTGGTTCAGATTTGCCTGCATCTCCATGGGGAAGAGATAGACAGCCTCATCCCAAGTGATTTGCAGTCTTAGCAAACCAATGGAGAGTCAGAAATAAGTCAGTCTTGATTACATAGCAGTGAGATGAGAGAATGCTTGAAAACCTATCTCCCAAGGTGTATTTCCTTTAGTCACTCTCTCCCTGTTATTCTGACACTCTGAGTTGTTATGTCCAAGGTTTCTTTCTAAGAATTTCCATATTTGCTTCTATGTCAAGCTGATAAATGCTACTTGAGAAAAAGGAAATACAGAGATGGAAGTTCCTAATTTTGAGACTTATATTTGAATATTGGCAAGTTCCTTTTTTAATTTCTTAATTTCAACTCATTTACTTCAGCAATTAATCTCATTCTTTGCAATAGGTCTTATCTTCAACTTGACTGGAAAACTTGAGACCATCAAACAGGAACTTTCCAATTGACATCTCTGGATTGTGCATACAAACAGGCCTGTTATGCATGGTACAGACTAAGCCTTGGAACCATACTGCTTAACCAATCTATGTCCCCTAACCAGTTACAATTGAGTAGATTCCTTCACAAGGCATCCCTATGGGTCCCACTGTAGAACTGCACTCCTGAAAGCCTCAAGGGCTAATTTTTCAGAAGCTAATTACCAGATATTTCTTCCAGTATGCTTCTGAGGATATTCAAACTGGCAATTTTTTGTTGTTGTTATACACTAAAAACACAGGCTACTTTTTCACATCATATTTTTTTTTAATTGTCAAAAACCTTATTAGATTTAGAAAGTTTTACATCTGTAACGAGCTAGGAGTATTGCTTCTTCATAAAGTAATGCTCATTTAGGGTCATGTCATATATTTTTATTGTTAAGTGACATCCAATCATTTACCACTCATAGTGATCCTTTGTATAACAGAAGAAAGCAATATGTCATTCTGCACAGTTCATGCAGAAACCTTGTGTTGCAGCTACCATGTGAGTTTATTTCATTGAGAATTTTCTCTTTTTTCACTGACCTTCCACAGATCTAAGCATGATATCTTAGAATCTTCACTATAGATTATACTTCACTATAAAGAAAACAAAATTCTGACAAGTGAACCGAAAAGCAACATGATAATAGAAGGAGAAAAGACTGAGATCATCAATGAGTTCATTTTACTTAGATCCACGGTCAGTGCTTGTGGAAACAGTAGTGATTGTGCCCATTCCAAACAATATCCTTAATCTCACACACAAATGAAATCTTACTGAGATTATAAACAAATGGCTGGGGCAGTAAATTCTTGTGCAACTGCCAGAAATTCAAGCTGAAATCAGAAGAGATTGTGAAACTAGAGATATTATTGTCAATGTCTGATAGATCATAGCTAGAAAAACAGTTACTTGTATTTTATTGACTATGCAAAAAAACATTTGACCTGCTTGTAGTGGCTCATAGTTAAAGGTATAACGTTGAGAAGAATATGAATTCCAAAACACTTACTTGTAGTCCTGAAGGATTTTGATATGGACCACAAAGCTATACTTTGAATGAAGCAAGGAGATAGGAATGATTTAACCTTAGGAAAAGAGTGTGTCAGGGTTTTATCTGTTCACCATAGCTATTCAGCTAGTATACTGAGCAAAGAATTTGTGAAACTCGACTTGATCAAGATTAGAGGAAGACTTCTCAACAACCTAAAGTTATGTAGGTAACATGACCTTCTTGCTGAAAGTAAAGAAGGTTTGAAGTATTTAATGAAGAAGATAAAACACTAGCTTTTAGTATTGTTTACACATTGTAGTAAAGAAAAAAAGTTCTCACACCTGGACCAAGGAACAATATCATGATAAAATGAGTAAAAATTGAAGTTGTTAATAATTTAATTTTACATGACTTGACAATCAAAACCCACGGAAGCTGCAGTCAAGAAATCAAAGAGCATATGACATTGGACCCATCTTCTGCTGAGAACCTCTTTGTAGCTTAAATGAGAAAGACTGTACTTTAAAGACAGAGGTTAGTTTGACCTAGGCCATGGTATTTCTATCACCTGTATTGGTAAGGAGTTGTACTGCAATCACAAAGGCTCATGGCTTGAATACACCAGTCACTACACAAAAGAAGGGTGGGTAATCTACTCCCATGTGATTTACTGCCTCTGAACCCCATCTGGATGGTCAACTATGGGTTGATTCCAACTTTGTGGTACATAACAATAACAGCATATGCATAAAAATTGAACAGTGAATAATTAAAATTGAATAAGAATCAATACTTTTGGATTGTGGTGTTGGTGGAGAATACAGAATTTATCAAGGACTACCGAAAAAGAAGAAAGCATAAGGTCATTACAAAGACAGAGGAGAAAGGAAAAACCAAAATGGATGTTAGAAGATATTCTGAAAGTGGCACTGGAGCATCAAGAAGCCAAAACAAAGGGAAAACATGTAGAAGTAAGAGCTGAACAGAAGATTTCAAAGGGTAACTCAAGAAGACAAAGCAAAGTATTATATTGGAATGTGAAAAGTTGGAATTGGAGAATAAAAAGAAAACTTGCTCTGCACTTCTCAAGCTGAGAGAACTGAAAAACAAATTTAAACCTCAAGTTGTAATATTGAAAGAAGCTACGGGCTGTATACTGAATTACCCAGGAAGCATTAAAAGAAGGTAGGTGGAAGGAATACAGTCACTGTACCAAAAAGAATTGACTGACACTGAAAAATTCAGAAAGTACCAAATGAGCAGGAGCAAGTGGTGATAAAGAAAGAAGTGGAAGTTGTATTAAAGGCATTGGCAAAAATAAGGCCCAGGAATCCAATACCAATAGACTTGTTTCGGTCAATAAATGCGGCTCTGGATGTGCTCACCAGACTATGTCAGGAAATTTGAAGGACAGCTATTTGACCAACAGATTGGAAGAGATCCAGATTTGTTTCCATTCCCAAGAAAAGTCATCCAACATAAAGTAAAAACTATCCAACAATATTTTTAATATCAATATAAACAGAATACTCCTGAAGATCTTTCGAAAGTGGCTAGAACAGTAAATAGGGAACTACCATAAATTCAAGCAGGATTTAGAAGAGGTTGTGGCACTAAGGATATAATCATGGATGTCATATTGATCGTGGCGGAAAGTAGAGAATACCAGAAGAATGTCTATTTAAGCTTTTTGACTATGCAAAGGCATTTGACTGTGTGGATCCTAACACATTACGGCTAACATTGAGAAGAAGAGAAATTCCAGAATACCTAATCCTACTCATGCAAAACATACACCTAGAGGAACACTACCTGGTTTAAATTACGAAGGGTGTGTGTCAGAGTTGTAATCCCTCTCCACGCCTATTCCATCTGTATGCTGAGCAAATTATTTGAGAATCTAATTTCTATGGAGAAGAATGTGGCATCAAGATCAAAGGAAGACTCATCAATAACCTGTATAATACAAATAACACAACCTTGCTTGCAGAAAGTGAGGATGACTTGAAGCACTTATTTCAGAAGATCAAAAAATGCAGCCTTCAACATAGATTGCATCTCAATATCAAGAAAACAAAAATTCTTACCAATGGACCAATAAGCAACATAATGATAGATCGAGAAAAGTTTGAAATTGTCAATAAATTCATCTTACTTGGATCCACAGTCAATACCTTTTATACCAGAAGTCAGGAAATCAGAAATAGAAAGGTCCGTAAGGGAAGAGAATATGTTCAAGGATGAAACTTAACACAATGATTGCAATAGTAGGTTGAAGTAAAGCAAAGATTTTAAAGATGGTGCAGTCTAAGTTTGAATCAATTTGAAAGCTCATACCAACATTAACTCCCTTGTTCTGTTTAGACAATAGCCTTTTTTCCTAAAGGTAGATTTCATATGAGCACCATTAAGTGTTCTGGGATTCCTATTCTTCTCAATTTTAACCATACTTTGTTATGATTCACACAGTCAAATGCCTTTACGTGGTTTTAAAACAAAACAATAGAAAACAAAAACTCAAGTAGATATCTTGTATTTTCTGGTTTAAACGAAATTCCACCTGATTTCAGCTATGATATCCCTTGTGTCATGGTCCCTTTTGAACCTAACTTGAATTCTGGCAATTCAATGTCCACGTGTGCTTTCATTTATTTTTTAACAGGAAATCAAAAGACAAATTACAATGGGGAAAATCTGCTGTCAGGGGCTTCTCTAGTGTAATGAAGAATAATGATGTCTGTCTAGAGACTAAGGTGCACCTGATCTAGGCCATGGTCTTTGCAAATACTTGCTATTGATTGGAGAGCTGGACAATGACTAAGGATGACAGAAGAATCAGCAGTAGTGATGGAGAAGAGTATTGAATATACCGTGGACTGCTAGGCAAACAAACAAGTTCATCCTTGAGAGGGTGAAATCAGGCTCCTCTTTGGAGGTAAGGGTTTTGAAGCTTTATCTGACATATTTTGGGCATGTTGCTAGGAGGGACCAGTCCTTGGAAAGGGATATCATGCTTGGGAGAGTGGAGGAACAGCACAAGAGAGAACAATTCTGGATGAGATGAATTGACACAGTTACTGGGGTATTGGAGGTTGGTGTTTCAGAGACAATAAGGCTGGCACAGGATAGAGCAGGTTCAAAGTGGTTGTACAAAGGATCACTAAGAGTTGCAGAAGACTCAATGGCACATAACAACAACAGCAACAGCAATAGCAAGACTTTACCTGAATGTGGTATTAATGGTTTGTCTGATAATTTCTACATTCTGTTGGATCCCTTTTCTTGGAAAGGGGACAAATATCGACAACTTTCAGTCAATTGACCAGGTAACTATCACCAACATTTCTTGGAAAAGACAGATTAGTACATCTAGGGTTGTATTTAGTGCAGCTTGGACTTTTTCCTTCATTACCTTTGGTTCCTGATTACATGCTATTTCCTGAAATATTTTTGTGTCCATCAATTGTTTTTGGTACAGTAACTCTGTGTAGTTCTTCCATCTTCTTCTCTGCACTGCAATCCCAGAGGTGCGCGGCTCAAATTCACCAGATGCTCTGCTGAAGAGGGAGGAAAAATCGCCTCCTGTACCAGTCAGATCCGATTTGACGGTACTCACATAAAATAAATGAATGAATGAATGAATAAAAAATTTTAAAAAATCCATCTTCTTCTGATGCTTCCTACATCATCCAAGATTTCTGCCATAAAACCCCTTAGCATTGCAACTCAAGGCTTGAATTATTTGTTCAGCTCATTTAGTTTCAGAAATACTGGGAGTTTTCTTCAGCTCCTTACACATTTCTTTATAATATTTGGCTTTGTCTTCTCAAACTACTCTTTGAAATTGTCTGTTTAGTTCTCTTATCTCAGAATTCCTTCCCTTGCTTTGACTTCTTTTTATGTCAATGCAAATTTTAAAGTCTCTTCTGACATTTAGTTTGGTCTTTTCTTTCTTCCATGTCTTTATAAAAGTCCTGTGCTTTCTTCATAGATGAAATGTTGTTGATGTCATTGCACAACTCAAGTGGTCTTCATTCATTAGTGTTCAAAGTGTCAAATCTATTCTTTAGTTATTTTTAAAATTCAGTTGGAATACAATTAAGGTCCTATTTTGGTCCTTCTGGACTTTTTATTTCCTTCTACAGTTAATGATCTGTTCCACAGTCAGGCCCTTGCCTGGTTTTGACTTAGAAACTGAACTTCTACATCTCTTTGCAGACAATCTGATTTATATGTATCCCATAACGTAACAACAACAACAAAGAAAATCCATATTGTTGTTGTTGTCAATTGCCTTGAGTTAAGCCCAACTCATAGCGACCCTATTAAAAAAAGTCCTATAGCTCCTCTACAACTATCAACATTTATTAAAGTTCATAGAGTTTCTGGAAACATCTTATTTAGGAAGTGGATGCCAATCCTGCTTCCAAACATGTCATAGTATGTTATGTGCCATTTAGTTGCCTAGATGTATAGCGGCCTTATGTACAGCAGCTCTGAGCCCTTCTCTGTCCTGAGTCAGTCTTACTAATTCCGACATGCCAACCCCTGTTGCCTCAGTTACTGTATCATCCATCTCAGTAACCAGGACAATGGAGTTTGGTGTGTCCCAATTAGTGAGACTGGCTAGAGACACGGAAAGATTATAGTTGCTATTTATTATTTTTTATAAAAAGGCACTTACAATGCATGCTTTTTTTTTTCATTTTCCAAAATTCTAAGATGTGTTGTTACTAGCCTTATTTCTGTCACTAAAGCCTTGTTTGCCAGCCACCAGTTCTTTATTTCCAACTTTTTGTGAGATAGTCACCAATTATTATCCTTTTATGTAAACGGATAGTATTTTATACTCACAATACCAAAAAAAAAAGGAAAAAGGATAGATTTGAAATACTCTTAATGCTGAACTATTCTTTATTTTTTCATTTCTAGCATAGTGAATTATGTGAGTGCCGATTCAAATGGCCAATCCATCTCAGCGGTTTAACACACAGGATGCCAATCTTTATGCATTCCACTTAATTTTTTAAAATATACAATTTTTCTACATTCATAATTTGGAAAAGATGTATACCACAGCTTTATCATTTTCTTAATAGGTAAGCAATATTTACCCTGAGAAAATTATTTCAGAAACTGGGCTATTTGAAGAGGTATGTGATATCAGAATTGAAGAAGATTCATCGACATCTTGGGTTTTTATTTTGCTTGTTTGTTTTGTTTTTGCTTTCTTCTAGTATTCTTTATTTTCAGTTAGGATCCATCTGACATTAGCAATGATTTCCCTGGTGCCACAGCCTCTTCTTTTTTTTTAAAAAAAATTTATTCTGATTTATTTAAAAAGTTTGAATACATTGTTTTCCACAAAAGATCCTTACAATTTCCTTCACCCCACCCACCCATCGAATTGTGCAACCCCATGATTAACATGTTCCTCTCCCCAACGTCAGCCCTCTATTTCCACCCTCCCCCTCACCTTAGATCCTCATACTCATTCCACAGTAATGGATGTATACAGTATTTGTTCTTGTGGGACAGAGTTAATTCACTCAGCATTATGCTTTCCAGTACCTCAGGGACTAATTTACAAAATGATTGCTCCTGCATGCTGTCCATTTTATGAATGTACCACAACTTTGCAATCCATTTGTTTGTGGTTGGATGTCTGAGCTGTTTCCATGTTTTTGCAATGGTGAATAATGCTGCTATGAACATTGGTGTACAATTTTCTGTTTGAGCCTCAGTTCTCATTTTCTTGGGCATTTTATTTTCTTAATTATTAAATTATAAGTTATAAAAGCAAAAACAAAACAAACAAGCAAAATATAAACACCCAAGATGTTGATGAGTCTTTTTCAAGTCTAATACCACATACCTCTTCA
>NW_006399823.1:10586939-10587691 GCF_000299155.1 Elephantulus edwardii | reverse complement strand
AGGATGGTGAAACTTCATCACACTGATTTTGGGCATATTTTCAGGAGGAACCAGTCCTTGGAGGAAGAGATCATCTGGAAAAGTGAAAGGATCAGTGAAAGAGAGGAGGACTTTCAACAAGATGGACTGACAGATTACCTAACACAATGAGTTTGAGGAGGCAAGAGAACTGCAGGATGGCGCAGGATAGGGTAAAATTAAAATCTGCCGTTTATATGGTTACTGTGAATCATAGTTGACTAGATGACACCTAACAACAACAATCAACAAATGCAACAGCCAGAAGAACAGACAACCCTGTTTGGAAAGAAGTACAGCCACAATGCTCTTTTGAAGATATGCTATTAAGGCTTCATGTCATATAGATTGGGTATGTTATTCGGAAGTACTAGTGCCTGGAGAAAGATGTCATACTGGGTAAAAGAGCAAAATAGAGTAAATCTTTCATATGTGCCTTGTAGAATTCTATATCTATGGCATACATTTGTTCAACCTTCATATTATCTGTCATCAAGATATAGATGCAGCAATTTGTGTAGAGGCATATGACTAAGATTATGAAAAGAGCTAATATATAAAAAGCCTTTCCTTCTGAAAAATGGAAATATAAGTAAAAACAGGTTCTTTTGTGTTTTTTAAAGTTGTCTGGAATATATATATATATTTAATTTATGAGGTTCCCCTCCCTTTTCTTTTACTAGAATCAACAGGCTGGATTTAAGTATCTTGACATAGTCTTTAAAAAAATTTTT
>NW_006399823.1:10579746-10586409 GCF_000299155.1 Elephantulus edwardii | reverse complement strand
ATGCAGATGACACAACCCTGCTTGCTGAAACTGAGGAGGACCTGAAGCTCTTGCTGCAGAGGGTCAAGGACTGCAGGCTTCAATATGGATTGAGGCTCAATGTCAGGAAGACAAAGATTCTCACCACTGGACCAATTGGCAGCATCAGGATGGATGGTGAAGAGATTCAGATTGTTCTCAGATTTAGTTTCCTTGGCTCCACAGTCAATACTCTAGGCACCAGTAACCAGGAAATTAAAAGATGTATTGTTATGGGAAAGTCTGCTGTTAGGGACCACTCCAAAGTACTGAAGAGCAATGGTATCTCTCTGGAGACTAAGGTGTGTCTGATATAGGCCATGGTCTTCACAATCACTTGTTATGCATCACAGAGTTGGACAATGACTAGGAGGATCAAAGGAGAATTGATGCATCTGAGCTTTGGTGTTAGAGAAGAGTATTGAGGGTACCATGGATTGCTAAGGAAACAAATACATTCATCCTGGAGAGGGTTAAACCGGGCAGCTCCTTGGAGGCAAGGATTCTGAGGCTTCATCTAACATGCTTTGGACATGTTGTAAGGAGGGACCAGTCCTTGGAGAGGGACATCATGCTTGGTAGGGTGGAGGGACAGCAGAGGAGGGGAAGGCCCTCTATGAGGTGGATTGATTCAGTGACTGGAGTAACTGGGATAGGTGTGTCAGAAATAAGAAGATGGGCACAGTACAGAGCAGAGTTTAGGACTGTTGTACATAGGGTCACTATGAGTTGCAAGCGACTCGACGGCACATAACAACAACACGATCAGTTTCTATAATAAAGCAAAAGTAAATTTAAAATTGCTTACTTTTTCTTAAAATGTAAGAATTATTTACCACTCTCCCTCACTTATTGCCATTGAGACAGAACTGACTCATAGAAGACCTTGCAGTGGGTTTACAAAAGCTGTAAGTAATAGAGAAGGAGATTGTCTTTCTTCCTCTGAGTTTCTCATCTACCTGGATTCAAGCTACCTACTTTTGGGCTGAAAGTGCAACTCCCTACCACTTAGGCCACCAAACCTCCCTAAAATTAAACATAGTTGTCTTATTTTGGAATGTTCTAATCCTTTTTAAACTGATATTCTTAATAAATCTCATTTTATAAATTTCCTCCTAAAATTTTGAATAATTTTTTAAGTTTTGTTTGAAATAAACTGAACCCAGAATGGAATAATTTTATTCCTGTTCTAAATAATTTTTTTTTCATTTAAAAATAATTGAAAATATTCCCGAGGTTTAAATGATTTAATTTAAATAAATGGTACTTTAAATAATTATATCAAAATTATTAATTAAAGCTTATCATAAGCTTTATTTATTTATTATATCATTTCATTTTTTTCACTAAGGGAAGAAGTAATAGTGTCTTTTGAACTTCTAGAATATCTAACATGAACATTTGCCTTTTTTGTTTGTCTATTTTTTTTATTTCACCTCTCCTTGAAGGCTAGGCAGATGTAACAGAAAATTTCTTTTTCAACTGATAATGTAACGAGCAAATGTCTTTACTAAACCAGCATGGATACCCTTGAGATTTAGTACAGAAGTTTGATTGAAGTAGACCTACTTAAAGTTTTTGTTGGAGATCTCTCTTTCTCTCTTCTCCTTCTGTTCCTCCTCCTCCACCACCTTCTTCTTCTTCCTTCCTTCCTTCTTTCTCTCTCTCTGTCTCTCTCTCTCTCTTCATAGTGGTAGAGATCTTTATTTAGGTCCTACTGTATTTTTTCAAACTTACAGTTTTCTCAATATCATGAAAATTATAAATCTTCTAAGAGGAATCTTCAATTTCAGTGCAATCACAATTATTGTTGTTATGTGCTGTCAAGTTGCTTGTGACTAGTGGGACCCTATGTACAACACCTGCTCTATCCAGTGACAACTTTATTGTCTTAGATACGCTTAACTCATTACCTCAGTCACTGTATCGATCCATCTCATTTGGTCTCCCTCACTTACTCCATCTCTTCACCTGTCCCTCTCTAAGAACAGGTCCCTCCTTGCAACATTCCCAAAGTATGTCAGATGACCCTTCAGAATCCTTGGCTCCAAGGAACAGGGTGGTTTCACCCTCTCTAGGACAAAGCTGTTTTTTCTCCTGGTAGTCCATGGTATATTCAATATTCTTTACCAGCACCAAAGCTCAAAGGCATCAATTCTCTTTCTATCATCCCTAGTCACTGACCAGCTCTCTGATGCATAGCAAGCAATTGCAAAGACTATGGCCTGGATCAGGTACACCTTAGTCTCCAGACTGACATCTTTGCTCTTCAGTACTTTGTAGAAGTCTCAAACAGCTGACTTTCCCAATGCAATTAATCTCTTGATTTCCTGACTGCTGGTACCAAGAATATTGTTTGCGGAGCCAAGCTAACCAAAGCTGTTGATAATATCATTTTCTTCACCATCCATCATGATGTTGCCAGTTGGCCCAGTGGTGAAAATCATTGTTTTCTTGATATTGAGCTTCAATCCACATTGAAGTGTGCAGTCCTTGATCTTTTGCAGCAAGCGCTTCAGGTCCTCCTCAGTTTCAGCCAGCAGGATTGTATCATCTGCTAAAGCAGTTTGTTGATGAGTCTTCCTCCAATCCTGATGTTATATTACATTTTGTAGATCCCAGCCTCCTGGATGATCTGTTCTGCATGTATATTGAAAAGGCATGGAGACAGAATACATTGCCGGTTACACCCTTCCTGATTTTGAACTATTCAGTGTCTCTCTGCTCTGTTCTGACAACTGCCTCCTTATCCAAGTATAGGTTTCGCATAAGCACAATCAAGTGTTCTGGGATTCCCATTCGTCTCAGACTCAGAATCACAGTTTGTTGTCATTCACACAGTCAAATGGATAATTTCCACACTCTATCGGGTCACTTTTCTTTGGAATAGAACACATATGGATCTCTTCCAGTCAGCTGGCCTGGTGGTTGTCGTCCCTCCACCTTTCCAAGCATGATGTCCCTCTCCAAAGTGCTGAAGAGCAACAATGTCAGTCTGGAGATTAAAGTACGCTTGACGAAGGCCATTGTCTTTGCAATTACTTGCTATGCACCATAAAGCTGGACAATGACTAGGGAGGATAGAAGGAGAATTGCAGCCTTTGAGCTGTGGTGCTGTAGAAGAGTATTGAGTGTAACATGGACTGCTCAGAGAACAATATGTTCATCTTGGAGAGAGTGAAGCCAGGTTACTCCCTGAAGGCAAGGATTCTGAAGCTTCATCTGATATACTTTGGACATGTGGCAAGGCAGGATTAGTCCTTGGTGACGGACATCATGCTTGGAAAGGTGGAGGGACAGTGTAAGAGAGGAAGACCCTTGATGAGACGGATTAATTCAGTGACTTGGATAATGGGAATAGGTGTATTAGAGACAATAAGATTGAAACAGGATAGAGCAGGGTTTAGGGCTATTATCCAAAGGGTCACTATGAGTCATGGATGACCCGACAGCACATAACAATAACAAAAAAATAATTATATATAATAAATATATTAAAATATAAATAAATAAAATATATGAATATATAAATAAATAAAATATCTGAACACACACATATATTTATTTATTTCAATTTTTTTTTACTGTCCAAATCACACTCAGGGAGCTCTGTGGATCAATATGTAGGAAATTATGCTGCTAATCTAAAGATGGCACAATGCTGGAGATTCAGTCCCTCCAGCGACTCTCTGGGATAGAGATGGACAATTTCCTCCTGTGCAATTTAACCTATAAGGACTACTTTCTTCAATATGGATTGCATGTCAACCATGTCAAGCTTGCAAAAACAAAAATCCTCACTAGTGATTCAATTGGCAGTGTCATGATAGATGAAGAAAGGGTTGAAGTTGTTAACAATTTTATCTTGCTTGGATCTACAATCAGCATCCTTGACACCAGAAGTCAGAAGATCAAAAGAGGAGTTGCATTGGGAAACTCTGCTCTCAAGGGTGTTTTATTTTGTTTTGTTTTGTTTCCCAGGGTGCTAAAGAACAATGGAAGCAGGAGTGGCATCTACTTCCTAAATAACATACCTCCAGAAACTTTATGAACTTTGATAAATGCCAATACTTAGAGAAAGACTTCAGGCCTTTTGTTCATGGGGTTGCTATGAATTGTGCTCGACTTGAAGGTAATCAACAAAAACAACAAAGAACAATAATGCCAGTCTAAAGACTAAGGATCATCTGATCCAAGCCATGGTCTTCTCCGTTGCTTCCTATACATCTGAGCGCTGGATAATGACTGAGGATGACAGAAGAAGAATCTATGCTTTTGAGTTGTTATGCTGAAGAAGAGTATTGAACATAACATAGATTGCTAAGAGATTAAATGGGTGTGTCCTAGAGAAAGTGAAACCAAGGTGTTCTTTGGAAGCAAGGATTGTGAAACCTCATTTGTCATATTTTGAATGTGTCACGAAGGGCCACTCATTGGAGAAGAACATCAGGCTTAGAAAGGTAGAAGGTTAGTGAAAAAGAGGAAGACTTAATGAGATGGATTTAGTGAGTGACTATGGCAATGAGGCCAATGGTCAGAGATGGTGATTTTAGCTCAGATAGGGCAAGGTTCACAAATGTTATTCATAGAGTCACTATGAGTAATAGGCAACAGAATGGCACATAATAACAATGACAACAGCAAACTACTCAAGAACCAGCTATATGAATTAGTTCTGACTAGACAACGACAACAGTAAGTTTTTTAGCTTACATCACAATCAAAGGTCCTAGTGAAACAGTGAATACCATGCTGTGTTGCTAACCTAAATGTCAGTGATTGAATCCACCCTTTTCTTTATGCATTTGTAAAACATCTATTTTAAAATGTAGTTATTCATAACATGATGAATTATAAAAAATGGTCAATAAAATTAATTGTAATTACAGTGAAATGATGCTATTCTCCTATATCTTCTTTGTTTACGGTTTAAAGGTTTTTCAAAAGCCTGTTATTTAGGAAGTAGATGGCCCATCCTGCTTTCTAGCCTGTATTAATCAGGAAGCTCTACCAAACGTGTTCATAATGGGAGAAAGCCTTATGGCGTTTGAAACACCAGTGGCACAGATTTCAGTATTACAATAACCTCAAGTTATTTCAGTACAGCCAACTGACAAACAATTGCTGCACCAGTTAGGACTTTGTTCTCTCCAAACACAATTAATACCCCTTAACCTCCAGGATCCACCTGCACCAAGCTGGAGTCTCACCTTCAGAGAGGACAAAGTCAACTTTCAAATTCAAAGATCCACCCACCAGATCTTATTTGCCTACAAAAAAAGACTTCCCTCCCACAGTTTAATTGTAAAGAAATCAGAAACAGTCACACAGCTTCGCCCCAGTTAGGGACCTTTCCATATTATTGAGGAGTAGTGATGTCAGTTTAAAGACTAAAGTGGTTCTGATTCAGGCCATAGTCTTTCTAATTACTAGCTATGCATCCAAGAACTGGACATTGTGTAAGGATTACAGAAAAAGAATTGATGTCTTTGAGCTGTGATGTTGGAGAAGAGCACCGAACATCTCATGAACAGCCAAGAGAACAAAAAGATATGTCTTGGAGAGGGTACAGCCAGAGTACTTTTTGGAGACAAGAATGATGAGACTTCACCTCATAAACTTTGGACATGTTGCTAAGAGGTGCTATTCCTTGGAGAATGACATGATGTTAAGAAGGATGGAGGGTTGGTGAAGGAGAGGAAGACCCTCAAACCAGATGGGTTGATACAGAGGCTGCTGCAATGGGCTCTTGTGTGTCAGGAAATGTGAAGACGGTGTAAGACAGGATTGGGTTCAGATATTTTGTTCACAGGGTCCCTATGAATTGTGCTCAGCTTGATGGCATCTAACAACAACAACAACAACAAATGTGAAATTCTCCTTAGTACTGAAGAAGGAATACATTTTACTGATTTGTGGCTTACATATATCTTAGTGTGACTATTTAGCAATATTTTCTTAGAGACATATATGCTCTTGTACTTTATTATCTCTTCTTGTAAAACTGGTGCATTTAGGTTGATGGAGACACATGACTTTTGGATATCAGTGTATCTTATTAAGGCCTGTATAATCAATGAAAATACTCCACAGTCTAAGATGGGGTTCCTTTGAAAGAAATATTCTAGTAATACTCTGTTTACAAACAGAATCTGAATTTTTAAACCTGTCTCATACCTTGTTTTTTGTCTCATGCACATTACTCTTTTGACGGCACCTTGTTCTTTCTGCAGGTCAAATGACCTGACCCAATTACTTCATTCCATTATAGAACTCTACTTGGCAATTCATTCATTTTGTCTCAAGTCTAACAATGAATTTTGGAATTATTTCTTGAAAAATTTAAAGATTTTTTTTTCTTTTTAGGTAAAAAAAGGCAGAAACACGAAGGTCTAAGTCTGATGAATTATTTGTAATGATAATGGATAAAAATACCAGAATGACTGGTTTGTTTCTGTGCTGTGTGATTCTTATTGCTAACTGATGGTTTAAAATTTTGAAGTTATAATTTTCAAATCAAGGTATTCTTGCCTTCTTGGATTTTTTTTTCATTTAGGTTGTTTATTTTTCATTTCAATGAACATCTACAGAGATTTTGGGATTCCATTCATTCATTGTTGCACCCTTCTCCCCGCACAAACCCCT
>NW_006399823.1:10573172-10579646 GCF_000299155.1 Elephantulus edwardii | reverse complement strand
TACACAATCCCCCCCCGCACCTCCCCAAACCCCACCCCCTCCCCCCAAATATAATCCACTCTGGATTTTTTTAAGTTATAAATATATTAAATACTTGACACTTCCAAAGCTCATTATATTATTTTTCCAAATGTGGCTTATCAAATAACATTATAAAACCTTCAATAAATATAAAGTGAAAGTAAAATATATTGAGCTTACATAGGGACTGCATTTACTTGTTATTTATTTACCATAATATTTAATCCTATTATTTTTACAGGCAATGTTCACTTACAAAACACGTCATGAAAAATATATTTGAAACACATGTAATTATGCAGAATCTATACTTTTACCACACAAACACCTTTACATAGTCAATGAAACACAAGTAGACATTCCTCTGGTACTCTTTGCTTTCAGCCATGATACATCTGACTATGCAAAGAAGTTTGACTGTGTGGATCACAACAAACTGTGGCACAATCTCAGAATATTGGGAATCACAGAACATTTGATTGTGCTTATGTAAAACCTATACATGGACCAAGAGGCAGTTATCAGTATAGAGCAATCAGAAACTTCATGGTTTAAAATTAGGAATGGTAAAGATTAAATCCATCTGTGCATCAAAATGTTTTCTAACAGGGTAAAAAAAATTTTCCCACCGGGAACCAACCTTTTGTTATTCCCTTTTCGGCCAGGGTTTGCTTGGCAAAGTTTTCCGGATTCTTCTTGGCCTCCACAAGAAAAAGACTGATAACCCAATTACAAAATGGGCAAAAGACATGGAAAGAATTTTCACAGAGGAAGATATTTGGATGACAAATAGACACATGAAGAAATGCTCAAAATCACTGGCAATAAGAGTACCACCTCACTCAATTAACAGTGGCAAACAGGGCAGCAAGTAATAAATACTGGAGAGGATGTGGCAAGAAATGAATTCTCATACATTGTTGGTGGGATTGTAAAATGATACAACCATTTTGGAAGGCAGTCTGGAACTTCCTCAAAAAGCTGAACATAGAAATTCCATACTACCTAGAAATTCTACTACTTGGAATATACCCTGAGAATATTAGAACTGAGGAGCAAATGGAGATTTGTACACCAAATTCATAGCACCGTCACAAGAACATGCTAACAGCCAAGATGTCCAACTACAAACATATGGATTGAGAAATTGTAGTACATTCACACAATGGAATATTATGAAGCATGCAGGAGCAATGTTTAAGCAAATTATTACATAACTTGGGAGGGACTGGAAAGCATTATACTGAGTGAGCTAACTCAATCCAATGAGGTTAAGTATTGTAGAAAAGCATTATTGTAGAATAAAAGTACAAGGATCCAAGGGGAGGTGGAGGGTGGAAGCGGAGAGATGAGGATGTGCAGAGGGAGGTGGTGATTATCCATGGGATTGTACAATTTGATGGGTGAGAGGTGAAGGAATTTGGGAGAATCTGTTCTGGAAAACAAGGCACTCGAATTTTGTAAATAAACTAGTATAAAAATAAAAAAATTGAGAAGGGTTTACATTAGGAATATATTCTGTCTCCATATCTTTTCAGTCTATATGCAGAACAGATCATCTAGGAGGCTGGGTTTTATGAGGAGGAATGTGGCATCAGGACTAGAGAAAGATTCAACAACTTGCATTATGCAGATGACACAACCCTGCTTGCCATAACTGAGGAGGACCTGAAGCACTTTCTGCAGAAGATGAAGGACTTCAACTTTCGATATAGATTGAAACTCAACATTAAGAAAATAAAGATTCTCACCGCTGGGCCAACTGGCACCATCATGATAGATGGTGAAGTGATTGAGATTGTTAACAGATTTAGTTTGCTTGGCTCCATAATCAACTTTTGGTACCAGCAGCCAAGAAATCAAGAGACAAATTGTATTGTTGAAGTTGGCTTTCAGGGATCTCTCCAGAATACTGAAGAGTAATGATGCCACTCTGGAGACTAAGGTATGACTGATCCATAGTCTTTGCAATTACTTGCTATGTATCAGAGAGCTGGACAGTGACTAGGAAAGAGAATTGATGTGTGTGCTGCAGAAGAGTGCTGAATATACTATGGACTTTTAGGAGAACAAACATGTTCATCTTAGAGAGGGTGAAGTCGGGCTGCTCCTTGGAGGCAAGGATACTGAGGCTTCGACTGACATATTTTGGGCATGTTGCAAGAAGAAACCACTCACTGGGGAGGGACATCATGCTTGGAAGGATGAAGGGATGGAGAAAGACAAGGAGACAATCGATGAGACGGATTGATACAGTGAGTTGGGTAATGAGGGTAGGTGTGTCTAAGACAGTAGTTGGCACAGCATGAAGTAGGTTTCAGGGCTTTTGTACATAGGGTCACTATAAGTCGCAAATGATTTGACAGCTCTTAACAACAATAACAACAACATTTGGACCAGGAAGCAGTCTTCAGAACAGAGCAGGGAAACACTGCATGGTTTAAAATCAGGAAGGGATTGCATCAGGAATGCATCCTATCTCCACACCTATTCAATCTTTATGCAGAACAGATCATTCAGGAGGCTGAACTTTATGAGGAGGAATCAGGATTGGAGGAAACCTCATCAACAAACTATGTTATACAGACAGCACAATACTGCTTGCTGAAACTGAAGAGTACCTAAAGCACTTGTTACAGAAGGTCAAGGACTGTAGTCCTCGGTATGAATTGAAGTTCAACATCAAGAAGAGAAAGATTCTCACCACTAGGCCAATTGGTAGCACTATGATAGATGGAGAAGAGGTTGAAGCTGTTAACAATTATGCTTACTTTACTCCACAAACAACACTCTTAGCACCAACAGACAGGAAATCAAAAGATTAATTAAATTGGAAAAATCTGCTGTCAGGGACCTCTCCAGAGTGCCGAGAAGCAACAGTGTCAGTCAAGAGACTAAGGTGTGCTTAATCCAGTCCATGTTCTTCACAGTTAACTTGTTATGCTTCAGAGAGCTGGACAGTGACTAAAGTTTACAGAAAAAGAATTGATGTATTCAAATTGTGGTGCTGGAGAAGAGTTTACCGTAGACAACCAAGAAAACAAATAGATCTGCTTTGGAGAGGGTGAAACCAAGTTTCTCCTTGGAAGCTAGGATTTGGAATTTCCGTCTCACATACTTTGGACATGTGGCCAGGAGAGACTGGTGCTTGGACAAGGACATCATGCTCAGAAGAATGGAGGAACAATGCAGTAGAGGCAGACCCCAGATAAGATGGATTGATACAATGACTGGGACAATGAGGGTTGATATGTTGGAATTAGTGAGACTAGCTCAGGACAACTCAGGGTTCAGAGCTGCTGTACATAGGGTCACTATGTGTCACAGGTGACTCTACGGCACATAAAAACAACAAAAACAAACACAAGAAATAATGTACTGAGAATTTGTGAAGAATTCCTGCAAATCAATGAGAATCTGGAAAAGGACTGGATGCTTGTGTAGGGGAGATATATATATTACAAAGTATCAAATTCAAAATAATTTTCCTTCCTTTTTAATACTGGAAGCCTACTAGGGAACTCTGGTAGAGTAGTCCCGTAGAGATTATGCTTCTAACTCAAAGGCCATGCTACCTTGAAGTCGTGATTTGAATTCACCAGTGGCTCTGAAAGAAGAAGATGAAATATCTTCTTTTATTCAGTTTATAGTCTTGGAAAACCTACTGCAGAGTCAGCTATGAGTTGGATCCAACTTCAGTTGAATTATTTGAGCTTGCAGGTATACATGTATATAAAATCTAAGGCCTACAAATAATAATTACTTCACCTGTACAATTTACATTAGGATGTGACAGATAAACCAAAAAATCCCACTTGGAAGCACTTCCTAAATTAAATATTGGTGTCTACTCTCTTGAGTCATGGAGAAAACTTAAAAAAACAAGCAAACAAAAAACACCAAAACAACAAACCACCAAAAGCCAAAACCAAAAAAAAACCCAAACAACAAACAGCACAAAAAGCTCCTTAGTGCCATCACGTAAGAACCAACTCATAGCTGACCCTCTGGCTATTTTGGAGGCTATAGATTGCAGTGGGGAGGGGGGACTTCCTGTCTTTCTCCAGATGAGCCTCTGAACCACCATAGAGCCTTGGATTTTGGATTAGTAGAGAAAAATCATTTTATTGAATAAAATTAGGCTATATTTTTCTGGTTCTCAGTAATTCAACATACCTTAAAACAGTTGTTGTTGCTTGCTTGCTTTTGAGTCAAGCACAACTCATAGTGTCCCTATGAACAAAAGGCCTTAAGCACCTTTACAACTGTCAACATTCATCAAAGTTCATAGAGTTTCCAGAGGCAAGTTGTTAAGGAAGTCATAGGATGTTATTGGTTGAGTTGCCTGTGATGCATAGCAACCCTATGTACAGCAGCTCTGAATTCTTCCCTGTCCTGAGTCTGTCTTACTAATTCTGACACACCAATCCTCATTGCCCCAGTTACTGTATCAATCCATCTCATCTGAGGTCTCCCTCTCCTGCACTGTCCATCCCCCCTTTTGAGCATGATGTCCTTCTCCAAGGATTGATCTCTCCTGACCACATTCCCAAAGTATGTGAGACAGAGCTTCAAAATCCTAGACTCCAGGGATAGACTTGGCTTCCCCCTCTCCAAGACAGATGTATTTGTTTTCTTGGCAGTCCATGGTATATTCTAGACTCCAGCACCACAACTCGAAGGAATGTATTCTTCCTCTGTCATCCTTAGTCATTGTCCAACTCTCTGACACATAACAAACACAACAAAACAAGTTTAAAACAATACCTCTTCTAATACTTGTTCACAATTCCTTATACTGTTTTTTTTTTCTGAAAGATATGCTATTTTCCAGATGCAATTTTTAAAATTTTACTAAAATAATGGCATTGGCAGATTAAATTATCAGATTAAAATTTTATTAATGTCTTTCTTTTGATCTGTCTTTTCAATGAAAATGAGATTTTCTGTTCACCAGTACTTAAGATAGTTCTAGTAGGCTAGTGGGTAAAGAGTTGCACTGTCAACCCAAGAATAGATAGTTCAAATCCACCAGCTACTTTGAGGGAGAAAGATGAGTGATCTCTTTCCATACAATTTAAAATCTCTGAAAACCCACTGGAAGAAAGATCAGCTATATGTCAGGATCATCTTGACAGCAATGTGAGAGAGAGAGAGACCAAAAGATAATGATGAATTTTCTGCGTCTTAAGATCACTTTTCATTGGCAAACATACATAAATTAGGAACAAATCGTGAAACACAGCACATAAACATCCACCCCCCAGTCCATCCTCATGCAGACATACATCCCCTTATATTTTGCTTTATCCTTTCACCCTAAATTTTGCTTAAATATGGAGTAGTTTCCCCTACTCACACTGATATAATGAACTGAGAATTGATCCTTGAACAGGAATTTGAGGACTTTGAATTTTGTAGAGTATGTAGGATCTCATGAACTGACCAAAGAGCAAACCAATTGGTCTGGAAGGAAATGCAAATAACTACATTGCTCCTCAGAGGCAAAGATGAAGAAATGGTGCCTAAAGAAGCAACGAAACAATTAAGTCCTAGTGGTTAAAAAGCTATGTAGTTTATCTTAAAGAACAAGGTTTTTGCCCATTTAACATTGTTAGTTATTACTTCTCAAAATATTGCATATATAGTAAAAAAGTCAATTTCAAGATCCATCCTAAAGTACAATCTTGTGAATGATAGGACAGTTTCCATACAAGGAAGATCTGTTAATACGATTGTTATTCAGATACATGACACAACTAAAGTCCAAGAGGAAGAGACTGAGGATTCTACCAAATTTAGCAGTATGAAATTGACCAAACATTATTCAAGGATGCATTAGTAATTATTGGTGACTGGAATGCAAAAGTTGGGAAAAAATGAGGAAGGAATACTAGTTAGAAAATTCTTGGTTACAGAAAAGAAGGTTGCACATAGAGTGATTGAGTTTAGTAAGTTCATTAGAGTGATTGATTTTAGTAAGTTCAATGATTTAGTCATTACAGATATCTTTTTGAAAAGACATAAAAGGCAGATTCACACATGGACCTCACCTGGTGAATTGCACAGGAATCAAAGCACCTACATCTTTGGAACTAACTGTTGGAGAAGTTCAGTATCTGCAGTCAAAACCTGGCCAGGTGCTGCCTGCAGAACAGATCATCAATTACTCATGTGCAAGTTAAAACTGAAGCTGAAGAAAATTTTTAAAGTTAACAAAACCAAAATACAACATTAAGCCTATTCCTCTTGAATTTAAAAATTCTCTCTAGAGTAGATTTGAGGCATCAAACACAAATAAATGAAGAGCAAGTGAGTCGTGTGATGACATCAAAGATAACACCGATGAAGACAGGGAAAGGTTGTGACAAAGACAGAGGAGAAGACCAAAATGGATGACAGAAGAGGCTGAAATTGCAATAGAGCATTAAGAAACTAAAAAGGTAAAAAAAA
>NW_006399823.1:10558900-10561082 GCF_000299155.1 Elephantulus edwardii | reverse complement strand
TTCCAACTTGATGGCAGTGAGTTTGGTTCCCCCCCATTTTAATTGAATAATTTAATCTTTAATTTCTACCAAATGAAATTTTGATGTAAACCTTAAACTTTCATATATACTAAAACTATTGAAACAAAATAAAACAAAAAGAATGTAGATTAAAATTATGAAAGTAAATATAATTCAGTTCAAGATATAGAGACAAATATTCCATACCTAAATGCATCAAAGTATTTGGAGGAATTTAAAAGTAGAACACATTCCAAGTTTAATAAAATCCATGTTACTGGTATTCCCATTTCTGTCTCTAGACTGTAAATTAAAACATAAGGCAATTCAAATTCAATCAATCTCCACAAATTTCTTTTATGAAATAAATTAATCAAGTTAAGAACAAGGTTGTATGGATTTTAAACATAAACTTAGTGACTATATGCTTTGATCAAAATTAATATTACTTTTCATAAAACAGTATTGATGTTAATTCATTAATCAGAGTTTATGTTTTATTACTTGGCAGCTCAAACTTGAATTATAGAATTAAATAAAATTTCCATAATATTTATGTCCTTCAGATAACCCAGCTATTTCTGTTGACATAGGGCCTCTTTAAAAAAACTATTAATAAAAGTAGTGTGATTGACCTGTGAGCAGTGGTGTCTGACCTGGTATTTGACCTCTAGTAACTATGTAAGTGGTAGAGTATCTGTCCACAATGATCATAGCACAAAAATATTTCCTACGAGGTCAGATATGCCTTCACATTCCTGTACCTACTTCTGTAATTTCTAACACCTACCATCCCCCCTTTCCCAGGACTCAGTTGAAATGGCCACACAGACCCACAGATCATTATCATTATTATAGGATTTATTAAGGGGGGGTAACAGGTTACAATTCAAGCAGGAAATAGTCATGATACAATTCTTCAGTCAGAAAAGCTTCTCAGGTGCACTTGTAGGTGCTCTGATTTTCATTCTCCAGACTCTGGACCAGTGTCACACAGCTCTTTTAGTCTTGTCAATAATGTCATCTCCTTCCATCCCTCCAATGAGTCTAGGTAAAGTCCTTCAGTTCTGGCCATGTAGGGTAGAAGTTTCAGGTAATCTCTTCCTCACAATCATCTCAGGTCATTCGCCACCTCTGTTGCTGCATCTAGTCTAGGTCGGCCTACAGGAAAATGCTGCTTTTCGGTCACTGAAATGGGTAAGATAAAGTATGAATAATTTAAATTATGGTGGGATGAGAAAACTTATCAATCCCCTCATTAGAAGATTATACACATTATTTGAATGCCCTCCTCATTCCTCAAGGTGTTATATTTATTTCATACACTTTATTTGCATTCTTCTAAGAGGCATAGCACTGGTCTGTCCATTTGCTGTACAGAGGTAACTCATGGTTGCTGTGATGCTGAACACTGTGACACTGATGTGTCAAATGTGATAATGGTCACCCATGGTAGACAGTGTTTGGTGGAGCTCCCTAATTAAAACAAGCTTAAAAGCAGGAGTGGCATCCACTACCTAAATAGCTTGCTTCAGAAACCCTATGAACTTGGAGAAATGATGAAAGTTATACAAGTGTTCAGATCTTTTGTTCATATGGGTGCTATGAGTCATCTATGACTCGACGACACTTAATAACAACAGCAAAAACAATAACAACACAGTCATGAAGAACCTCTCGGTATAGTCTGCAGAGAAGTGGGCTGCTAACATAAAGTCCATTCCCCTCTGGTATTTTGGATTCACCAGCAACTTCATGAGAGAAAGATGGGCAAACTCCTATCTCATTTACAGCCTTGGAAAACTAATGGTGCATCAGCTATGAGTTGGTTCCAACTCCAAAGCAATTAATTTGAGGTTTTTGATACAGTCAAGGGGTAAAAATCAAAGACTTCTTTTGACTAGAAAAGCCATATGGAACAGTCAATCTATGATACCACAATAAGAGAACTTTCAAATCAGTAATGAATAACCAAACACATTTGTTCTTGGGATAAACATTTAAAGTGGCATTAACATTGAAATCAACATTCCTATTAAAGTATCTGGTTTTACGTGTATGTGATTTGGGGGTTGGTCAGGGGATTTAGAGTAGGTAGTGTGAAACCTATACTTGGACCAGGAGGCAGTCATCAGAACAGAGCATGGGAACACGGCATGGTTCAAAATTGGGAAGGGCGTAC
>NW_006399823.1:10552579-10558800 GCF_000299155.1 Elephantulus edwardii | reverse complement strand
TTGTACACAGGGTCGCTACGAGTTGCAAGCGACTTGATGGCACATATCAACAACAACAACATAGAAAGGTAACCTATCAGAATGTAGAAAATATATAAAAACAAAACCCTTAATATTATAAGCAAGCAATATATTGCTGAATATCATCCAAAAATGGCTAGAACAGGACATTGAGAGGGAACTGTCAGAAGTTCAAGCTGGGTTTAGAAGAGGCTTTGTAAAGAGTGCATAATTCTGAAAAAAAGAAAAAAAGAAAAAAAAAAGAGGCTATGGCACCAGAATTATCATTGATGATTTCAGGTGGATGGATCCTGGCTGAAAGGAGAGAATACAAGAATAGTATCATTTGTGTTTTATTTGCTATGCAAAAGAATTTGACTGAGTGAATCATAGCAAACTATGGCTGTTGTTGTTGTTGTTAGATGCCGTCAAGACGTAGGCAATTCCTAGCCACCCTGTGAATGAAAGACTTGTATAACTTTCTTCGTTTCACCAAGTTCATAGTGTTTCTGGAGGCAAGCAGTTTTGGAAGTGGATGCCGCTCCTGCTTCTGATCTTGTTTTAATTGGGGAGCTCTACCAAACACTGTCCACCATGAGTGACCAATATTGCATTTAGTGCATCTGTGAACTGGACAATGAATAAGCATGGAAGAAGAAGAATTGATGTCTTTGAGCTCAGGTGCTGAAAATGAGTGCTAAATATCCCATGTACTACCAAAAGAACAAAGATATATGTCCTAGGTAGCATGCACTCAGAATACTTATTTGCAAAGATGACAAACCTTCATCTCATATACTCTGGTCATTTTGCTTTAAGAAGCTTTTCCTTGGTGAGAGACATCATGCTTGGAAAGGCATAAGATCAATGAAAGAGAAGAAGACTCTCAATAACATGGATTGACACAGTGTAGCAATCTGCTCAAGTGTCAGATTAGGAGGATAGCACAGGATAGGACATCTTTGAGATCTGTAGTTCATATAGTGCTCATAAGTTGTACTCAAATCAACACCTGACAAGAGCGATAATTAAAAGCTGGTTTTAAAATTCAGTAGATTTTCAGATAGACTTGGAAAAAACTGATGTACTTTTTTTAGCTCTTACACCAACATAGCATTCTCTTTTCATAAACATATACAGAAGGTACCTATAGACATTTTAAATTTTTTGTTTCTTTAATTCTGCCCCCCTTTCTCGAACGGTGCTACAGAATGTTTCCAGAACACACACTGGATGCTAAAAATCCTCAGGTTCACCTTTCAACCATGTAGCAATTTGTATAATCTTGAATGATTTTTTTCCTAGTGGAACCATTGCAAATTAACCTAAAACATACTCAAATTATCATTTATGTCTTTTAAAATATAGAGTTCACACTGAGCTCTCTGCTGAGGAAAGTCTTCATTATGTGGTGTATTCTAATCTGTTAGTCTTCTTGAAAAATGCGTTGTCTACCCCCCTATACAATCTATGTACACTTTCTTAATAAATACTTGCTATCAGGAAGCAGCAGTTCTCTTGAGGCATATAATCATGTGTTCTAATCTCCCAGGAGAGAATCAAAAGAACGTAGAATTACTCAGTGCACATTAACAGCAGACATCTACATGTGTTTGCGAATGTGAGCTCAGTTGTAATGTTCCCGTTGGCACCATATATGCTTAGACTGTGCCTAAAGAGAGTGACAAAAATATTTCAATATCAAGAGAATATATTAACTTTTGGTGCACATAAACATGATAAATAGTCATCAGCAAAAGCTACATTAATGCAATTTTACTTTCAGTAACTATAGATTTTTTTGTCGTTGTTTTGGGGAATCACAGAATTTGTTCTGACAAGGAAGACTTCAGATAGCATGGCTCTAAAAGAAGGATTTAGCCATCTTCATCCTATTGCCTTATATAAGTTTATAGTATATTGCTAAAGCTTACTGTATATTGAAGCAAAGAAAAGGGGAATATCAAAATAGCAGCATAATTTTAAAACTTTAAAAAGATCCAGTGAATACTATCTCTCTTCAATATAAAAGGACATGTTAATGCAGAAAAATATTGCAAACTGAAAGAAAAATTGAAATAATATTAAATTAGGTTTTTTTATTGCCTTTTCCAAAGGCCCTGCATTTAAAAAAAAATTGTGCGGGAGAGCTTCTTTGAGGGAAATTCTACTTTGCTTTGTATGAAATTGCTCTTGCATTTTCATTTCTTCTATATTTCTTAATTATAACTTTGTTTGCCACTTACTTTAATTCCTGTTTAACCTATGAGAAAGCCCTAGAGAAAACCTCCTGTAATGCGCGTCCTAGAACTTAAATAATTTTATAAGCTGTTTCGTCTCAAGAACGGGTTTTCAAGGTTGAAGAAACAGTCTCTCTTTTGCTTACTGACAAGATTTGTAATGCTTTGGGCTTAATTAAGTGACAGAATAAATTGACCAAGGCTATCGGGAAGTGTTTTGATCCAGATTATTGGAATGGAAATTTTACTTTGCTTTCCCAGTAAGTTCGAAGCCAGAATTTTTCACTATTAGATCTGACAACAGAAATTTACTCCATATCCCCTGATATAGCTTGTAGGGAGCAACAGGCCAGAGTGTATGTGACCAGAGGTTATAACATTCTTATTCATTATGCTTTAGTCATGAATCTGCCACATTAGAGACAAGCTCCATCCATCCATTTAGCTGTCATTCCTACCATGAATGTAACACTATTAGGGTGAGGGCCAAGTCCACTGCTCATGCCAGATGTTGTTAGGAATTCAATCCATCCTATGTTTGAACACTGGCTCCTTCAAACAACAAGATGTTGAGTGAATTACATATTGAGTGGTGAGTTTTCTTGGCATTTAATTATCCAGCTCAAAGAGACATACTTCCCTAATTGTTCCTGAGGTTATTGCTCAGTGAATAAGTAAAAGGGATTTTGTTAAGGAATGGGATGATATTGGCAGCTGTAAAAACACTTCAAGTTATTGTAATGCTTTTTTTTAAGTGATTTCCCCCTTATTCATAATGCATGTATGTCTGTAAAAATAAAACACCTTTTAGGTATAGTATCATTATGGTAAATTTTAAATAAAAAAAATTAATCATAACATAAGATATAGCTATTCAGCTATTATTTTAATTTTGTTTACAGTATGTAAATCTTCATCTACATACCATATATTTTGTACATAGTTCAGATTGTTCAAATGTACAAGGGAACTTTCTTTAAAAAAGAAACATTTAGGTCTTTTTATAGAAGATATATAGTCCAATTATCTTTAAGGTAATTAATTTATTGTGGTTTACCAAAATCACCCATATATTGGGGGACGGAGGAGCTCATTTAAAATGACCTGATTTTATATGATATGTTTTTATGTGGTGCCAGTATAAAATAGTTTTGCAAAATTAATTTTTACTAATCTAAAGCTGTGTCTTCATTAAAAATTAAACATGTTTGTTTCTTTCAAAAAGATGATTTCATGATCTTGAATGTGAGTATTTATTTCATTCTATAATTTTCAGAAACTCTTCTATTTTTAGGTCTCGTTAAATATTTCATAAGTAAACTTCTTACTACATATATTTGACGTCAATGTTATCAGGAAAAAAGGAAAAGGAAACCACAGTAATAATGCATCATATTGACAATGTGAATTTCTAGGGGAGAGGAGAAAAAAATGGAACTCGTATCGATTGCTGGTAGCAAAGTATAATTTTACTACCAGTTAGGAAAACAAATTGGCAGTTCCTTATAAAGCTAAATCTAATCTACCTATACAATTCAGCTTCTATATTCCTAGGTATTTGGGACTAAAAACTTATGTTTATACAAAATTTTTGTAAAAATATTTATAGCTGTTTTATTAATAATGAATTAATAAGAAGGAAAACAACCAAGATGTCCTTCAATAGATGTTTAGACAAACAAATTGTGGAATAGCTATAGGGGAAGTATTACTTAGCAATAAAAATAAAACCTGATAGCCATGGGGAAAACAACAAACAAGGTTTAACATACTATGCCTTTTGCTAAGAAAAAAGAATATCAGTCTGAAGAGGCTACATACTGTAACATTGCAATTAAATGACAGGATAGAAAAGATGAAAAACTACAGCACTGAAGAATAAATCAATAGTTGTTATGAGTTTAGCATCCATGTGTTGAACAGATGAAGTAAAGAAGTTTCTTTAGGAGGGTGAATATATTCTGTATCATACTATAATTATGAGTATAAGGCATTAAGCATTTGTCAAAATTCATAGAATTTTATAGCACAGAGGGTAAATTTTATGTATGAAAATTTTTTTTAATAAGGCATTTAGGACCTAAGAACTTCCAATGAATGCAATGTAGAATGTGACAAATAAGCAAATTAGTTACTAATGTATGAAACAAGCTCATTGAAGGACATATGGGAATAGTATTTAAATAGCCTTGGAAGTTAATGAGTTTTCCAAAACTAAAGTCAAAAGAAAAATGCACAGAAGCACTGCAGTCAAGTTGATAATTTTTTTTTACTGCTCTATGGATGAACCATTCTGAAACTACTTTCATGGATTAATTGTGTCCTCCTTAAAATGATTGAATGTATGGTGGTCCTGTCCCTCACCTTGCCCTACTATGACCTCCCTTCCTCTTTCTCCCAACTAACCCGTGATATAATGATGGCTCAGGTTTCTGGCCACTTCTGTCTGCTCATTACTCCACAGTAATGTTCGTGTTCTGAGTGGGCCTAGGTGATGGGGTATCGTTCTGCTCAGGGTGGCTGGGGTTGTATAGGTTGTATCTGATTACTCTCAAATATACTTGAAAGAAAATATACAGAAACTTAAATTTGTATATCGTCAACCAAATATTTGCCATCAGAATTCTTCTCTTTGTTTCTCTTATATGTTTGTCAAATGGAATCCTGCATAGTTTCTTGAGGGATGCTTGTCTAGCCAGGCTTTGAGCCAGGCAGTGGAGGCTCCAAAGTTTTTTTTCTCTGACAGAGACCAGGTAACATTTCTGTGGATGAGAGGAAAAGTCTCTGTAGTGAATTCAGCAGTGAGGAAAGTGGCTGTTATCAATATGGCTGACTGGAATGTAAAAGCTGAGAATAAGGAAGAAGGATTAGTAATTAGAATACATGGTCCTGGTGACAGAAATGAAGCTGGAGACAGAATGATAGAATTTTGTACTATCAATGATTTATTCACTGCAAGTACCTTTTATAAGAAACACAAATGGAGAAATTTGATACAGTGACTGTATATTCCTTCCATCTTTTGATTTGTCAAAGACATCTTTTCATGCTTCCTTCATCATTCAGAATTTTGCCAATAGAATCCTTTAGTATTGCAACTCTAGGCTTTAATTTGTTTTTCAGTTCTTTCTGCTTGAGAAATGTCAACCGATTTTCGTCTTGTCTCTGTTTCATTTGGTTTTTTTTTTAATCTAATTTTTTGAATGTTTTGTTCTGATATTTAGCTATGTCTTCTCTAATTGTCCTTTGAGAAATTCTGCTGATCTCTTTCACTTCAGCATCTCTTTCTGCTACTGGTATTTTGGTCTCTCTAAATTGTGACACTATTTTCAAAGACTCTTCTGACATCTTTTTTTTTTCTCTTCCTCTCCTGTTTTTATTAGGCCTTTCACTTTTTACCCATGGATGATATCCTTGATGTTATCATTCAATTCATCTGATTATCAATCAGTATTCAATCGATTAAATCTGTTCCTGTGATAATTTTTAAATTCAAGTAGTATAGATTAAATTTCAAAATAGAGTAAGGTCCTATTTTGGAAGACAAGGATTCTCACCATTGGACCAATTGGTAGCATCAGGATGGATGACGAAGAGATTGAGATTGTTCACATCTTGAGTTTGCTTGGCTCCATGGTCAACACTCTTGGCACCAGCCCCCAGGAAATAAAAAAAACATATTGCGATGGGAAAGCCTGCTGTTAGGGACCTCTCCAAAGTACTCAAGAGCAACGGTGTCTCTCTGGAGACTAATGTGCGCCAGATATAGACCATGGTCTTTGCAATCACTTGTTATGCATCAGAGAGTTGGACAATGACTAGGGAGGATAGAAGGAGAATTGATGCCTTTGAGCAGTGGTACTGGAGAACAGTATTGACTGTACCCTGGACTGCCAAGAAAACGAACAGATTTATCCTGGAGAGGGCTAAACCAGGCTGTTCCTTGGAGGCAAGGATTCTGGGGCTTCATCTGACATACTT
>NW_006399823.1:10538793-10545134 GCF_000299155.1 Elephantulus edwardii | reverse complement strand
TGGATGGTCAGTTATGAGTTTGTTCCAACTTGAAGGTACACAACAATCAGGCTTTTAGAAAGATTGAAGCTTTATGACTTTACAAGTGTGATTTTTCGTTTTCCTCTTCTCTGGCCTTCCTGAGTCCCTTTATATTTGTCACAAGCTTAAGGATCCCAGTCACCAGTAGGTTATGGTCCTTCAGAATTAACAGTCCTACACACTGGTGGTTCTGTTTCAATTGTATAGAATTTAGTGGCAGCCGCTTCAGGCTTTAGAGATGAGGCAATCCTTAACTTTTGACTTATGCTGGACAAATAAATTATCAGTCCCCTTAATGCTGGATTTGTTTACATAAAATAGTTTAAGAAATGACTGCTAATTTGATTCCAGTTTCTACCACACTATTCTTAGTACCTTGTATCTACTCCTTGATCTATGTGTTCCAGACTCGGGTTGCTTCCAGTGAGCCAATTTCCACTTCTTGATTCTGTGAGATTGGCTATTATCACTTGAGAGCTCCACCCTTCTTGTCTTTTTTCCCTCTATGATGATCTAATAAGACAAATTGGAAAGAAGAGAAGATTTAGAGAAAGGCTTACTCTATCTACCTTCTCAACTCAAGATTAATGTGCTCTGTGAGATTAGGTGTAATGCCCCTTTCTATTTCAACAGTTGTGGCTTCACTGATTTAAACTGAATACATATATTGGCTTATTTTTTTAATGCAGTGTATTTCTTTAGACGATATATATTTACTTCTTATAAACAGTGATGTTAAAACATCCCATTGTTTCTAACAAAGATTCTATCTGTTTTGTAATTGAAAAATATATATTCACAAAATTACTTAATTTTCAAGCTCCACCTCCTAAATTTTTTTCTATAGTTGATCTTATTCTGACCCTAAACTGATGTTTGCAGCTGCATCTCTGCATATATTTTTCAATTCTCAAACCAAATATAACTTCCTAGAGTTATTAGCTGGATAACCTGCCAGAAGGCAAAAGAAAAGAGAAGTTGAGGAGAGGAAACTAGTCCTAAGAGATTATTGACTCCAGATGTTCCAATTACTCCTTTTTTGGGGAATTTATTGACTTAAGTTATACAAATCCTCCTCCATAAATCCTCATCCAGTCGAGTTTGGCAAAGGTTATATTTTGTTTCTCCCAAAACACCTTTATAAACTTATAGTAGAGTTCACACCTAATAGAAGAGGAAGCAAAAATGTCAGAGTCACATTATAATCTTATGGAGCTTTAAAAACATGTAGTTAACTGTTTAATTCTTTTCCACTGAGAATTCACGCATGTCAATACAACAGCACATTCTAAACCATTTTATGATTTCTAGTTTGGGGTTGTGGGGCTTGTTGGGTTTTTTTGTGTAGATATGTGGCATCTTGTAAATTGAATTTAATTGAAATGATGGCTCCTAGTTATGCAGACCCAAAGGTTTAACATTTAAAATTTTAAAAACAAACAAAACCATAAAAGTTCTCCAATATTCTACACAAAGTCTATTCAAAATTTCATAAGAACAGTCCAAAAATTTATAAGTAGTATCAGTATATTTTAAAAGTCAAATGTATGCAGTACAGATATAATAGCAAGTAGTATGGGACCATGTTTTAATCTTAATTATAATATTTGTTAATTTATATCTGAATAATTTTGATGACCTTTATTTTATTTTCCTGTCTTATGCTAATATGTTGCTATTTCAACATAGTTCTGAGATATTTTTTCCATAAAGTAGCACAGAAGTATAACTATATTTAGACAATATGTCATTTTCCACCAGGGAGTTTATCTTGTGTCTGATGGAACTTAGAATATACAACTAAGTCAAGAATAGGTCGGGGTCTAAAGTGTAGGTTCACAAGGATCTAGGAAAGTGAAAAACTGTATTTTTGAGAAATCTAAAGCATTTCACTGTAGGAAGCAGATGTTGTCTAATTTATTACTCTAGTGGGTAATAGAGATCAAGTGAGGGCAAATTATGTGATCTGCTTTTAGCATAGGTGGAATAAAAATGAAAACTTAGACAAATATTCCAATTCCCTGGGGCAAATTGCCAGCCCTCTGAAGTATGCAATGGAGGCCCTCAAGTGAAATCTCAGAATCCTGCAATGCCACCAACCAGGAGAATTTCAGAGAACTAAATAATGAAGGCTAGATCCCTTTCAGGTAGATGTTGTTGTTGTTGTTGTTATGTGCTATCGAGTCGGTTGTGACTCATAGCAACCCTATGTACAACAGCCCTAAACTCTGCTCTGTCCTGTGCCAATCGCACTGTCTCCAACACTCCCATCCCGATTATCCCAGTCACTGAATGACTTGAGGGAATATGATTTTGTTTGAGAAATGCAAAGTGTTAATTTACCTTGTTGAGTTTTGGGAAGACCAATGAAGAAAGAGAAGTAGCATTATCTTTTCAGTCCTGTATCTACCACTAAAGAAAGAAGAGTGGGTCACAGGGACTAGTGATAGCTCAACCAATTGTAAATGAGGGGTCTTCACACACATTTTTGTTGTTAATTGTCATTGACTCCACTTAGCTTCATGATGATTTTATGAAAAGCAGGAGGATATATTGCTTTCCCTTACATCCGCCTCATAATTATCAGCATGTTTAGGTCCACTTTCTCACTGTCCATCTCACTGAGAGTCTCCCTACACTGTGCTTTAGCAAACATTCTTTTGCCTTTAGTGATTGATTTTCCTTGATAGCAATATCAAAACAAATGATTTGTGTAATTTTTGTTTGTTTGTTTTGATCCATTAGATTTTAATTGGCTAGTTTTTACAATAGTATGTGTCAGTCTGGAAGGCTCTACTGAAATGTGAGTGACCCTGTTGGTAGTTTAATTACTTGGAGGCATAGCTTATAACATCATAACAACATGAAAAACAAACATGGAAGTCACCGTAGTAAAGCAAGCTGACAGATAGGTGTGGTAGATAAAGACAGAAAGAAAAAGATAGGTATATGTAGATAGATATAGAGATATATTGATAGATACATAGCTCAACAAATTTTGTATATATATAAATTAACAAATATGAGATAGATTTAGATATCTATATCTCATGTTTGTTGATGGAAACTGGTTTGATAATTTGCTTCACCATTGTTTAAGAACAATTTTGTTAATTAGTATTGTTAACAGTTATGCTTATTTGATATCAAAAACAGTAAAATATAAAAAAGAGTCATTCATTATATCACATTTTACTAGAGTATATCAAATCTATCTATATCTATCTATCTATCTATCTATCTATCTAACTATCATCTATCTATCTCTGTTGTTATTGTTGTTGAGTATCATTGAGTTGGAACTGACCCATAGCTGACCCTCCAGTGAGTTTTCAGAGGCAGTTGATCGTACAGGAGGAAACTGCCCATCTTTCACACACAAAGTAGCTGGTGGATCTGAACTGTGTGCCTTTGGAGTTGCAGCACAATTTCTTACCAGTAGGCCACCAGAGGAGACACGTGTGTGTGTGTGTGTGTGTGTGTGTGTGTGTGTGTGTGTGTGTGTGAGATTATGCCATAGGACTAAGACATATAAAAAGAAAATTCAAGGAACAAAAACAACCTCTATAAAACTTTACTTACTGTCATTTAATATTGAGATTTATGACAGAATTTTTATATAAGGAAATCTTTCCAGGGTAAATTTAATCTATATAAAAAAATTAATTTATTAAGTATTTAAGACCTATGAAGCATCTGCCCATGAGGGTCACTGCACTGACTTCTCTGCCTGGCTGTAATGAAATTTCCTTCATTCTTTAAAGTTTTATTCCTACCTTTCCTTGACAATTGCTCAAATGTGATTGCAGCATTCACAGATATAGGAGAACAATTTGGCTTAAAAATCTTCAGAACTCTTGTTTCTCTGCTTAAAAATGTTAATCAAACTCTCAGGATTTATTTGTAGTAGGCCAGAGGATGTCAAGTATTTGAGACTAAATCTTTCCAGTTATCTATTCTAAGCTCCAGTTTCCTGAGGAAGACCTTATTTAAAAATAAGCTCTGTCCACTTGTCAGCTAAAATGATTTATGCCCAATCACCTAATCAACACACATCACTTGAAGGACTGAAATGTTTATTTTTTATGTGTTAGTTTCTGTAGTCTAGTGCAACACATGTCCACTTATTTAGCATTGTAATACAAATTTTACTGCCTGTAAAGAGTTTAATGAAAAAAGGATATTGTCTTATTTGGTTGGAAGTTTGGCTTTTCTCTTATGATTCATATGTGAGTTTATTTTTAGGTAATTGTTGTTTCTACATGTCAGAGACTAAACCTATCCAATACGAAGAAAATTTTCATGTACTTCTGTGATTCCATATATTGGGGTCAATGTGGTTGAGAGGTAAATGTTGGTGTCCTTCTCTCTGCAGGTGAAAACATTTAGCTTATGGAAATGGGAGCTACTTCAATTATTATGCTTCCAAAAACAACAAGAATAGGGTAAACATGCAAGGAGGGGAGAAATTCCTTTATGTTCATGAAGTTTTGATGAAACTGCTTTGCTGTGGCAAGTTTTTCAGAGTTTTCAACATATAGAGTGCTAAAAATATAATTCAGATTCTTGGTAATTGCTGATATAAACAAATATTAGAATAATGGTCACCAACAACAGCTTCTTGGAGTGTCGTCTTACTTCTTACATTTAAAATATATAGCGTAGCACTCCCTGACCTCAAAACCTACTACACAGTAGTTGTAACCAAAACAGCATGGTACTGATACAATGAAAGGCACATAGACCAATGGAACAGAATTGAGAACCCAGAAACAGATCCACCTATCTATGATCAACAAGGAAATCAAAGCTATCCAATGGGGAAATTATGACTTCTTCAACAAATGGTGCTGGAAAAACTGGACTTCCACCTGCAGAAAGATGAAACAGTATCCACTTCTCACACCATACATAAAAGTCACCAGATCAGAGATCTGGGAGCAAAACCCCAAACCAAAAAGCTCATAAAAGGGAAACTGGAATCAAGCTTAGCAGCCCTAATCCACAGTATAAAGAGACTGCCAAGTACAGCCAGAAATACACAATCTGGAGAGGATACAATTGATGAATCGAACCTTTTAAAGATTAAATCCCTGTGTGCACCAAAACCTTTTTCCAACACGGTGAAAAGAAAACCTACCAACTGGGAACAAACATTTGGTAATACCATCTTAGACAAGAGTCTTGTAACAAAAGTTTACAGAATATTCCTGGGCCTCCAGAAGAAAAAGACAATTGCAAAATAGACAAAATACATGGAGAGAATCTTCACAGAGGAAAATATTCAAATGGCAAACAGACACATGAAGAAATGCTCAAAATCACTGGCATTAAGAGGGATGCAAATCAAAACCAAAATCTAGTACCATCTCACTCCAGTAACAGTGGCAAAATTTAATTATAGCAAGTAATAAATGTGGAAGAGTATGTGGTGAGATAGGAACTATTATTATACATTGTTGGTGTGATTGTAAAATGGTGCAACCAATGAATGGTACAACCATTCTGGAAGGCAGTTTGGCACTCTTCAAAAAGCTGACCATAGAAATTCCATATAATTCAGTTATTCTACTGCTCAGAATATACTCTCAGAAAATGAGAACTGAGGCACAAATGGAGATCTGTACACCAATGTTCATAGCAGCATTATTCACCATCACAAGAACGTGGAACCAGCCCAGATGGCCAACCACAAATGAATGGATTGAGAAATTAAGGTACATTCACAAAAGGGAATACTAGGCAGCACATTGGAGAAATGATTTTGTAAATTATTACCTAACTTGGGAGGGACTGGAAAGCATTATGTTGAGTAAACTAATTCAGTCCCACAAGGATAAATATTGTAGAAAAGCATTATTGTAGAATGAGTATAAGGATCCAAGGGTGGGGGAAAGTAGATGAGGATGTGCAGGAGGAGGAGGGTTGTGCAATTTGATGGGTGGGGGCGGTGAGGGAAATTGGAAGAATCTGGTCTGGAAAACAATGTATTTGAATTTTGTAAATAAACTGGCATAATTTTTAAAAAATTGAATGTAACTCTGGAAAATAACTTGGTATTTCTTCCTTTTCCAGAACCATTTTTTCCCTGATATAGAACCATAATTTAGATTGGTGTGTGTGTGTGTGTGTGTGTGTGTGTGTGTGTGTGTGTTACATAGATAGAGAACATATATGTTGCATAGAAAAGAAATATGTGTGCTACATATAGGGAACATATATGTTACATAGATAGGGTATATATATATTAGATAGGGATTATATGTATTCCATAGATTGATAGGGAATATATATATTGCATAGATGGGGAATATATATAA
>NW_006399823.1:10537441-10538693 GCF_000299155.1 Elephantulus edwardii | reverse complement strand
CCTGACGTTGTTGAGACTATTACTATTGAGCATCCCTCTGACTCTTTCTACATATGTAGTCAATTTTATTCTGCTGTATTAAGTGAGATTTATATGTAATGGTATCATTTATGTTTTATTGAAAAGATATTTGCAGGGAGTAAATCACTGCAAATCACTGTACAAGATTCCATCATCTTATCTCCAGCTTCATTTCTGCCTCTTTGTCTATATTTTCTAACAGTACTTTGTTTCCATGTTCTATATTCTAGTCATCAATTATTATTATTATTCCTTGATTGAATGTTTTATCAATTTCAGACTGCAAAAGGTTGTTGTTGTTGTTAGGTGCCATTGAATCCAGAACTCCTCATATTAACCTCATCCAAACCTATCATGTCTTCATCATCTCTGACATCCTTGAGCCCATTGCTACAGCCACTGTGTCAGTCTTTCTCAGTGAGGGTTTTTCCTCACTTTTGCTGAAGCTCCACCTTCCAAAGCATGATTTACCTTTCCAAGGAATATCCTCTTTCTAAAATATCTGAGATGAAATTTCACAGTCTTTGCATCCAAGGAACACTCTGGCTGCACTTTCTCCAAAACATATCTGTTTATTCTTTTGGCAGTACATAGAGCTTTCATTGTACTTATTAAACACCACAGCTTAAAGGCATAAGTTCTTCTGTCATCTCATCCTTATTCAATGTCCAACTCTAAATGCATAGCAAGTGATTAAAAAGACCATGGATTAAATTAGACACATTTTAGTCTTCAAACTGACTTCATTTCTCTTTGGCAATTTAGAGAGGTCACTGAAGAAAACTTGCCCAGTGCAATATTTCCTGATCTTCTGATTGCTGGTACCAAGGGTATTGATTGTGGAATAAAGCCAGATGAAATAATTGACAAATTCAATCTTTTCTCCATCTATCATGATGTTGCATTGGTGAAGATTTTTGCTTACTTGATATTCAGACAATCCATATTGAAAGTAGTAGTATTTGATCTTCTTCAGCAATTTTTTCAAGTCCTCCTTACTTTTACCAAGCAGGGTTGTATCATTTGCGTAATACTAGTTGTTGATTGGTCTTCCTCTGATCTTGATGTCACATTCTTCATAGAGTCCAACTTCTAGAATGATTTGTTCAGTATGCAGATTGAATAGGTCTGATGAAGGGATGCAACTTTGATGCACACTTTACCTGATTTTTAAATCATACAGTATTTCCTTGATCTCTTCAAACAATAAATTCTTAGTCTAGAGTCTTGG
>NW_006399823.1:10530005-10535169 GCF_000299155.1 Elephantulus edwardii | reverse complement strand
TATAATATAATATAATCAATATCATATAATACAGTACATTGATAGGGAGTTGTCAGAAATTCAAGCAGGATTTAGAAGAAGCGTTGACACCAAGGATATCATTGTTGATGTCAGATAGATCTGGTCGAAAGTAAAGAATACCAGAAAATGTCTATTTGTGCTTTATTTACTTTGCAAAGGTATTTGACTGTGTGAATTATAACAAGTTGTGGCTGACTTTGAGAAGAATGGGAATTCCAAAACATTTGATCATGCTAATGAGAAACCTATACTTGGACCAAGTAGCAGTCGTCCGAACAAAGTAAGGAGACACTACATGGTTCAAAATCAAGGATGGGGTTTGTCAGGGATGTATTCTGTCTCCATACCTTTTCAATCTGTATGCAGAACAGATCATCCAAGATGCTGGGCTGTACAAGGAAGAATGTGGCATCAGGATTAGTGGAAGAGTCATCAACAACCTGTTATGCAGATGACACAACCCTGCTTGCTGAAACTGAGGAGGACCTGAAGCACTTGCTGCAAAAGGTCAAGGACTGCAGCCTTCAGTATGGATTGAAGCTCAACAACAAGAAAACAAAGATTCTCACCACTGGGCCAATTGGCAGCATCAGTATGGATGGTGAAGAGATTGAGATAATAGTTTTAGTTTACTTGGCTCCATAGTCAACACTCTTGGTAACAGCAGCCAGGAAATCATGAGACAAATTGCTTTGGGAAAGTCAGATGTGAGGGACCTCTCAAGAGTACTGAAGAGCGATGATGTCAGGCTGGAGACTAAGGTGCACCTGATCCAGGCTATAGGCTTCACAATTATGTGCTATGCATCAGAGAGTTGGGCAGTGAAGAGGTATGATAGAAAGAGAATTGTTGCCTTTGATCTATGGTGCTGGAGAAGAGTGTTGAATATACCATGGACTGCTAGGAGAACAAACAGGTTTGTTCTAGAGAAGGTGAAGCCAGAATGCTGCTTGGAGTCAAGGATTCTGAAGTTTCATCTGACATACTTTGGGCATGTCACAAGGAGGGACTGGTCCTTGGAGAGGGGCATCATGTTTGGCAGAGTAGAGGGGCGGCAAGGGAGAGGAAGACCCTCCATCGATAAGATGGTTCGATTCTGTGACTAGAGTGGAGGGAATGAATGTGATTGAGATAGCTAGGTTGGCATAGGATAGAATGGCGTTTAGGGCTCTTGTACATAGGGTCGCTATGAGTCACAAGCAACTCGAAGGCACATAACAAAAACAATATATATGTATGTATGTATATATGTATGTATAATAATTTAGCTAGCTCTTGTGGTCTACTGGCAAGAAGCTATACTGCAATCTCTGAGGCATGCAGTTTGAGTCCACCAGTTGCTCTGTGAGAGAATGATGGATCGATCATCTCCTGCTGTGTGATTGTTTCTGAAACCCCCTCCAAAGGTAAGCTATAGTCAGTTAAAACTCGATGGTACACAATATGTTAGGTTATGTTCTTGAAGCCCTGTTATAGTTTTGGTTGTTGTTGAGTTGATTCTGACTCAGTACAACTTCATGTGTATATGAGTCAAATTATGTTTCGTAAGATTTTCTAGAGTGTGACATATGAGAAGCATGTTTTAAGTCTGCTTATAAGATGCCTCTGGATAGGTTCAAGCCACTAACCTTTGACCAGATGTCTAGTGCTATACAGTTGGGTCACTCATATATTTATATTCTTAAGGATTTAGTGGTTTGTCCTTGTGCTCCAAAAAAGTTATTGCTGAGACCATGGAATGGAATGTTTATCAAAACAAATTGAGATTCTCCAAGTATTAAATTACATAAAAGGCAAAATGCAATGGTAAAGAAATTGGAGCAGGCTATTCAATTTAGAATACAGTTCAAGCAGATTGGATAAGTCACAACACCTGAATCCACTGTTACATATAGTTTTACAGTGCCCACGTCTCTCTTGACCATATTAGCCCTCCCCCTCTCCTCCAATGGTGTTCTTTTAAGAACTAATGGGAGCAGAGATCTTCAGTAGGAAGCCTGAAGCCAACACATGCTTCATTCAGCAAAGCAGTTTGGGCCCAAGCACATCTGTAATTGTCTGTCAACTTGAGAATCAGCTCTGGACTTTATCTGCACATTTCAGGTAGAAGACACATATGGGAAGAGGGTTGATATCACCAGCGGTTGAGGATTATTTTGTGCCACTTGACATTTTTGTACTTCTTGTCCCTTTTTTTTCTCTCAATCTATATTCGACAAATTAAAGTGCAACTTACTTTATTTGTCTCTAACATTTTCTACAAGCCATTGACCTACTTTGAATCTTGATGTTGAGTATACTGTGGTCTTCCAGCCAGAGCTTCTTGGAAAACTATGAGACTTCATCTCGCATACTTTGGGCATGTGATCAGGAGGGACTAGTCCTTGAAGGAGGACACAGGAAAAGAGAAGACCCTCAAGGAGATGGATTGTGGATTTACACCGTTACACAGTAATTGCAACAATGGACTGAAGTACAAGGACTATGAAAATAGAAAAGAATAGGACAATGCTTTGATCTCATGTCCCTAGTGTTGTTATGAAGCAGGGGTGATTCAATGGGCATCTAACACCACCACCACCATCACCATCACACCATACTTATCCTTTAAATATCACATCAGTGACCCTTTCAGTCAAGTTTGTTTCTTTCCTTTGGGGGGATGAAAAAAAAATACCAATCTTTAGTACAACAACAGTTCCTTTTCTAGGCAAAATGTCAAAAATATTCATGATGTCAAAGTGGGTGCATGACAAAGTAGAACTTTGGCTATTTCCTATTATAACTCTGAGCTCACTAGAAAAAAAAAAGTTTTGTAGGTGTTTGCAGCCTTCTTGGACCTCCCAGGTAGATTCTCTCCCCATCATATGAGTCATGTAGCCAGAGGCTAGGAGACTAATGAGAGGCTCAGCAGATAGAAAGTAGTTCTCCTGAGCAACTCTTACTACCTATCTTTCTCTTCCTTTCCTCCTCATACTCTTCTTTTTTACTTCTTGCTATTTCTGATTTGGAAATTTTGGGTTGTGTTCTTACAAATAATTTATCTATTCATTTCGTATCCAACTGCAGTTTATTTTAACTCCTGTGAGTAGTAGGAAACAGAAACTCACCAGGCACTGAACTAATTAAAGTCCTCCTGTGAATTGAGAAGCAGCTTGATTCTAATTATGGCTACTACCCTCTAGCATCAGGTAGATGCTCTTGGGGTCTAGTGTTTCTGCTTTTGACAGGACCCCATTTGTTTAGCTATGGCTGAGGATAAAATACACACCAATAGTATTTATACTGACAAAATGATGGTTAGTGTATAAAACTATCCAGTTGAGAAAATAATGTCATAAAATTAATATAATATCTTCACAGAGGATCCTAATACTGGGTTGATATGATTGAGCATAAAGTGAAGCACAATAGGAGAATAATTGGATAGATAGCTAGATACCTAAGCTAGCTAGATAGCTCAAGAGGTAAATTGATCTTTTAGCTCTGGTGGCCTAGTTGGGAGAAGCTACAATGTAATTCAAAAGGCACACAGCTTGACTCTACCAGCTGCTGTTCCTATGGAGAAAGATGGATAATCTTCTCCTGTACAATTAACTGACTCTGAAAACCCACCGGAAGGTCAGCTATAGGTTTGTTCCCACTCAATGGTATCTAAGAACGAAACATGTTGTTTGGAGGGTTTTTTTTTGTTTGTTTTTTTGTTGTTTTTTTTCTGCTGGAGAAAAGAGGACAATCTCCTTGTGTGGAATTTACCACTTAGGAAAATCCACTGGAGATTCAGCCGTGAGTTGGTTCCAACTCGATAGTACACAACAACCACCATGCCAAAGAAAGACTGTTCTTGTTCTTAACTCCTTTGGCTTAATTTGACTCTGTCTCTATCTCTGTCTCTGTGTGTCTCTTTCTTCTTCATTTTGAAGCTTGAACATAGAGGTTTATATATTGCTATTAATAATGGGAGGGAACTCATTTCAGAGCAAGGTTTTGACATAGCAAAGTTAATTTCCTATATTATTTATTTTTTTTTCTTAATTATGTCCTTTATTTTGATTTCTTCTTAGCAGTATTAAACAAATCCATGTAAAAAACATGTAATAATTTTTTAAAATAAAAACAAAACAACTTTACTGACTTTAGTCCTTCAGTATTTAGCCTCTTTCGTCATAATTTTTCATCAGGACTCTTGAAAGAATAATCTATATTGCACCTACTCTACACTCTTGAAACCACTCAAATGACTTCCACCACATATCATGGGCATTTTCACTTTCCTTCTGAAGACTGTATGCTGAGCAAATAATCTGAGAAGCTAGACTTTATGAAGAAGAATATGGTATCAGGATTGGAGGAAGACTCATCAACAATTTACATTATGCAAGTGACACAACCCTGCTTGCCGAAAGAGAAGTAGACCCGAAGCACTTACTGCAGAAGATCAAGGACTACATCCCTCAATATGGATTACAACTCAACATCAAGAAGACAAAAATCCTCACCACTGGATCAACAAGCAACATCATGACAGATGGAGAGAAAAAATTGACGTTGTCAATGATTTCATCTTAGTTGGATCCACAGTGAACTCACATAGTACCAGCATTCAAGAATGTAAAAGGCATTTTGCATTGGGAAAGTGTGTTGTCAGGGACCTCTCCAAAGTTCTGATGAGCAATGATGTCAATTTAAAGACCAAGGTGCACCTGACCCAAGTCTTTTCAATCACGTCTGAGAACTGGACAATGAATACGGATTAGAGAAGAATTGATGTCTTTGAGTTGTAGTGTTGGAAGAGAGTACTGAACATTCCATGGACTGCCAAAAGAACAAACAGATACATCTTGGACAAAGAGCAGTCAGAGTGCTCCTTAGAAGCCAGGATGGTGAGGCCTCATCTCACATATTTTGGGCATGTTGTTAGAAAGAGCTATTCCTTGGAGAGAGACATCATACTTGGAGAAGTGGACGGTCAGAGAAAGGGAGGAAGACCCCCAACAAGATGGATGGGCACAGTGACTACAGTAATATGTCAGAGATGAGGAGGATGGTGCAGGATAGAATAGGGTTCAGATCTGTTATTCATAGGGGTGCACTGAACCATCCTCAACTCAATGGTACCTAACAAAAAACAACTGAAGATTAT
>NW_006399823.1:10511983-10526774 GCF_000299155.1 Elephantulus edwardii | reverse complement strand
CTGTAAATGTTTATGAAAATTAATAAAATATAATTATAGAAAAAAAAATCACACACAAGAGGAAATTGCCCATTTTTCTCCCACAGAGCAGTTTGAACCACTAGAGAGGTGCCACCTTTGTGTTAGCACCGCTCAAACGTAAAACTACAGAGAAGGCACATATTTATCTGACTCCTAACAATCTGGCTCATGGTGAATTATGAATGGCATTGAGAAGAATGGGACTTACAGAATTTCCTATATTATTTATTAACCCATTATTTAGTAGTGATGTCAGTTTGAAGACTAAGTTGTGTCTGATTCAGGCCATAGTCTTTCTGAAAACTAGCTATGCATCAAGAGCCAGACAATCAATAAGGATGATAGAAAAATAATTGACACATTTGAAACATGTTGTTTTCATGTGCCATTGAGTTGGAATTGACTCATTCCTGACCCTGCAGAGGGTTTTTAGAGTTAAGAAATTGAACAGAAGGAAATTGCTCATCTTTCCTGCTGGGATTGGTAGTGCAACTACCAATTAAACCTTTGGATTGGTAGTGCAACTCCTTACTAGTAGGCCACCAGAGCTCCCTAGATGTCTGTACATCCTTTAGAAGGCTTGTAGGTTTTGGTGTTTGTTGGGGTTTTTTTTTTCTAATTGTATATGTTTGGCAAGGAGTGTAGATGTATACACACACATGTGCACAACTGAGCAGATAACTTAACATTTTTGAGGGTAAATTGTGTGCTTTATTTGTTAACAAAACATTGTTCATACTTCAGAAGAATTTTTCAGATTTAATTAGCTTATTTAAATCTTCTGTTTTAGGTTGATCTTCAACAAAAGCAAACAAACAAAAATGGTCATAACTATACCCAATGAAACATTAAGTTCTTTTTAATCTTTTAGTTGAGAAGGTAAACACATCTCTCTATGCCTATTATGATTGTGATAAAGAATAGTACTCTCCTGATAGGTCTCTTCTTATTATCCAACTGAAACACAGACCTCACATACTCTAATTAACAGCCATACAAAATAATCTATTTCTTGCTTGAGGAGCAGAATTTTTAATTAGGTTACAAAACACAGTTTGCAATTAATTATATTCTGTCTGTTTTTCTGCAATATCCATTTATTTGCCAAAGGGTAAATAAAGCTGCTTGACTAGATAATCATCAGCTTGAAACATACAGATAAATATCTTCCTAAGAGTAGGGGTAAAGGACTATTCTTTGCACTAATTGTATTCTGATTGAATTTGAACTGCTTAACCAATGTGATTCCACCACACTTAATAGCAACAGTCAGTGTGAAATACATTGAATTCCAGAAGTTTATTCAAAAGTTAACTGAACTAGAAAAGATGAGGTAATAATAGGCACAGAATGAAGGTAATTAATGATATAAAATGTATATGAATGTTTGTATAAAACACAAGACTGATGTACATGATTATTTGCAAAACAGTTTAAATTTAAAAATTTTAAAAATATTGTTTTTTAGCATCTGAAATTGAATGGGGTCAAATATTAGCTGTTAATTAATTAAGGGGTCTGGCTTTGAGATTAGAGGGCAGTTTACATTAGTTGTATGGAGAGTGTGCTGGTTTCAAGGAGCACAGATCTCTGTTCTGAGTTTATTCACATCACTTTCTGTGGAATCCATGATGCTCCAGTGCAGTCAACAACATAACAGAAAAGTCATGTTTTCTTCTTAAGGGGCAAGTACCAAAGGTAGAGTGCTCCCCATGTGATGTTGTTTTGAGACCTGCTAAAGTTAAGATGCCAAGAGAATGATAGTCAAGGAATCTCTGTGCCATGAAAAATGACACGAAATATCAGATATTTCCTGCACTGTTTGCTATTGCCTGCCAACGCGGTCTTCTTCAAAGATCTGGAGGATCTTAGATCCTAGAGTTGAAGGGTTGGTGATAGGCTATTCACAGAGGTGAGTGCATCATTCTAAGTGTAATTGTTAATGATAGAATGCTGTGTCTATAATGTCTGTTGCTTCTTATTAACAGTCTAGGGATAGAAATGGTGGTGCTATGTTGTTGATGTTAACTGCTATGGAGTTGGCTCCTGAGTCATGGTGACTCTACCACAATGGAGCACTACCCTCATGTCCAGTTGGGAACATTGTGATCTATAGGGTTTTAATTGGCTGGATTTGGGAGGAAATGATTACCAGGCCTCTCTCCTCCTAATTTTAGTCTGGATACTTTGCTAAAACTTAATCAGCATCATAGCAAAATGAAAGCTTCCCCTAATAGATGCATGTGAGATACACTAGCTGAGAATTGAGCCTGAGTCTCCAATATAGAAGGTGAAAATTCGACCATCTTGTGGTCTTAAAGATGATCACCAATCTTCTTAAGTTGACATATAAACACCCCTCAAATTTCCTTTCTGTAAATGTGTAGAAGTATGTCCTTGGAAGAAAGGCTTTTGAAACTCATATACTTTGGGCATGTTGCCAAGAGGAACCAGTTTTTGGGGAGGACATCATGCTTGGAAGGAGAGAGGGTCAGCATAGGAGAGGAAGACCCTGAATGAGATGAATTGACGCAGTGACTGTGGCAATGGGTTCAGGCATGTCAGAGAAGGTGAGGTTGGCCCAGCAAAGGGAAAGGTTCAGAACTGCTGTTCATAGGGTCGTTATAAGCTGTAGACTACTTGAATGTACATAACAACAAAACCAAGGTTTATACTCCCAAACGTTTTTGTAAAACACCATAGAGTAGTGCTACTAATGTCTTTGGCATTTTATTCTCTATGTTGAATTTTAAGATTTTAGAGAAAGATGACAGATCTCAATAAGTCATTACCAAATGACAATAATTCTGTAGCTTGAAGCCTAGTTAAGTTTGAGTCTATTTTTGTGATTGTCATAACCCCTTTCTCAAGAGCAATCACTCTGAGTGATGAGAGGAAGAATCCTATTCAAATCAGCATTTGGCAAGAACTGCACAGAGTATAGCTCTACTTCTAATATTTAATGTCTAAGAACAAACAAATAATAACCCTCTCTTTGGGGATCTCTTTCCTGGAAGCAATGTTTAGGATCAACTGTGATCCCAAGTTCCCATACTGGCCTGTTAAAATGAACAAATTTATCAAAGTGTTTGGCTCAGGAAAAATGTGACAAAACAACAGATGGAATCAATATTGAGCCTTGCAAACAAATGACATTGAAAAATAAACATTTGTTTGTAATGATTGATGATACAAATTTCTCTTTATGCCTTCAGCATTTTCCTGTTTTGAGAGAATTAGATGTCATAGAAGGTGGTTATTAAGTAGATTAAATAGGCAAGTAATTAAGTTCCCTTCTGGGCTGTGGTCAATCCTTAACTCAGGGCTTCTTATCGTGTTACCTACCACTTGTCTATCATCTGTTAACCACTGCGGTGGCTTATGTATTACTATGATGTTGAAAGCTTTCCTGCCACCAGTATCTCAGACCCTTAATTTGGACTAATTTTAATGGAGCTTCAAAACAAAAAAGAAAGATCTACTGACCTACTGTCAAAAATTAAGCAATGAAAACCTAGTGGCTCACAGCAGAATATTGTCTGATCTAGTGGTGGTGTGGGATTTGAGCAGGTAGGAAATGACTGAAAGTACACAGTGGTCACTATAGTGCATTGAGACCAACAATGATCATGAAGATGACAATATGTAACACAGAATGCTGTATTACATGGCTACATCATTAATTGAAACTGACTTAGCTACAATTGACAACCATAACAATGACACTATGGTAAAAAAGGGAAGAGTGAAAGCTAGAAATAATTGTAGAAATAGCTATAGTTCAATTATATAGAAAACTTATATATGTGTATTAGTCACCTTACAATCTTAATCCCCAAATCCATGCACATGCATATATACACACATATGTTCTGTCCACGAAATGCCCCTCAAAGGATATCCAATCATCACACATCTGAAAATTCAAGAGCATTTATTAAATTCCACATGTGGAGACTTTCTCCCTCAGCAGGAAGGTGGCGAGGGAAAAAGCCCTGAGTCCCCCTTCATAATTGCTTTTATGGCTTTTCTGGGTGCCACTGTTGGCATGGGTAGATTGAGATCATGGTTGGTGGGTCGGGGGATCAGTCATGTGGGTCAGCTTTTGATGGTCTGGCTACTTTGCCCGCCTTTACTCTTTTTGTGTCATGCAGACACTAGTTTACTTTGCAAGGACAGATAAGACTTTACCCGGGGCAATCGTGTTTGCCTTAAGCTAAGAATTTTTATGGCCCACTTCTACCTGTGTTATTAATGGGATTGATAAAAAATGGGGTTTATGTTGTCCCCTCAACATGCATCCACACTGACTGTCCTCTCACCCTGTATTTCTCTCACTCACTCACTTGTTCACTCATTGCTATGAGAAGGAGCTGACCCATCATTGCTTTTTATGTTTATGTATCACTTCATGTGTATATGTATGAGAAAGACTACAGTCTTCATATTATGGATAAGCCTAATTTCATTATTATTGCCATCAAATTAGAACCAGCTTATAGTTTACCCTACATTGGGAGATTGCCTGTATTTCTACCATGGAGTTGATAGTGGATTTGAACTAACAGATAGGCATGGACTTTAGAATAGCAGTACAAATACCTAGATACTTTATTAGCTACCACTATTATGATTATGAAATTATTGTTGATAGCTGTCATATAGCATACAGTGATTACATTTCTTTCATGCATATCTGTGTGGTTTGTACAGCTAATATCAGTTTTTTTTAAACTCAATCCAATCTCATTCATCCTTCTGCAAAAACTGTAAAACATTGGTGTTTATTAATTACTTTATCACACTTTGACTTATATCTATGAGTGAGGATCTGTGTGGATTGTTTCATTGTTTTACTTCAGCCATTTGTTTAGAGTCAACAAGACCTCCAGGAGGACATTTGCATTTAAGGCCAAGCCCTTGTTTCATTTTGGAGTCTCGGTGGTTAAGTGAGGGGACTCTATAACATGAGCTCTCTTGTTTTGGTTAAGGGTCATTGTGGAATGTTTGGTTGGGGTTTTTATGTTTGTTTGTTTGTTTGTATTTAACCCTCTTGTTTAAAGTCAACAAGACCTCCTGGAGGGCCTTTGTATTTAAAAGTTGGTTCTGATGAATTATATTTTAATCCCATGTTACTATATTTTAGAGGAACATTCCTCAAAGTCATACAGCATTTTTCTGTCAATTTGCTGTGCTGAAGCACCTGGGTTTGTTGTGTCACTGTACCTTGTACCATTGGGCTTTCAAATGCCATAAAAACTGCCCCTGGTAGACAGTGTTTGTTGGAGCTCTCTGTTTAAGACAGATTTGGAATCAGGAGTGGAATCCACTTCTTAAACCTCATGCCTCTGCACACTCTACGAACTTTGAGAAATGATAGTTATAGAAAAGACTTCAGGTCTTTTGTTCATCGAGTCACTATGAGTCGTGTGCGACTTGATGGCAATCGACAACAACAATAAATGTGAGCATCATGAAAAGAGACTGTTATCTATATTAGTTTAGTGATGTAAACAAGTCATTTATATCGGAGCTTGACATTGTATGGACACATAAGTATTTATGGGAATAAATGCATAGAAGATACGTGAATAATTTACCTTAAGCCTGAGTTTAAGTTTTTCAAAAATTATACTTGCCTTTTAAATGGATTTTGTGGATGGTAATTTGAATTTATGTGACAGCGTACATTGATTTAAATATAAACTGAAACATGAATTTAAGAAGGTGATTGTTTGAACATCGACCTCTGGTGGCCTGGTTTATAGAGTGTTGCTACGTCAGAGGTTTCACCTATGGCAGTTTGAATATTATCTGTAGTTCAAGAAGAAAAAGCTGAGAAAACTTCACCCACGAGATTTCCATTCTCAGAAACCTGCTGAAGGGTCAGGTGAGGGTTGGTTCCACGTAAATTACAACGATAATGAGATTAGGCTTATCCATAATGCAGAGATATACTGTAATCTTTTTCACACTGTTAATGTTAAACAACATTAGCCAAAGCACTGGAAATGTTAAAGTGATTATTAACTCGACTGGTATACTGTATTATAAAAAAGTATGTAATTAATGTGTACCAATTTATAAAAAGTCTCTTCTGCAGCCTCTAAAGACATTCAGTGTTCTTAATTAACTGCTAGAAGTTTTGATAAAGTTGACATAATTAAAACCAAATTACCTTCTCATTTATAAAAACGTAAACATCAGTAATATAATGAAACCTTGTGGAATAATTATGCCTGCATGATACCAAATAAATTTCCAATTCTTTGCTAAAATTGATACCGTGAAAGCAAGGTTCACTTCAGCAACCCAGTTCTTCTCTAAATGCAAAGTGAAAGGCAAGCTTGGAATAATTTGTTCTTTATATCTTGCTTCAAAATTGTCAACAAAGACAGAGATAGCATTAATTGCCTCATCATACTTGCTTATGATTTTATCTCTGATGAGCCTAGTGGGGGAAAGTGTCGGTTTTATATACAAGAAATTAGAACTTTCTGGAAACTGCTTGTCAGGAAACTGTCAGCTCAGTTGCAGTGCTTTATGTTATTAAATGGTTCCTGTCTTGTATTTTCCTTGCCATTTCTTCCCTAAGCCTGATGGAAACATTTTAATTACGATTTGAACTCAAGTCACTTTTTCCTTTAAGACCACATCTCCAGATGACCTCCTTCATACTCTTACTGCTTATTGAAAACATTTTGTAGCGTTTGAGTGTATTACTCAGGCTTCCAAAAACATGTAGAAAAGACACATTCCTTTAACATTCTGTGTAATTGCAGGGTTATAAGTCAGCAGATTGCTGGATAAAAATGATATACAATGTTAGTATTTCAGGGATTCTAACAGGAAATTATTTCCATCATTTTAGTTTGCCATTTCAGTTGTTTTCTCATTTTCATGATAAAACAAAACTTTTAATCTTAAATTCTATGGGATAGATTCAGTGCATACTTAAAGGTTAATTTTAAAATGGAAAATGGATATAGTAAAAACCTTTCTGATATAAGATAGAATAGTAATTTACAGAAGTGTTCTTGGTCTGAAGTAGTTTTCTTTTAAGCTTGCATATTACCATAAATTCTCAGAAGATGTGAGGATTAATTGAATTCTACCATGGCGTGTTTTCTTGTTTTGGTTGAGGCTTGAGTGTGGACAGTTTGCTTGTGTTTTGTTTTGTTCATAACTGTGTGTGAGCTGATTGGATTTGGCCTTGTATTTAAAAAGGCAGGCTTTTGGGCCTTATTGTTTTCAGTCAAATATTTTTCTAAGTGGGATAACCCTGGTTTGTCCACTTGCTATACAGAGGTCACTTGTGGTTACTCTGATGCTAAACACTGTGACACTAATGCGTCAAATGTGATAATGGTTACCCATGGTGGACAGTGTTTGGTGGAGCCCCCTGAAGCATGAGTGGCACCCACTTCCAAAATAGCTTGCCTCTAGAAACCCTATGAAGTTAGAGAAGTGATGATTGTCAATACAACAGGGTTCCTGGAGTTGCTATGGGTAATCTATGACTTAAAGATACTTAACAACAACAACTTTATGTGCAATGAATGTATTTATGGAATATTCATTCCCATGCAGCTTCTATTCACTAGGTCACCAGAGCTTCCTCACATCAAGTTAGGCAAGTACTAATTTAGAGGGATTAGAAGTGTGTGTCCATGATTATGTCTATGTAGGGTTTTGATAACATTGTGCATCTATTATGTACTATGGTTTCAGCATCGACTCAGAGCTGACCCTCCATTGAGTTTTCAGAGTCAGGAAATCACAGAGGAAGAGTTTGCCCATTTTTCTTTTGTAAAGCAGCTAGTGGATTCTAAGGCATGCCTTTGGTTTGGCAGCAGCTCCTTACCGCTAAACTACACTACGAGAGCTCTCTTTTAAATTAAATAGTTCATATCAATGCATGCCTAATCCAGACCATGGTCTTCACAATTACTTGCTATGTATCAGAGAGCTGGACAATGACTAAGGATGACAGAAGAAGAATCGATGCCTTTGAATTGTGGTGCTAGAAAAGACTTTTGAACAAACAATGGACAGCCAAGAAAACAAATAAGTCTGTCTTGGAGAGGGTGAAATCGGGTTTTCCTTGAAGGCTGCGGGTTTGAAGCTTCATCTCACATACTTTGGGCATGTGGCCAGAAAGGACTGGTCCTTGGAGAAGGACATCATGCTCGGAAGGGTGGAAGGACAGCATAGGAAAGGAAGACCCTGGATGAGATGGATTGATTTAGTAACTGAGGCAATGGGGGTTGGTGTGTTGGAATTAGTGAGACTGACTCAGCGCAGGTTAGGCTTCAGAGCTGTTGTACATAGAGTCACTATGGGTTGAAGGCTATTCAGTTGCACATAACAACAACAACCATTACAAACTTTAAAAAAAACCCCCAAAACCATTTTGAAATGTATTTACTAAAATGGAAGCAAGGTAGCATTTACAAAAATTCCTTCCATTTTCTTAGATTTACAAGTAAATTAGATAGGAAATTTATAATCCATGTGATTAACAGTGTTTTCAAGGCTAAGTTACTTGAATTCTATAGTGAAAGATTTTTGAGTAACTACAGCATTCACAATAAATTGAGAAGATTTGATTCTTTAAGCTGGAAGTTATGAAAGTAGGCATGAAGATTGTGGGTAAAATGAACACTTACTGAACTAAATCGTAGTGTTTTAGAAAGAAATATGCTTTTGGAATTTATTCAGAGGTCCACAGACTCAGCCCAAACAGAAGTCTTATTGTGTTCGAACTCTGAGGCCACTGCCCAGTGGATTGAAGCCTTTCTCTGCCCTACACAGTGCCCTTCACGTGCTGCACACGCCCTTTGCCCTCCCAATGACTTGTGTTCCTTCATGAAGCCTATAAATCTTCAACACTGTCTTAGCGGACTGTCCTAGCTGCTGTGGAATAGACTCCGACTCATGGTGACCCCATGTGGGTCAGAATAGAACTGCAGGCTACAGTTCTCAATGGCAGAGCTTTCAAAAATAAATCACCAAATCTATTCGTTGGAAGTGCTTCTCAATGAATTGCAACCTCCAGCCTTTGAGTCAGCATCCAAATATACTGTTTCCACGTCTCAAGGACGCTTAGCCAGCTATACATAATTGTTGTTGCTGTTGTTGTTGGGTATCATCGAGTGGGAACCAACTCATAGCTGATTTGAACCAGTTGCTTTCAGGATTGCAGTACAGATAGATTCTTACCACTAGGCCATGAGAGTAACCAATTCAGATCTTCCAGATTCTCCTAGGGAGAAGGATGGGCACTCCCTTCCTCTGTGATTACAGACTCTGAAACCATGTTTCAGGGTCAGCTGTGAGTTGGTTCTGATTGATGGTAGTAGTTGTTTTTTGTGGTTGTTGTTAGGTTTCATCAGGTTGAAAGCAACCAATAGTGACCCTATAAACAATAGAACTGAAATCTGTCTATCCTGTGCCATCCTAACATTCCCTGACACACTAGATCTCATTGCAGCAGTCACCATGTCAATCATCTGGTTGAAGGGCTTTCTTTCCTTTGCCAACCCTCCACCTTCCTGAGCATGATGCCCTTCAAGGAATACACCCCCCCCATGAAGTATGTGAGGTGAAATGTACAACAATGAGTGAATGAAACCAAAATCACAATAAAAAGTATAAAAATAGATTTACAAAATCAGTTTGTGAATTAGCTACAAATTGACTGATTATTGTTCTTGTTAGATGTCAGGTTGAGTATGACTCACAGTGACCCTATGAACAATAGATCTAAACCCTATCTTATCCTCTGCCACCTTCACACTTCCTGACACACTAGAACCCATTGTGGCAGTGATCTGTCAATCCTCCTGGTCAAGGGTCTTCCTCTCCTTCACCGGCCCTCCACCCTTTCAAACATCATGTGCCTTTCCAAGAAATAGCCCTTCCTAGTAACATGCCTGAAGCATGTGAGGCAAGGCATCATCATTCTTGCTTCAGAAGAGCACTCTGGCTGCACCCTAAGACATAGGTTTGTTCTCTAGGCCATCCATAGGATGTTCAGTGTTCTTCTCCAACATCACAGCTCAAAGTGTCAATTCTTTTTCTGTCATCCTTATTCAGTGTCCAGCTCTCAGACGCATAGCAATTGATCAGAAAGACCATGAACTAAATCAGATGCACCTTAGTCCTCAAACTGGTATCATTACTCCTCAATAATTTGGAGAGGTCCCTAACTGCAGACTTTCCCAGTGCAATGCATCTCCTTATTTCCTAACTAATTGTACTAGGATATTACTTGTGGATCCATATAAGATGAAATTGTTGACAGTTTCAATCTCTTCTGCGTCCATCAGATGGTGCCTATCAGCAGTATAGGAAAAGATGGACTATATAGCACAACAATAGGGAAAGTTGGCTGAATTAAACAGTGTTAATGTGAAATACATAATATGAAAACAGTTATAATTTAGTGTCAAGAATTTAGAGGTTAAGATTAGCAACTAATTATCTTCAGTTTAGCTTAATTAAATAATCTATCCCTACATTGCTTGATGAAAATTTTACTTCTCTCTCCTTAAAGAATGCTTTAAGAGAAGAGTGTTTCTACCCCCGATTCAACTTGAACTACTGTTTGAATTTGGTTGTTGTTGTTAAGTGCCGGTGAGTTGTAGATGACTCATAACAACCTTATGAACTAAAGATCTGAACACATAACTTTCGTCATTTCTCAAAGTTCATAGTTTCCAAAGGCAAGCTATTTTGGAAGTAGATGCCACTCCTGCTTCCAAGCTTGTTTTAATTGGGGAGCTCCACCAAACACTGTCCACTATGGGTAGCCATTATCACATTTGACACATCAGCGAATTTGGTACTCAGTCTTAGTGAAAAAAAAATCATTTACTTGTCAATTTCTTCTTTGAGAAATCCTTCATCTTCTAGGTATTTATCCATTTGACCTCTGAGGTAGTCATGACATAAATAGCTAGCATTTATTCATTTATTCATTCACTTTAAAATATCCCTGGTGTGTGTGTGACTTGTTCATGAGCTGATTCAGAATGGGAAAAACACAAGGCAAATAGGTCCTTGCCATGATGGAATTAACTGCTAGTGAAGCACCAAAAGCATAGTAGCTCAAGTGAAGTATAATCTTGCATGTAGAAGAGGATCCTCATATTGGAGAAGAAGAGCATTGTCAATCAACTGAATATTCAAGAGTAATGCTGTAGCCCTATAAAGGTACAAAATCCCTGGGTTGAACAAACAGTGCTCACTGCTAAGCAAAAATGTTGGCATGCAAATCTACCAACAGACACTTCAGAACAAAGGTCAGGAAAGCTATTGAAAATTTAATATTGGAAAACTCTGCACTACCCAATTTTTCTGTAATGCACTTACAAATGTTATATAAGGTACAATTTTCATACCTTGGAGATAATGCAATTATAGGTTAAATTAAGGGGGAAAAGGCACATTATCTAAGGTTAGTAGGTGATACTGTAGGCATTCATAGAAATGTAGAATCTTATTGTGGTAGTCTTAACAAGAAATAGTCTAAATTTGGAAGATAACTAATTGAAACAAGAGATAATAGAAAAATGTGGAAGATTTTTCACAATACAAACTAGTCAATATTTGGTTAATAAGTCAATGGATTTCAAGCCATATGATTCATTTTATTGTTACTTTTTTGCATTAAAATTTTACCCCCATTCATAAACATCGTATTTCACACACTCCTTCATTCACATCATATTTCCATACCTTGGTCACACAAAATTAATCAACATTGATCTACACTCACTGTTACTTCATCTATTTCAGATCCACTGGATCGTTCCTAATTCCTTCAACCTCTTCCCCTGCCCACACAGCTCTGTGGCTTCACTACCCTTCCACTCCCAGCATGCTTCCTTCTTTTGACATTGATGCACATCTTACTAGTTATCTTTCTATGTTGCTGTAGTGTTCCTTATTAAACTGATTTGGGTCATTCAGCATAATCCTCTCTGGCATCTCCAATGTTGTATATATTTTCCAAAGCATTGCTCCTGAGTGCTACATAGTATTCCATTTTGTGAGTGTACCACAGTTTCTCAGTCTATTCATTTGTTTAATGGACATTTGGGCTGGTTCCATGTTCTTGCCATTGTGAATAATGCTGCTGTGAAAATTGGTGTACAAATCTCTGTTTGCATCTCAGTTATAGTTTCCTTGGGTTATGTTCCTAGCAGTGGAATAACTGTGTCATATGGAATTTCAATGTTTGCATTTTTGAGGACATGTCAAACTTCCTTCCAGAATAGTTTACAATTCCACCAGCAGTGCATAAAAATTACAGTCCACTGCATCTTTGCCTCTTTGCCAATGTTTATTGATTAAACTTTGCCAGTACTATCAGAGTGAGATAGATGGCAGTATTACTAAGAATTTTAAGTATTTATGTGTCTATTGACCATTCATTTCTTGTTGTTAGGTACCATTAAATTAAGTATGACTCTTAGTGACCCTAAGAACAAAAAATCTGAACCCTGTTCTATCCTGTGCCATCAACATACTTTCTGACACACAAGAACCCATTGCAGCAGTCACCGTGTCATTACACCTTATTGAGGGTCTTCCTCTCCTTTGCTGACCCTCCACCCTTCCTAGCATCATATGCCTCTCCAAGGAACAGGCTCTCCTAGCAACATGCCTAAAGTATGTGAGACACAGCCTTATAATTTTTTCCTCCAAAGAGCGCTCCAACTACACCCTCTCTAAGACATACCTATTCATTCTCTTGGCTGTCCATGAGATGTTTAGTGCTATTCTCCAACACCACAGCTCAAATGTGTCAATTATTTTTGTTATTCTTGTTCATTTTCCAGCTCTCAGATGCATAGCAAATGATTGGAAAGACTACAGTCCTCAAATTGACATCATTACTCCTCAATAATTTAGAGAGGTCACTTACTGTAGATTTTCCCAGTGCAATATGTATTCTTATTTCCTGTTTGCTGGTATCAAGGGTGTTAATTGTGGATCCAACTAAGTTGAAGCTGTTGACATTTTATTTCCTTTCTGTCCATCATGATTTTGCTTATCAGTCCAGTGGTAAGAATCTTTGTTGACCTGATATTGAGACACAATCCATAGTGAAGGCTATATTCCTTGATCTTTTGCATCAAGTGCTTTAGGTTCTCCTCAACTTTGAGCAAGCATGTTTGTGTTATCTGAAGAACTTAGGTTATTGATGAGTCTCCACTCCTCTTCATAGAGTTCAGGTTCTTAAATAATTTGCTCAGTATTCAGATTTAACAGGTATGGAGAGAGAATTCAAGCCTGACACATACCCTTCTCAATTTTAAACCATGTAGTGTTTCTCTTTACTGTTCTCACAACAGCTTCCTCATCCAAGTATAAGTTCCACATGAACATAATCAAGTGCTCTGGGATTTCCATTCTTCTCAACGTCAGCCACATCTTGCTATGATTCACACAGTCAAAGTCCTTTGTATAGTCAATAAAGCACAAATAGACATTCTCTTGGTATTCTTTATTTTTCAGCCAGGATCCATATGACATCAGCATTGATATCCCTGGTGCCATGGCCTCTTCTAAATCCTGCTTGAACTTCTGGCAGCTTCTGATCTATATATTGTTATAGCCATTTTTTAATGTTTTTCAGAAGTATTTTGCTTAGATGTGGTATTAATAATATTGTTTGATAGTTTCTACATTCAGTTGGATCACCAGACAGCTGTCCTCCACATTTCCTGGCATAGATTTGTGAGTGCATCCAAAGCTATATCTGTTAACTGAAACAAGTCAATTAGTATCCCATCAATTACTGGGGTCATATTTTTTGTCAATGCCCTCAATGAAGCTTTCACTTCCTCCTTCATTGCCATTGGCTCCTGTTCATAAGGTGCTTCTGAATTTTTTCACAATTCTTTCTGGTATAGTGATTCAGAATGATTCCCTTACTCTTCTTTTGATGCTTTCTGAGTCATTCAATATATTGTCCACTGTATCTTTCAATATTGCAACATGAGGCTTAAATTTTTCAGTTCTCTCAGCTTGAGAAATGCAGAGCAATTTCTTCCCTTTTTATTCTCCAATTCCAGTTTTCTGCACATTCCATTATAATACTTTGCTTTGTTCTCCTGAGTTTCCATTTGAAACACCCCCATGTCTTCCTCTGTGAAAAGTCTTTCAATTCTTTTGTCAATTTTGAAATGATAGTATTTTGTAAACAATAGATTGTGTCAAAATTATGTTGATTTTGGGAATGTTTATTATGATGAGACCAACAGGGCAGGTGATATTCTCTAGTTTATGATGTAATCATTTCCTTAAAGAAGTCCTTTAGAAGATTGTCTCCATGATGAGGTCTACTGTGAGTTTCATAAGGAGTATATCCTGCATCAAATATGTATATGAACATAAGGCAAATATCTCTAGCTTTTACTGAATCTGGAGTTTACATGTAGTTAGTTGCCATGTAACCTCCAGTTCTTTAGATTTGGTTCATTTGTCACCTCTTTAGCTTTACAACCTTGGACTTGTGAGCCCTGGAAGTAAGCAGCCTACCATCTAACTTGCCATTTTAGATATGTCAGCCTCTGCAGCTATGTGAATCAAGAGACTCTTCTCACCTGTTGTTTGAACTGTGGAATTTTAAGCTTCCAAAATTTGAGAACCATTTCCTTGGGACAAATTTATCCTCTCTCCTCCCAGAGGAGCTTGTTATGATCCACGCAGTCAAAGTCCTTTGTATAGTCAATAAAGCACAAATAGACATTCTCTT
>NW_006399823.1:10476241-10508744 GCF_000299155.1 Elephantulus edwardii | reverse complement strand
AAGCTACTCCTTGGAGGCAAGGATTCTGGGGCTTCGTCTGACATATTTTGGACATGTTGCCAGGAGGGATGGGTCCTTGGAGAGGGACATCATGCTTGGGAGGGTGGAGAGACAGCACAGGAGGGGAAGATCCTCTATGAGATGGATTGATTTGGTGACAGGGGTAATCGGGATGGGTGTGTCAGTGGCAGTGCGGTTGGCGCAGGATAGAGCAGGGTTTAGGGCCGTTGTGCATAGGGTCGCTATGAGTCGGAAACGACTCGACGGCACATAACAACAACAACCTCCCAGATAGGTATATGAATGGATAGAGATAGATGTGGAGAGAGATACAGGTAGATATGAAAACAGAAATGGATGGATGGATATAAATGTAGAGACAGACATGAATGTATACATATGTAGATACAGAGACATTAGAAAATGTATATGTACATGACCATTGTTTTGATGAAGATTTAGGTATAGATATATGTAGGAAGGCATTGTTGTAGTGTTGTGTACCATTGAGTTGGAACTGACCATAAATTGACCCTTCAGTGAGTTTTCAGAGGCATTTAATAGTAAGGGAAGATATTATGCATCTTTTTATAGCGATGCAGCTGGTAGATCTGAACCACATATGCCTTCTTGATTGCAGCATAACAAGGTCACCAGAGAACCCTAGTGTTTTATATACAGAAAGGCATTAGAAAATGAGGTATAATATATATAGTGTTATATCTGAGCACACACTACCACCTGTGTGTTCAAAGTTCTGAGAAGCTGCTTTAGAGTATTTCATGAGGATTGAACACACATTTGGCTGCATGCTTCTTCATTCAGTATAGGAGATATAGAAGTGTTTTCATACAGAAATAAGGGGAGGTGGCCACGGCTCAGAGAATGCAACCTGAACTCAGCAATTTAAAAAAATGTGTGTTGTAGTTGAAGATCTTCCAGTTCTTTGGACTTGACTCAGTATATGAGAAATATGTGAGGAAATGTATGGTAATCTCATCTTCTGCTGTCTTCAGCACATGTATATATTTTTATCAAATAAAAAAACAGAAAATACATATCACAGGGCATTTTGGTATTCTTGGAGACCACCTATGAGGCCAAGTAAAATGTACTGTGTTTATTTTTTTAGTTACTCAATGAACAGGAATTGAATAACAAGAGGAAAGATGCCTAAGGCAAGAAACCGTTTTCATTCCTCCTCCCTCTTTTCTTCTATTCCATTTTCTCTTGAGTCCATGTGTCATGAGTGATTTGTCAAAGGAAATTTTATATTATACTACTCAATTTCCAATAAATTAAACATAGATTTACCATCCTAAAATCACAGCTTAAGAAAACGGTGTCTTTTTCAGAGAGAAAATGAAATTAGAAAGAATTTCTTTGTCTTTTTCTTTCCTTCTGGCCACCATTAGAAATAAATTTCTTTAAAAAGTCAAAAGTAAACAAAAACAAAGACAGGACAAAGAAAATAATGAGAATGTAATTAAGAGGAAAAAGTAGAAGAGGAGTCATGTACGGTAGGAATAGCATCTCTTTTTCATTTGGAAAAGTATAATCCGCAAAGAACAGGTACATTGTGCCCATAACATGCTCAAAATAAATCTGTGCACCAGCTTCTTCTAGAGAAATCTTTGTTGTTGTTCAGAAGAGTGTGTAAACTTTCCCAGGAATATTCATTTACTAGAACTGATTATATATCTCATTGGGTATAATGTCACATAGCATAAATAACTTTTGCCAACTTACTCTCCTCTGGAAAGAAGCAGTTGCTGCATTTGTAGAAACGGTAAATGTGCCCTCACCTTTCTGGATCTCAGTAATGAGAAGACTGAAATTCCTCCAAGAATGACAACAAGGCTATGCATTACTTATATTTGAATGGCTGTGAATCATTTCTTCTTTTGAAAGCTTAAAAAAAACAAAACAAAAGTACATATGTAAATACATACAGTACCTAAATTTATGTTGTTGTTAAGTTGGAACCAGCCTAGAGCTGAACCTCCAGGGGGTTTTCAGAGGCAGTTAAATCACTTGGGAGGAGATTGTCCATTTTTCTCCTGCAGAGCAGCTGGTAGCCTTGAACCATGTGCCTTCAGGATTACATTATGTATGAAGTACATGTTTATGTATGTATATGTGGTTGATAGATGTGTAGATTGATTGGTAGATAAAGATTTCTTTATCTATGTTTGTTGATACTATTTTAACAGTCAAGTCTGACTCATAGCTGTCTCCTGTATGACGGAATGAAACTCTGTCCAATCCTGTGGCATCCTTACAATCCCTTCTGTACTAAAACGCATTGTTCCAGTCACTATGTCAGCCCATCTCATTGAAGGTCTTTCTCTGCATTCCTGACCCTCCAATTTTCTAAGCATATTATATTTTTTTCAAGAATTTGCCTCTTCTGATAACATGTCCTGAGCTTTTAAGAAGTCTCATTATCTTTCCTTCTAAGGAGCAATGAATGTACTTTGGCTGTACATTTTTTTCCTAAATAAATCTGTTTATTCATTTTGCAGTCCATTGTACATACAATATTCTTCACCAACCCTACAATTAAAGACCTCAATTCTCCAGTCTTCTTTATTCACTATTTACCTTTAACAGGTACAAGAAACAAAAAGAAACCTGGAGTAATGGAAAACTATACGTTGCTCTTACAGAGGAAGACTCAATATTGTAAAAATAACAATTCTACCAAAGGCAATCTACACCTTCAGTGTAATCCCGATGCAAATACCAATTCCATTCTTCAACAAGATGGAAAAAGCATTTTCTAATTTCATCTAGAATGACAAGAGACCCTGAAAAAGCAAAGCACTCCTTACAGAGAGAAACATGATAGGAGGCATCTAACTCCCTGCTTTCAAATGCTATTTCACTGCCGTGGTGGTCAAGACAGTATAGTACTGGTGCAATGGCAGACAAACATATCAATGGAATAGAACTGAGAATCCAGAAATCAGCCCATCTAGCTATGGTCTACTGATTTTTGACAAGGAGATGAAATCAGATAAGTGGGGAAATGACAGCCTTTTTAACAAATGGTGTCTGCAAAAATCTGCAGAAAACTCAAGCAAGACCCACACCTCACACCATACACAAAACCCAACTCAAAGTGGATCAAGAAGCTAGGACTAAAACAAATGACTATAAACTTCATCAGAGAAAAGCTTGGAAGAACTCTAGAAGCCCCAATTCACAACATAAACAGTCTTCCAAGCATTCTGAAAAAATTACAACCAGGAGACGATGAAATATAGGAATGGGACCTTCTAAAAATCAAATCCCTATGCACATCAAAAAATTTCTGCGACAGGGTAAAAAACCTTCAAACTCTTCTCTAATTATCATGCTTTATATGGTTAGCTCTGAAGGCTTAGGAATTCCACTATCAACTGAAAGTAAGTGTTTCAAATACACTAGTTCTTCCATGCAAGAAAGATGGGCGGTCTCCATCTGTTTGATTAACTGCCTCAAAAAACCTCCTAGAGAGTCAGTTACAACTTGGAGTTACACAACAAGAATGGATCTATAATAAGAAATTAAAACTTCTGTACTTGCCCCAGATATCTTTATTTTAATGATGGTTTCTAAAGACATTATGTGGTCATCTAAAATTTCAGCTTTTACATGAGGCTATACACACTTAAAAGGATGATTAACTATTCATGTAAAAACTATACTTAGTCAAGGAGGCAGTCATCAGAACAGAGCAAGGAAACATTGCATGGTTCAAAATTAGAAAAGGAGGGCTATAAAGATGAATCCTCTCTCTGTGCTTTTAAAATCTGTATGCAGAACAGATCATTTGAGAGGCTGAACTATATGAGGAGTAATGTAGCATCAGGATAGGAGGAAGACTAGGCAACAACCTGTGCTGTATAGAAGACACAACCTTCCTTGCTGAAACTGAGGAACACCTGAGGCATTTGCTGCAGAAAGTCAAGGACTTTCGTTATAGATTAAAGCTAAACATCAAGAAGATAAAGATTCTCACCCCGGGGCCAATTAACATCTTCATGATGGAGGGAAAAGAGATAGAGGATGTTAACAATTTCAGCTTGCTCTGTTCCACAGTCAGCATTCTTGGCACTAGCAAGCAGAGAATTAAAAGACCAATTGCATTGGGGATGTCTTCTGTCAGGGAACTCTCTAAAGTATTGAGGAGCAATGACCTCAGTCTAGAGACTATAGTGCACCTGATCTAGGCCATGGTCTTCACTATTACATGCTATGAATCAGAGAGCTGGACAATGCCTAAAGATGATAGAAGAATTGATGCCTTTTAGTTGTGGTGCTGGAGAAGAGTATTGAACTTACCAGGGAAAGATAGGAGAACAAATAGGTCAGTCTTGGATAGGGTGAAACCAAGTTTCTCCTTGGAGACAAGGGTTTCAAAGCTCTTTCTCACATACTTTGGGCATGTGTCCAGGAAAGATCAGTCCTTGGAGAAGGACATCATGCTTGGAAGGGTAGACGGACAGCACAGGAGAGGAATACCCCAGATGAGATGAATTGACATGATAACTGGAGTGTCGGGATTAGGTGTATCAGTGTCAGTGAGACTGGCTCAGGACTGGGCACGGTTCAGAGCTGTTGTACATAAGGGCTGCTAGGAGTTGCAGGCAACTTTATGGCACCTAACACTATTAAAATTTCTGAACTTCTAACAGAAATACTGATATGCGTGACTTTCCATTAGTATTTATGTAATATTAGGAAAAAACACAGCCAAAACAACATCACAAACCCAGTATTTATTTTCACATGGCATACCCTAGTGATTTAATATATGAAGGAAAAAAAAGTCTAAATTACTCCTTGACATTTTCACCCAATGTTTTGGTGGCATAAAAATGACTTTACCTGTTTTGTGTGTAATAATTTTAACAAGCTGTTCCTGATTTTCAGGTGAAGTTTCATAACTTCACTTAAATAAAAGTGCAAAATATTTTCTTTCATTATATGCTGGTCTTTTCTTTATCTGCACTTAAATTTTGGAACATAAAACCTAGATGACAAAACGTTTCAGTGCCTATTTCTTGTTTCCATGCCTTATAGCTAATCGATTTCAAAGAATAAAAAGAACCCACAACATTCTCATTGTTTTTAGTTAATTCTGACTTCCATTAACACTATCTGACAGATAGGGCAGAAAAATATTCTATAGCTTCTAAGACCACACAATTTTTTCACTTCTCATTTTGAGTCATGGAACATCAATGAATAAGGTCCCAAGAGCGTTATACCATCCAGTACATTAAAGTTGACTCCATTTTGAGAAAGTAGTTTTTTAAATTTATATTTGGAATCCTTCCCATCCAGAGGGGGTTTGTCTACTATTCAAAAGGTTTTCACTAGTCAAATTACTTAGAAATATATTGCAAAGTTCTTTCTAGTCTGTCTTTAGCTGGAGATCTCCTAAAACCTGTATACCTTGGGTGAATTTCCTAGTATTTGAGTTATCAGTGGCACAGTTTACACACAACATACACACACCACCATAGTATAACAAAATGACAGAATCAAACAGAAAGAAGAGCTTAAAAGGTCAACTAGTGAGCACAAGAAATATTTACAAGATGTGAATCTAGGAAAATTAGAAGTTGTCAAAAATGAATGCTTAAATAGGAAGGTTATAGAAATGAGTAAGCTGAAACTGACTTACACTTGACATTTTAATAAGCCAATCAAATGATTTACTGTGTTGGAATGAAAACTTGGATAAGAAAACCATCATATTCATTGTTAAGAAGGATACTCCAATATTTATCCTGAAAAATAACATTGTAAGTGATAGAATAATATCCATATACTTGTAAAGAGATGACTATTATTCAAATTTGTACACTAATCACAAATGCCCAAAAAGAAGAAATTGAAAATGTTTACAAAGTTCTGTGTTATAAAATGGATCAAACATGCAATGAAGAGGCATTGCTAATTACTGATGATTAAACAAGAATATTGGAAGCAAATTGCGAAGATCAGTAGTTGAACACATTATCTTGTTTTCAGGAAGACCACTAGAGATAAGATGATATAATTCTACAAAGCCAAAGGCCTGTTCTTTACAAATACCCCTTTTCACTAATAGAAACAACATAACATCTATGCACACAGACCTCAATGGATGGAATACAAAGGAATTAGATTGACTTTAGCTATGCAAAGAAGCAACGGAGAAGCTCAATATAATTAGAACAAGGACAAGAGCTAATTGGGGAATCAACCTGGTTTCTCACATGAAAGTTCAAATTGAAGCTAATTTTAAAACAAGCTGATGGGAGTCAAATTAGTGCATTGATTATACACCATCTGAAGCAGTTTGAAGCATTCTTATATTTAAATGAACATTAAGTGACACAAAACCAGGTGAGTTATGAGATGCCAATAGAGACCTCAAACATGAAGAAATGAAAAGGTAATGAACATTACAGAAAATACCAAAATGGATGTGAGATATTTCTGGATGTATAGTAGCCAAAGCAAATGCAGGAAATGATGAAATAAAAGCTTGACAGAAGATTTTGAAGGACAAGTTGAGGAAATAGTAAAATATAGTAATAAATTATGAAAAGACCTGAGATTAAAAACCAAAGGGGAAGAAACTCCAGTTAACTTTTATGAAGCTGACTCAATTAAAGGTGGGGGGAGAAGCTTTTGATAGTCAATATTCAAAGATTCTGTGGGCAATATATTATATGATGCAGGAGACCCCATCATAAAATGAAAGAAATACTATATACCAAACAAAAACTTATAGTTGCTCAACTATTTCAAGAGGGAGTATAAAACAAGGAGTACTGGTAATTAAGGAAGAAGGAAGAATTCCAACCTGCATTAGTGAAAAGTAGGTTACCAGGAAATAATAAAGAATAGCAATTGTGATACCAGAAATACACGTTTCTCTATGCTAGGAAACTTGAAAATTGATACTTAGCCAACTGATAGAAGAGATCTATAGTCGTGCTCATTCCAAACAAATTATTCAAAAGAATATGAAAAGTATCACTAATATTGTACATAAGTAAAATTTTGCTAAAGATAATATAAATGATTTTTAAAAAACCCCTCTTGCAGCAATATATCAACAGAGAAGTACCTGAAATCCAAGCTAGATTCAGATAAGGACATGGAACAAGGGATCCCATTGAACTTGTCTGAAAACAGAGACTATCAGAAAGATATTTATGTTTTATTGACCGTGACCAAAAATTCAAACTGGGTTTAGAAAAGAACATGAAACAAATAATATCATTGATCTTGTCTGAAAACCAAAACTATCAGCTATTTGTCTATATTTAACTATGAAAAATTATTTGATTCTGTGGATGACTACAAGTTATGTGTACGTCCTTATGAAGAATGAGGATGTCAGAATACTTAATTGAGCTCTTGCCAAACTCATACACAGACCAAGAGGCAGTAATTCAAATAGAACAATAGATACAGTTTGGTTTAAAATCAGGAAAAGTGTGTGTTTAAGGGTTGTGATTTTACCATACTTATTCAATCTGTATGAAGAACAAATAGAGGAACTGTACTATTTAAAGAACACAGCATCAGCATTGGAGGAAAACATATTTTAAAAATTGTACTATGCTTATGATCCAAACTTTGCTTATTGAAAGCAATGACTTGAAAAACTGGTGAAGATCAAAGATATCAACTACACCTCATCCTACAGAAAGAAAAACTCAGACCAATAAGCAAGACAATGATAAACAGAGAAAAGATTAAAGTTTCATAGAATTAAATTTTGCTTGAAACTAACAGCGTCATCCATAAAAGCAATCACAAAGAAATCAAATGACATATATTGGATTGAACAAATGTTCTGCCAAAGATCATTTTATAGAGTTAAAAAAAGCTAAGATTTCATTTTAAAGACTGAGGTGTCTGCAGGCAGACTGTTTTTGGTTACCTCATATTCACGTGAAAGCTGGAAAGAAAGATGCATATGAATTGTAGTAGAGGGGGAAGCCATTAAATATATTGTGGATGTCCAAAACAAAGCAAAACAAAAAGTGTGTCTTCTTTCTTTGTTCTTCACTATTTTTATTTTTATTTTATTATTATTAAATTTTATTAGTTTTAATGAACATTTACAGAGATTTTGGGTTTTCATTCATTCATTGTTGCACTGTTTTCTCCACCCTCATCCCCAGTTCGTTCTTCTTCCCCCTCTCGAATGTCTGTTTTAATTGTCCGATTGCCACAGTGCTTGTCAAAGCCAGTTCTGATTAATCTCCTTTGTCGGTGTGTCCTTTGCCATTCCCTATCACTCCTCCCTGAGAGAAACATCACCCTGATTCATAAAGAAAAGGAGATAGCGTATTCTCTTAGCTACTTTCTGCTGAAAAGGGATGCTGTGGGTTTCAGGGTGAAGGTCTTCTCTCACTACTCTAAAGGGACCCTTTGGCAGTAGGAAACACATAGACTATTATGGAGATTGATTTTGGAATTTAGATGCACTGTTATCAATTGTGCTTACCTGTACATGTTCATAGCCTTGAAGATGTATCATGGAAGTGTTGTAGCCTAGAAGATAGAAATGTAACTAAAAAGTTAAAAGTGCATGAGTCAAAAATTGGAAAGCAATAATATTCCAAGTAGAGGTTCTAATAGTGGCACAAATCAAGTTACAGAGGTAAGGTGGTTCTTACAATAAAAGGCTTATAGATTAGCACTTTTTCTATTATAGTATAAAGTTTAGGAACCACAAGATGTAGAGGCTCAGCTATGTCATTTATGGTTCTCAAGTCCTGGAGCAAATTCCATCTACCACTGGGTTGTTTTACAACTCGGAAGTTCGCATGCAATGTAGAGGTGAAGTAAGGAACTGCTTATGAGGTTTTCCGTCCATTACAACAACTACGAAATAGTGAGAAGAGTGGGACCTCAGAAGCCTTTTAGGACCAATTAGTAGGCTCTGTGTCCAGGAGAAAACGAATATACTTACCAGTAATGTTAATGCTCACCCACAGCTCTTCTGGGAGGATCTAAATCATTGAAGCGTCCCCCTTTGTTTCCAGCTGGGAGCTGGGGCCTGTCAGTCCTGTCTGCCACGAGGACCTGATGTGAGCCACCTTGGCCAAGTGTCCTTCAGAGACACACTCAAAGCAAGTGAGTGGGAGCTTCCTCTCTACTCCCTTGCCTATCTGTGGCTTTCGTCTGTGACACTGTGTACTGAAGTGGCCCAGCTTTCCACAGTGGAAGCAATTCTGACCTCCTTTATTACCCTTGGGTGGCACTGTATATGAGTAAGACTTCCTTTTCCTGACACAGGCCCTAAACTGGCAGCAATAGCTGCCCCAATAATTTCGGCCATTCTCTGGTCTTTTCTCTTCCCTCTAGATCCCAGTTGTTAAAAGAGGGGAAAATTTAAGCAAATGTATAACAAATAATTTTGAACATTATAATCTTTTAAGCTTAAGGCTAGAAGTATTAACAATATCATCATTTCTAATCCAGAGATACATGTTTCAATGCAGTACCTATTTTCCATAAATGGTTTTGGTAAGAGGAATATTGTAAATGTGGATACATTTCCACTATTCCTCCTCCATGCCACAATATAGTATTATTAGCTTGAGCAGTTATAAATCCATTGCCATCCTTACTCTAACTTAATTCTTTTTTTTTAAATTTAAATTTGTTATTAATTTCAGTGAAAATTTACAGAGGCTTTGGATTTCCATTAATTCATTGTTGTAGATTTGTCCCCTCCCAAAACTCCCCCCACCAGACATTACCCTCTTGGAAAAGTAAAAGAAAAGAAAGCAAAAAGTGTGTCTTGAAAGAAGTTCAGTCAGAATTCTTCTTAGAAGGGAAAATCAAAGACTTCATCTCATTTTTTTGGAACATGTTATTGGTAAAGACTGACACCTGAAGAAGGACATGATGCTTGATGAAGTAGAGGGTAAGGAGGAAAGAGTGGCATCCACTTCCGTAAATAGCTTGCCTCCGGAAACCCTACCAACCTGAAGAAAGGATGAAAATCACTGCATGAAGGTGCTGAGGACTTTCGTTCATAGAGTCACTATGAGTCGCCTACGACTCGATGGCACTTAACAACAAGGAAAAAAGAATTATTCCAATGAGAAGGGTAAGTTTAAGCATCAATGAATGCAAAATCGTGGAAGATCTCACTACATTTTTGTTCTAATGAACATAGGTTGCTGTGAGTTGATTAACAGTATCAACTTTTTTTTTCTTGTTTTATGGAGGCAAACTAACATTTCTTTTTTGTGCAATGTGTTTGGTGGGTTTGAAATGTCAACCCACTGCTTACCAGCCAAATATTTTAAAATGCACTACCATACCACATTACTATGCTTTGTTACCAGAGATTTATGAATTCAGATTGTAACAAAGGTAACTTATTTTTATGAGTATTATTAAACTGTGTTGAGAAGGTAAACCAGCTTTGATGTTAGTGCCATTATCCTAAAAGCAGAATCATTGGTGGGATGCCAGAAAAGAACCACCTGTAACATCATCCTTCAGTATGAATTTATTTTTGTCTGTTATCATTATGTTCTTTACATAAAAGGATAAAAAGATAATTCTAGATGGATACAAGGATTCATTATGTATGTGTTTGTCGTAATGGTTAAACATCACTTAAATAAGAGGCAAAGCCATAGGTGAATTAATATTTTATTTGGCAAATAACTACTCATGGCTTTGTAACATTCCTTCTGCTTTGGAGATGTACTATAATTCAAGTTTTGCACTGTTTAACTTTTCTGATTTTTGTGATTTCTCTTTCTAACTAAATTGTAATTACATCAAGGGCCCTAAAATGTGTATTTTTTTAAAAAATCTTACATTATTTACCATACCTAGAAATTAGTTTGCTATTTGATAGTAAAGAAGATAAACAACTGTGTGATTTAATAAGAGTGAAAATGTGCTACCAGAAGAAAGTTATTCTCTAACAATGTAAGAAAAAGATTATAGTTTTTGAAATTCCTTGATGACATTCTAATTTTTATAAAGTTCATTATGAGTTAGAATCTACTTGACAGAATATTTTGTATGGATATTGCATTTTAATATACTCCTTTAACAAGAAGCACTTCATGAGTCTATAATAAGTACCTCTTTGAAATATCCAGAAATTTAGATTTGTTGGATCTTGGCACAGTTATTCACTTCTTCCTATTACAGAAATAAGAGCTGCATTGCCAACAAATTATAGTAGTCAAGTTGTATGATAAAATGGATTTTATTACAACATTTAATTGCACGCAACTCCACTGCATCAAGCCAAAATGATGCTTCCTATGTTAGTGTTCATTTGGTCCATCAATCATGATGTTTGTGGATTTGCTGAACCTGGCATCCTGAAGTGAAACTCACTAGTTATGACAAATTCTTGGATGGCAAAGACTAAAACAATCCCTGAATAATTAGACATCAACCATAACCTCATTTCAGAGGTAAAAAATAGGTACCAGGAACCTAAGCACACTAGCCAACAAGAACATTGGTACATATACCACCAAGAGATGTAGAGCAGGAAATACTATGACAGCATCAGTGAAAATCACTATTCTAAAAGTATGCCAAATCACTATTCAAATGAAAAGAGAAAATTGTGTTCACGTAAAGATTCTGTTTCAAACCTCGCACTTGGCTTGAAGAGTTATAAAATCAACCTTAAGAGGTGTTGTTTTTATGACCACAGAGCAAAGGGTCAGAAGTGGAAACCCAGGAACTGCTGAAAATGGACTTCATAATATTACTTCTCATGGCCCCCAAGGGAAAATAAAATGTAAAATGCATTTCATTTTCTCACACAAAATAATGAGCACTATTTACTAGTCTGTCTCAGTCAACTGACAGGAACTTATTTCCTATGATTTTGGAATGTTCTCTCAATTAAGTGAAGAGATGTGTTACAGGACCTCATAGTGTATGGTGAGAGAATTGAACAGAGAAGAAAATGCTTCTATTGATACTAGCTCATGACAGGACATGATGATACAGCCATAAAGCAAGTCCCAGCACAAAGTATTTAACGTAGGAATTCCCTGAGGCTCAATACATGAACTTGCAAAGTGTGAAGCCTTAGGATCTGGTGACACATGCAGTCATCAAGACATTCTGGCATGGAGTAAATTCTGTCAACATGGCTTTAACGTGACGGTTATATGAACTTGAAAGATTGGTTAAGTACAAGATTATACAAGTCAGGAATTGTGTTAAGAACAAAAGACCATTAAAATCATAAGGATGATTGCACCCTCTCATTTCAAAATAAGAAGAAATAGCTATAAACATCCATTAATGACCAAAACACATAAAGCATGAAATATGAAGGTAGGAAAATTGGGAATCATCATAATAAAATAAAATACATAAAGATCTACCTTCTAGGCACTTATGATCTGAAATGAACTGACATTGACCATTTTAAATCAGTCAGTTCAGTGGCCTATCATGCCAGAAATGACAAATTGGAGAAGAATGGTATCACAGTTATCATCAGAAAGAACATTTCAAGTTTTATCCTAAAGTACAATTTTGTCATTTTATAGGAAAATATCTGTATACCTGCAAGGAAAACCAATTAATCCATTACTAAATTTATTCACCAGCAACTAATGACCAAAAACAACACACCACGAATTGAGGAGTTTTATTAACTTCTCTTACAGAAGGTCAAGGACTGCAGCCTTCAATATGGATTGAAGCTCAGCATCAAGAAAACAAAGATTCTCAGCACTGGGCCAATTGGAAGCAACAGTATGGATGGTGAAGAGATTGAGATAGTTAACAGTTTTCGTTTACTTGGTTCCACAGTCAACACTATTGCTAACAACAGCCAGGAAATCAAGAGATGGATTGCATTGGAATAGTGAGGAACCTCTCAAGAGGACTGAAGAGCAATGACGTCAGGCTGGAGACTAAGGTGTGCTTCATCCAGTCTATAGTCTTTGCAATTGCGTGCTATGCATCAGAGAGTTGGACAGTGACTAGTGATGATAGAAAGAGAATTGTTGCCTTTGAGTTGTGGTGCTGGAGAAGAGTGTTGAATATACCGTGGACTGCTATTGGAGTCAAGGATTCTGAAGCTTTTTCTGACATACTTTGGGCATGTTGTAAGGAAGGACTGGTCCTTGGAGAGGGACATCATGTTTGGGAGAGTGGAGGAACAGCGTAGGAGAGGAAGACCCTCGATGAGATGGATTGATTCTGTGACTGGAGTGGTGGGAATGAGTGTGTTTGAGACAGCAAGGTTTGTGCAGGATAGGACGCCATTTAAGTCTCCTATACATAGGGTCGCTATCAGTCGCAAGTGACTCAATGGAAAACAACAACAACAACAACCCTAAAATGATAGAATGTGTACTAAAGATGCTTTGATAATTACTAGCTACTGGAATGTGAAAGTTTAAAAAAGTAAAGAGAACTTGTTGTTATTGTTGTTATGTGCCGTCAAGTCCCTTGTGACTCCTATTTACAACAGCCCAAACCCTGCTCTATCCTGTGCCAATCTTATTCTCTCTGGCACACCTACCTCCATTTCCCCAGTCACTGAATTAGTCCATCTCATTGAGGTTCTTACTCTTTTGCACTGTTCCTCAACTCCCAAGCATGACATCCCTCTACAAGAAGAGGTCCCTACTTGCAACATGTCCAAAGTATGTAACATGACACTTCTGAATCCTTGCCTCCAAGGAGCAACCTGGCTTCACCCTCTCCAGGATGAACTTGTTTTCCTAGAAATCCATGGTGTATACAATACTTTTCTCCAGCACCACAGATCAAAGGCATCAATTTCATCATCCCCAGTCATTGTCTAGCCTTCTGACACACAGAATGTAGTTGCAAAGACTCTAGGAATTGGAAAATATGGTCTTGGTGTAATAAATGACAAGGTAGATCACATAATAGAACTTTTTAAGACTAATAAAATGTTAATTGTAATTATTTCCTTTCATCAATACAAATAGTGACTATATATTTGAACCTTTCCAAATAGAATACATAAGAATGAAATTGACAACATCTGTGGAAAGAGACTATGGAGAAACTTAATAGCAAAACTCAGAACAAAGCCAGGGCCAACAGCAGAACAGGTCAGTTGCCTATATGTAAGTTCAAGTTGAAGCTGAGAAATATTAAAACAAGTCCAGTGGAGTCAAAGTATGACATTGAATATATCTCAACTAAACTTAGAGACTGTCTTAAGAATAATAATATGATGAGAGATACTGTCACTTTTATTAAAGGACTTTTTCTAAAAGCAGAAAACATCATAAAGATGTGTTTTATTGTGCTCTATTAACTATGCAAATATATTACATTTTGTGGACGGTAACAAATTATGGACAGCAATGTAGTCAAATTACAGCTAACCATGTTAACAATGAGAATTTTGTAACACTTATGGTAATGTCAAATGTATACATGGATCAAAAGATAGTTGCTAGAAAAGAACAAGAAGATACTGCTTTGTTTGAAATCAGGAAATGTACATGCCAAAGTTTTAACATTTCATTCTATTTGTTCAACACTTATGGTGAGTAAATAATCTAAAATATTGTGGTATCTAAAGAACAGGAAAAGCATCAAGACTGTAGAAACACTCGTTAACTACCTGCAATATCCATGTTATGCAAGTATGGCTGCTGAAAGTGAAGAAAACTTGAAGTATTTACTGATGTTGATCAAAGGCTAGCATTTGGTCTGGATTACACCTCAACATGAAAATAAAAATTTTCACAAGTCGACCAACATGCAACATTAGGATAAACAGAGAAAGAATTAAAAGTTCATTTGAATTGGATCCACAAACACCACCCCAGGGAATTTTCATTAAGAAATTGATGACATATTTGATAAATCTACAGAAGTTCTCGTTAAAATATTAAAATGCAAAAGTAAGACCTTGAGGGAATGCCTGGCCCATGCCATGGTATTTTCAGTTACTTCACACATATATTAAAGTTGAACAATGAACAAAGAAGGTTGAAGAAAAACTGATACATTTTCATCATAGTAGTGCTAGTGAAGAATAGTGAACAGGAAGGAGCTGGCCAGAACAAATCTGTTTTGTAAATTGTTAAGTCAGACTTACCTCAGAAGGAAGGATTGTAAGACTTAGTGTTTTGCAAATATCATTAAAGGATCCAATCACTTTAGAAGAACATCATGCTAAGTAAAGAATAGAGTTGGGGCAAAAAAGACAGTGACATGCTTTGACACAATAGATTCAAATACAGCAACAATTATGAGAATGTTGCAGAACTATATCTTGTTTTGTTCTATTGTAAAGACAGTGGCTATAAGTTGAAACGGACTGAAAGATATCTAGTTAAAAGCAAGCAAAACAAGATAGGAAACTAGGATCTACTACACATAAGCAAGTCATGTTTCCTCAAACACATTAATGAGAGAGATAGAAAATAAATCCTTATCTGCCTAATTAGACATGCACTGCTAGTGGAGAGTAGATCCTGGCTTACTATTGTTTTTTAATTACAATTCAGTTAGTTCTAACTCATGTTGTTATGTGACATCAGGTCACCAGCAACCCATAGTAACCCTATGTATAGCAGCTCTGAAGCCTGCCCTGTCCTCATCCAGTCTGATTAATTCTGATACACCAACTCCCATTGCCCCCATTACTGTATCAATCCATCTCATCCATCTCATCTCGATTCTTCCTCTTCCGTGCTGTCCTTCCGCCCTTCTGAGCATAATGTTCTTCTCCAGAGATTGGTCCCTCCTGGTCACATGCCCAAAGTATATGAGACAGAGCTTCAGAACTGAGGCACAGACAGAGGTTGAGATTTGTACACCAATGTTCATAGCAGCATTATTCAGCATCACAAGAACATGGAAACAGCCCAAATGTCTAACCAAAATAGAATGAGAAGTTATGGTACATTCACACAATGGAATTCTATGCAGCACACAGGAGCAATGATTTTGTAAATTATTACCTAACTTGGGAGGGGCTGGAAAGCATTATGCTGAGTGACCTAACTCAGTCCCACAAGGATAAATATTGTACAAAACCATTATTTTAGAATGAATAAAAGGATCCAAGAGGTCTGGGAGAGGTTGGAAGCAGAGGGAAGAGGATGTGCAGGAGGAGGGAGGATTAATCATGGGGTTGTACAGTTTGATGGGGGAGGAGAGGGAAATTGAAATAATTTGTTCTTGAAAACAATGTATTCAAGTTCTGTAAATAAACTAGCAGAAAATAAATAAAAAAAAATTAAAATACCCTAGCCTCCAACTAGAAACTTGGTTTCACCCTCTCCAAGACAGACCTAATCATTTTCTTGGAGTTCCATGGTATGTTCAAGATTCTTCTCCAGCACTACAACTCAAAGGCATCGGTTCTTCTGTCATCCTTAGTCATTTTTCAGCTCTCTGGTGCATAGCGAGTAATTGCAAAGATCGTTGTCTATATTAGGTGTACCTTGGTCTCTATACTGACATCCTTGTTTTTCAGTACTCTGGAGAGGTTCCTAATAGCAGATTTTCTCAGCGGGATTCGTCTTTTGATTTCCTGCCTACTGGTGCCAAGAGTGTGATTGTGGAGCCGAGCAAGCAGTAATTGTTAACAACCTCAATCTCTTCTCCATCTATTATGGTGCTTCCAATTGTTGCAGTGGTGAGAATCTTTGTCTTCTTGATGTTGAGCATATATACAACAGAACTGAACAAGATAAGCAATCTGATGGTTTAGTGGTAAGAAGTTGCGCTGTCAATCCTAATGCATAAGGTTAAAATCTACCAGCTTTTCTGCAGGAAAGAGATGGATAATCTTATCCCAGGTGATTTGTTGCCTCTGAAAATCCATAAACAGGCTAGTTATGAGTCAGTTCTGATTTGATACTACATACCAACAATATAAGGATATTGCTTTTAAGTCTTAAATTTTGTAAATGTTAATATAGTCCTTGAAGAATTAACTACGTAAATTGACATCCAATTGAGGGGTTTTGTTTCTATTATAAAATTTAATCACATATTACACACATGCACACCACTGCCATTGAGTTACTACACATGTAAACAGTGGCCGTTGAGTTTATTCCTTTCACCGAACTCATCTAGCCACTGATTTTTACTTCCCTCTCCCTCTCTTCTTATTTTTGTTAAACCTCCAAGATTATTCTATTTTGTTTAATCTTTTTATGATAGTGTTCGTGTGCCATAATTATTCTTCTATTACTGAGTTGTGTCACTCAGAATAATATGTTCCAGGTTCAGCTGTGTTGTGCAGTATTTCATAAATTCTTGAATGTTTTTCACTTATGCATACTAATCTTTAGTAGAATCTTGCTTGCATGTGAAACCAATGAGATTGTTCTATAGTTTCCACACTGTTGGGTCACCTTTCTTTGGTATGGGAACAAATATAGATCTCTTCCAGTCAGTTGGCCAAGTGGTTGTTCTCCAGATTTCTTGTAACAACTTGATGAGCACGTGCAGGGTAGCATCTGTTAACTGAAATATGTCAATTGGTATACCATCTATTCCTGGGGCCTTATTTTTTGCTATTTCCTTCAAAGTAGCCTGAACTTCTTTCTTCATCACCATAGGCTCTTGCTCATATGTTGTTTCATGAAATTCTTCTGTGTCTGCCAATTCGTTTTGATACAGTGACTCAGTAAATGCTGAGCGAGTTTAGCCCTTTTGATTTTCTGACTCAACTTCTTGCACATTTCATTGTAATAGTTAACTTTGTCCTCCCATGCTATCTTTTGAAATCTTCTATTCAACTCTTTAGTATCTTGAATTCTTCCTTGTTCTTGGTTTCTCTGTGCTCCTGTGCAATTTTCAGAGTGTCTTCTGATATCTATTTTAGTGTTCTCTTCCTCTTCTATCTTTGCAATAACCATTTGCACTCTTCCTGGATGATATAAACTTGATACCCTCCCACAACTCATCTGGTATTTGTTCATTACTGTTCAATGCCTCAAACCTGTTCCTGAGATGGTTCTGAAATTCTGGAGGGATAGACTTAAAGTCATATCTTGGCTGCCTTAGATTTGGTTTAATTTTCCTCAGCTTCAGCTTGAACTTGCATATGAGTAGTTGGTGGTCTGCTCCACAGTCAGCTCCTGGTCTAGTTTTCACAGCCGATATTGAGCTTCTCCAGCGGTTCTTTCTGCAGATATAATTGATCTGATTCCTTTGCATACTATCAGGTGAAATCCATGTATATAACCTGTGTTATGACTCTTAAAAATGTATTTACAATGAATGATTGTGCAAAATTCAATCATTTTCTCTCCAGCTCCATTTCTGTCACCAAGTCCATGTTTTCCAACTACTGCTTCTTCTTCTCTGTTGCCAACTTTTGCATTCGAATCACCCATTATTATCTAAAAAACGACTGTAACAACATATCAGCAGAGAACTGCTGGAAGTCCAGGCTGGGTTGCTGGAAATCCAGGCTGGGTTTAGAAGGGGTCATGGTTTTAGGGATATTGCAGCCAATGTTAGATGGATCTTAGCTGAAAGCAAGGAATACAAGAGGAATGTATACCTGTGTTTCATTGATTATGTAGAGGCATTTCACTGTGTGTTGACTCTGAGAAGAATGGGAATTCCAGAACATTTGATAGTGCTAATGCGAAACCTATACTTGGACTAAGAGGCAGTCATCAGAACAGAGCAAGGAAACACTGCATGGTTCAAAATTGGGAAGGGCGCACGACAGGGATGTGTCCTGTCTCCTTAACTTTTCAACCTGTATGCAGAACAGATTATCCAGGAGGCTGGGCTCTATGAGGAGAAATGTGGCATCAGTATTGGTGGAAGATTTATCAACAATCTGCGTTATGCAGATGACACAACCTTGTTTGCTGAAAGTGAGGAGGACCTGAAGAGCTTGCTGCAGAGGGTAAAGGAGTGCAGTCTCCAATATTGAGGGTCAATGTCAAGAAGACAAAGATTCTCACCACTGGACCAATTGGCAGCATCGGGATGGATGGTGAAGAGATTGAGACTGTTCACAGCTCTAGTTTGCTTGGCTCCACAGTCAATACTCTTGGCACCAGTAGCCAGGAAATTAAAAGATGTATTGCCACAGGAAAGTCTGCTGTTAGGGACCTCTCCAAAGTACTGAAGTGCAATGATGTCTCTCTGGAGACTAAGATGAGTCTGATACAGGCCATGGTCTTTGCTATTACTTGTTATGCATCAGAGAGTTGGACAATGACTAAGGAGGCTAGAAGGAGAATTAATACCTTTGAGCTGTGGTGCTGGAGAAGAGTATAGAGGTTACCCTGGACTGCTAGGAAAACAAACAGATTCATCCTAGAAAGGGTTAAACCGGGCAACTCCATGAAGACAATGATTTGGAGGCTTTGTCTAACATACTTTGGACAAATTATAAGGAGGGATAGGTCCTTGGAGATGGACATCATGCTTGGTAGGGTGGAGGGGCAGCACAGGAGGGGAAGGCCCTCTATGAGGTAGATTGATTCAGTGACTGGGGTAGTCGGGATGGGAGTGTCAGAGACAGTGTGGTTGACACAGGACAGAGCAGAGTTTAGTGCTGTTGTACATAGGATTGCTGTGAGTCGCAAGCAACTTGATGGCACATAACAACAACAACATGCATACTAATGAGTTGTGTGAATATGCCATAGTTTCTTTAGCCATTCATTTAATGGTAGATATTTTGATTGTTTCCAATATCTTGTTACTCTAAATAATGCTCTAATCTATAATGATGTAAGTATTTTTGTGTCACAAACCATATTTCCTTGAGATATATACCTGTTAATGGGAAAGGCTAGGTTCTAGTATGTTGTTCATAGGATCTCTATGAGTCATAGTTGACACAACAGCATTTAATAATAGTAGGATGGCTAGACCAAAAGATATTTCCTATTTTCAATTTTCTAAGTTTCAAAATATTTTAGTGATTGTATTATTTTACATTTTCACCAACAATATATGAAAGTTTTAATCTTTCAAAACCATCAATACCAGCATTTGTTGTGTTGTCTTTTTAAACTTTACTGTTGTTGTTGGGGTGAGATGTTATCTCATTTTTGTTTTGATTTGCATCTCTCTATTCAAATGGATTGCATCTCAACATCAGGAATCCAAAGATATCACAGGAATAATCGTCAACATTATGATAGATGGAGAAAGGATTGAAGTTGTCAATGATTTAATTTTCCTTGGATCAACAATCAATACCCTTGTTCAGAAGTCAGGAAATCAGGAGATGTATTGAGTAGGGTCAGTCTGCTGTTAGACACCACTCCAGAATGCTGAAGAGCTATAAAATCAGTTTGAAAACTAAGGTGCAGTTAATTCAGGCTGTGGGCTTCTCCATCACCTGCTACATATCAGAGAGCTGGACAATGAAAAAGGTTGACAGAAGAAAAATGGATGCCTTTGAGTTGTGGTTCTAGAGAAGAGTAACGAATATCGCATGGACTGCCAAGAGGACATCTTAGAGAAAGTATATCTGGAGTGCTGCTTGGAGGCAAAAATGGTAAATCTTCATCTTTCATATTTTGGACATGTAGCTATCTAGGGAAGGCTATTCATTGGAAAGTAACATTATTCTTTGGAAGATGAGGGGTCAGCAAAGGAGAAGATGACTCCCAATGAGACAGATTGATAAGGTGACTTCAGTGATGAACTTGAGTGTTCCAGAAATGGTGAGGAGGGTGCAGGTTGACTGTTCATAGTTTTGCTGTGAGTGATTACATCTAAAACAACAATCAGCTGGAGCTAATGGAGGAAGCTCTAGTGGTCTGATTTATGTCACTCAAAATAATGTGCTGTGTTGTCAACCGAAAGACAAGAGGTTTGGAACCACCTGCTTCTCCACAGAAAAAGTAGGTAATCTCCTCCCATGATATTTACAGCTTCTGAAGACTGCCAGAGGGTCAGCTATGAGACTATTCCAACTCAACATTACATAACAACATAAATATCAATAGCTAATTATCTGGATCATTTATATGTGTGTTTGTTGGCTTTCTGAGTGTCTTGTTAATGTCCTTTGTCCATTTCCAATAGGGTTGATTATCTGTCTGAGGTTTTGGAGTTTTCCATACATTTTGGAGATGAGTCCCTTTTCAGATGTACAATTGTTGTTGTTATGTAACATCGAGTTGCTTGCGACTCATAGTGACCTTATGTACAAGAGCCCATCCTGCTCTATCCTGTGCCAACCTCACTGTCTCCAACACACCTATTCCGACCACCTCAATCACTGAATCATTCCATCTCATTGAGGTGGTCTTCTCCTAAGCAGTCCCTCCACTCTCCCAAACATGATGTTGCTCTCCAGGGACTGGACCCTCCTAACAACATGCTTAAAGTATGTCAGATGAAGCTTCAAAATCCTTGACTCCAAGGAGTAGGCCAGCTTCACCCTCTCCAGGACAAAACATTTAGCAGTCCATGGCATATTCAACACTCTTCTCTAGCACCACATCTCAAAGGCATCAATTCTCTTTCTATCATCCCTAGTCACTGTCCAGCTCTCCGATGCATAGCACGCGATTACAAATATTATAGCTCGTATGAGGCACATCTTAGTCCAGGCTGATGTTGTTGTTCTTCGGTACTCTGGAGAGGTCCCTGATGACTGACTTTCCCAATGCAATTTGTCTTTTGATTTCCTGGCTACTGGTACCAAGAGTGTTGACTCTGGAGCCAAGCAAACTGAAACTGTTAAATATCTCCATCTCTTCACCACCCATATTGATGCTGCCAATTGACCCAGTGGTGAGAGTCTTTGTTTTCTTGATGTTAAGCTTCAATCTATATTGAAGGCTGCAGTCTTTGACCATCTGCAGCAAGTGCTTCAGGTCCTCCTCAGTTCCAGCAAGCAGGGTTGTGTCATCTGCATAATGCAGGTTGTTGATGAATCTTGCACCAATCCTGAGGCCACATTCCTCCTCGTACAGCCCAGAGTCCCAGATGATCTGTTCTGCATACAGATTGAAAAGGTCTGGAGACAGTCTACATCTCTGGTGGACCTTCCTTCCAAATTTTGAACCAAGCAGTGTCTCCTTGCTCTGTTTGGATGACTGTGTCTTGGTCCAAGTATAGGTTTCCTATAAGCACAATCAAATGTTCTGGGATTACCATTCTTCTCAGAGTCACCCATGTCTTCTTGTGATCCCCACAGTCAAAAGCTTTTGCATAGTCAATGAAGCACAAATAGACATTCTTCTGGTACTCTCTGCTTTCTGCCGAAATCCATCTAGCATTAGCTATAATATCCCTAGTACCATGACCTCTTCTAAATCCAGCCTGCACATCTGGCAGTTCTCTGTTGATGTGTTGTTCCAGTTGTTTTGGGATAATTTTCAGCAGAATCTTGCTTGCCTGTGATATTAATGATACTGTTTGATAATTTCTGTACTCTTGTCAGGTCACCATTTTTTAAAAGGGAACAAATATCAGTCTTTTCCAGTTAGTTTGCCAGAAGGCTGTCTTCCAGATTTCTTGGCACAACGTGATGAGTACATCCAAGGCAGTATCTAATTGTTGAAATATGTCAATTGATATGCTGTCATCTCCTGGAGCCTTGGTTTTTGCCAATTCCATCAGAGCAACTTAAACTTCTCCTTCATCACTACAGACTCTTGCTCATATGGTATTTCATTAAATTCTTCTGTGTCAGCCAGTTCCTTCTGGTAGAGTGACTCTGTGTACTCTTTTCATCTTATTTTAATGCTCCTGGATCATTCAACACTCTACCCAAAGTATCCTTAAGTAATGCCACTCGTGGCTTGAATTTGTGTTCAACTTAAGCTTACGAAATGCTGAGCGAGTTCGGCCCTTCTGATTGTCTGACTCCAGCTATTTGCACATATATATCATCACAATGTCTTGCTTTTTTGTCCCGAGGTGCCCTTTGAAATTTTCTGTTCAGCTCTTTAATTTCTTGATTTCTTCCTTTTGCTTTGGCTTTCGGTGCTTAAATGCAATATTCAGAGTCTCATCTGACATCCATCTTGGTCTTTTCTCCTCTTCTGCCTATGTAATGATATTTTGCATTCTTCATGGATGATATTTTTTATATCCTCCCACATCTCATTTTGTCTACACTCATAGATGTTGTTGTTGTTAGGTGCCGTCGAACGTAGATGACTTATAGCGACCTTATGAATGAAAGACCTGAGCACTGCTCATAGTTTCTGGAGGAAAACCATTTTAGGTGTAGATGTCACTCCTGCTTCCAAACTTGTTTTAATTGGGAAGCTCCACAAAATACTGTCTACCATAGGTAACTATTATCACATCTGGCACATCAGTGTCACAGTTTTAGCATCACAGCAACCATGAGGTACCTCTGTACAGCAATGCACAGACCAATGCTATACCACCTAGAAGAATGTTTCACAAAAATATAATTTGAATCAGGCCTGAGGGCCACATATTAAAATCACCCACCTTGGGCTTGGTAACATAACTTTCTGTTTACTAGGCCAATGTAGTTCTTTCTATGTTGTTGTTATTGTTGTTAAGTGCCGCCAAGTCCTATCTCCTGTGCAAATTACTGCTTCTGAGAAAATTGCTGAAGTGTTTGCTATTAGTCTCTTCTGACTCAAGGCAAAGAGTTTTGGTGGTGGGTTTGTGGGGTTTTTTTGTTGTTGTTGTTGTTTGGGGTTTTTAGATGAATTTAAGAATTTTGTTTCTGCTGTTGTTTGGTGCCATCAAGTTGAGTATGACTCATAGTGACCCTATGAACAAACATGTCTCAGCTCTATTCTATATTGTGCCATTCTCATATTTCCTGACACATAAGAGCCCATTGCTGCAGTTATCATGTCAATTAACCTGGTTGAGGATCTTCCTCTCCTTCACCAATCCTCCATCCTCCCTAGTACCATGTCCTTCTCCAAGGAATACCCCCTTCTGATAACATGACCAAAGTATGTGAGGCAAAGCCTCATCATTCTTGCTTCAAAAGAGCACTCTTACTGTACCCTCTGCAAGACATATCTGTTCTCTTAGCCATCCATGGGATGTTCAGTGCTCATCTCCAACACCACAGCTCAAAAATTTCAATTCCTCCTCTTTTATCCTTATTTATTGTCCAGCTCTCAGATGCATAGCAAGTGATAGGCCTGAACCAAAACCACAATCCTCAAACTAGCATAATTTTTCCCAGTAATTTGGAGAGGTCCTTAACTGAAGATTTTCCCAGTGCAATGCATATCTTCATTTCCTGACTGCTAATACCAAGGATGTTAATTGTGGATCCAAGCAAGATGAAGTTATTGACAGTTTCAATTTCCTTTCCATCCATCATGATGTTGCCTATTGGTCCAGTGGTAAGAATCTTGACATTGAGATGTAATCCATACCAAAGGCTGTATTCCTTGATCCTACACAACAAGTGCTTCAATCTTCCTCACTTACAGCAAGCAAGGTTGTGTCATCTGCATAACACAGGTAATTGATGAGTTTCCCTCTAATCCTGATACCACATTCCTCTTCATAGAATTAAGCATCTGAAATAATTTGCTCAGCAATTATTGATTGACTAGATACAGAGAGAAAATACAACCCTGACACAATCCCTTCTCTATTTTAAGCATGTAGTGTTCTTCTGCTCTGATTGTATGACAACCTCCTGGTCCAGGTATAGGTTCTGCATGAGCATAATTAAGTGCTCTGGGATTCCCATTCTTCTCAATGTCATCCACAACTTGTTATGATCGAGCCAGTCATATTCCTTTCCATAGTAAATAAAGCACAAATAGACATTGTTCTGGTATTCTTCGCTTTTAGCCAGGATCAATATGACATCAGTAATGATGTCCCTGGTGCCATGGTTTCTTCTAATTCTTTCTTGAATTTTTGGCAGTTCTAAGTACTGTTCTAGCTGTTTTTTAATAATCTTCAGTAGTATTTTTCCTGAATGATAGATTAATGGCATTATTAAGCTTTCTGTTTTAGTTGGTTCTTTTGTGACATTGTTCATTTCATTCTTCATTCATATTATTGATGTTACTCCCTTCTTTTCCTTTCTTACAATTTCCAGGTTCTTGTCAATTTTACTAATTCTTTCAAAAAGAGCCAAATTTTGTTAATTCTATTTTTTCTGTTTTCCATTTATTTTATTACAACATTGATCTTTATTACTTCCTTTTTTATGGAGATTGTAAGCTCTATTTGCTCTTCTTTTTCTAATTGTTGGAGATAGTGAGTTAGGGTGTCAATTTTGGTTCTTTCAACTTTCTTGCTGTGTATGTTTATTATCATAAGCTGACATTCAAATATGCTTCCACTGTGTTTCAAAGATTTTAATAGGCTTTTTAAATTCCCATTTTTTATCAAGAATTAAATTTTTCATTTTTATTTATTCTGTTACTGTGTAGCATTCATTCTTAATTTTCTCTCTTGATTCTCTGTTGATAATTTATAACTTTATATCATTATGGTATTTATGAATATTATTTTATAGTATTGTAGTATTTTTATGTTTTTTTTAATTTATTGAAACTTACTCTAGAACCTAACATGATCTGTTCTGGAGAAAGTTCCACATATACTGGAGAAGAAAATATGTTGCATTCTTTTTAGAATGAAGCATTCTAGATATAAGATAAGCTGTTTTGTTTCCCTCTGTCTCTGTTACTTTTCTCTCCAGTAATTCTGTCTTTTCTTAAAAATGGTACATTTAAAGTCATTTACTATTATTGTGAATTTTTCATTTCTCTCTTCAAATATGTTAAGGTTTGATTTTTATGTCATGTAACTCCATCATTGGGTATGCAGATATTAATTGTGTCTTCCAGTTCAAGTAACCATTTGAACATTACATAATCATCCTTGTATCTCATGCTACTTTTTGTCTTGAAGTCTATTTTATCAGAAATTAATAATATAACTTATACTATTTATAATTGTTGTTTACTTGATATATGTTTGCACCATTTAATTTTTAGTCTATCTTGTTCTACGTGTCTAACATATGTCCATTATAGACAGCATATTGATCAAGGACCGTATTTTATTATCCATTATACTATTCTACTACTCTTCCTGATCAACTTAATCTACTCACATTCAGTGTAATTATCAACAGTTTTAATATTATTCCTGTTATTTTACTGTTGTGGTGTTTCGATAATTTCCCCCTATGCTGTTCCTGATTTCTTTCTTCCTCCTACTTCCATGTGATAAGTTCTTTTTGTTTATTGATTTGTGGTGTTGTTGTTGTTATGTGCCGTCGAGTTGCTTGCAACTCATAGCGACCCTATGTACAAGATTCCTAAATGCTGCTCTATCCTGTGCCAACCCGATTACCCCAGTCACTGAATCAATCCACCTCATAGAGGGTCTTCCCTTCTTGTGCAGTTCCTCCACCCTCCCAAGCATGATGTCCCTCTCCAAGGACCAGTCCCTCCTTGCAACAAGCCCAAAGTATGTCAGGCAAGCTTCAGAATCCTTGACTCCAAGGAGCACTCCAGCGTCACCCTCTCCAGGACAAAGCTGTTTGTTTTCCTAGCAGTCCATGGTATATTCAACACTCTTCTCCAGCACCACAGCTCAAAGGCATCAATTCTCTTTCTATCATCCCCAGTGTCAAATGAGTCCTTTAATTCTCTTTGGGGCCACAAAAACTGCTCTAGGTATAAACAATCATAGGAAGGACAGTTCTCTTCCTCTGTTACAGGGAGAAGAGTGATTAGGTTTAAAGAAACTTAGTATATGAAGCTGTCAAAAGAAGGTCCTCTTAATTGGTTGAATGTGTTGGCAGATACATGTTACTACATTAAAGGAGAGACAACATGGGAGATGCAGAGAGAGATAAATAGTGATTGAGATTGACAGAGTGAGAGAGAAAGAAGTGGAGAGAGAGATAAGCTATGAGAGACATTGAGATCTGTAGAGATATTTGATCATCATCTCTTAATTTTCTGGGGTGAGATAGAATGAATCAGGCTCAGAAGTTTTAAATATGTGTTTAAAAGTTGAACCATGGCAAAAATGTTAGGAATTAGAATTCTATAATAGCCCTGTTGTTGTTGTTGTTACATAGTCTAGTCAGAACTGACTCACAGCTGACTCTCCAGTCAGTTTTCAGATGCTCTTAGACTGCACAGGAGGAGATGGACATGGCCTGTGTTTCTCCTACTGAGCAATTGTATTTGAACGGTGTGTCTTTGAGTTGGCAGTGCAACTCCTTACTTCTAAGCCACCAGAGCTCCCTGAAGTGTCCCTGTTTTTGTTATGTGCCATCAAATAGGAACTGACTCGTAGCTAATTCACCAGTGGGTTTTCAGAGGCTATAATTCACATGGGAAAAGATCACCCATCTTTTCCCTGTGGACCAGCTGGCAGATTTAAACCTTCCTATGGGTTGGCAGCAACCCTTCTTATCACTAGGCCACCAGAATTCCCTCTGCAATAGCCCTAGATACCTAAAATGAAATGACCTAAATACTTGACAGAAAGCTGAGCAAAATGCAATGTTTTCTCTGGAAATGTTATGTACACAGCAATTATACAGCTTACCAAAAGATAGTGTCTTACAGGCAAGCTTGCCTAACTAGAATACAAAATAAAGTCATTCATATGTTGAAAAAGGGAGACTTATCTGAAAATCTGTATGTAAATTCTAAGAAAAAAATGAATGGGGAGCTCAGTGAAATCCTGAAAGATTAAAATCCAGGTGAAATCATGAAAACCAATCAAAAACACAACCCCCAAGTGAAACAAGTCCACTCCTTTTTAATTCATTCTAACTCCTAACGACCTCCATTTGGTTCCTGAAGACTAAATTATGTTTTTATTTGTATTTGTTAATTAACTTTATTTTTCTTTAATTTTATACTATTTGTTTACAAAGTTCAAATACATTGTTTTTCACACAGGACCCTTCGCATTTCCCTTGCCATCCCCACCATGAAGCCTGAAATCTTTGTAGGAGGAAACTGCCCATCTTTCTCTCATGGAACAGGTAGGGAATATGAATCAAAGATCTTTTGGTTAGAAAGAAACTATGTGATAAACCATGTCACCAGAGTATCTTATGTCAAGTAAAGACAAATAAATATTAGCTACTAGTAACTATACAAATGTCTTTTTTTAAAAAAGACTACAAGTCTATCATGTAGGTTAAATGTTGTTGTTGTTGCTGTTGTTATTATGTGCCATCGAGTTGCCTGCCACTTATAGTTACCCTATGCACAAAAACCCTAACCCTGTTCTATCGTGTGCCAATCTCATTGTCTCTGACACACCTACCCCCATTACCCCAGTTATTGAATCAATTCATCTCATCAAGGGTCTTCCTCTCCTACGGTGTCTTTCCACCTCCCCAAGCAAGATATCCCTCTCCAAGGACTGATCCTGCCTTGCAACCTGTCCAAACTATGTCAGATGAAGTTTCAGAATCCCTTAGAAAACGAAAAATATGCATTAGGGACAATGGGTAACTTAGGAATGACAGTGTGATTAATTTCTTGTAAATCCTTACTATCTTCAGTTTCTATTTTGTGGCTTCTTTGGTGAAAGAATTGAGAGTATTTCAAGGGTTAGTTCATTTAGAATGAAAATCTTTAATGAAGGCAGTCAATTCTTCCTTTGTTTTTCATTTAAGTGACTAAGAGGGAATTTTTGCAGGAAATTAATTGTCCACTTCAATGTTATTATATTCACAGAATAATATTTGGCCAATAACTAATTGAAGATGAGTGACTCATAAAATTTCAGGAAATTGAGAAATAACTTTAGGACAAGAGGAACCTGAACAATTTCAACTTTAAAAAGACTTGCATATGACAAATAACCGCTTCTTTTTGCATGTTATCTATGCCAAGTTCTGGAGAAAAATTGTTTCCTTTTTTTTCCATTTTAAATGTAAAATCTCTTTTACTAAATTCACCAAGGAATCAGGACAAAGCATGCAAGATGTAGATAGGGACAAGAGACATCTGAACAGGCTAAGAATGAACTAGTGTTTCTTATTGATTAGTATTACCTACTATTTTATAGGTATTTTCCCTCTAGCATAGAGCAACCAATGTCACAGGGTATCTTTTGCATCAATTAAAATTGAAAGAATTCTCCATAATGTGCTTAGTTATTTCTCCTTTACAGTTCAGAACCACCATGGAAAAAAGTCCCTTGTGGTTATCACGAAATGTCACAGTGAAGCATTTTCTTCTAAGCAAAAGCAAAAAGTTTTATTGAAAGAGAAGAGAAACTAATGAATCAGAAGATGTACTAGCACCCAGGCAGTCTACAAATTGCAAAAAGATAGTTTCCTTCAGGTAATATAACAGAAGATTGTTCATAGGTATTCACAGGCATGAGAGAATGTGTGACAAAAGTTAGTATAGAGTTGTTAAGTACTTCTTAACAGTTTTATGTATAATATTAACCTCTTGAAACATGTTGAAGAAGGCATTCTTGGATTAACTCACTCAAAGACTTTCATAAAACAACTTTTTTAAAATAAAATTTTTTACTTTTTACTAGTTTACTTGTAGTGTTCATATACATTTTATACCTTATCTTTCCCATTTCCTTTACCCACCTCTCCCTCCACCCATCAAATTCTGTGACCCTATGATTAACCACCTCTATCATCCTCTCCACCCCATCCATAACCCTCTGCTTCCACTGATCCTGCCTTGCAACCTGTCCAGTTTGTCAGATGAAGTTTCAGAATCCTTTAGAAAATAAAAAATAATATTCATTAGAGACAACAGGTAATCTAGGAATGACAGTGTGATTAATTTCTTGTAAATCCTTCACTATCTTTAGGTAGTGCCAGGGATGCATCCTATCTCCATACCTTTTCAACCTATATGCAGAACAGATTATTCGGGAGGCTGGGCTCTATGAGGAGAAATGTGGGGTCAAGATTGGTGGACGATTTATCAACAATCTGCATTATGCAGATGACATAACCCTGCTTGCTGAAACTGAAGAGGACCTGAAGCACCTGCTTCAGAGGGTCAAGGACTGCAGCCTGCAATATGGATTGAGGCTCAATGTCAAGAAGACAAAGATTCTCACCACTGGACCAATTGGCAGCATCAGGATGGATGGTGAAGAGATTGAGATTGTACACAGCTTTAGTTTGTTTGGCTCCACAGTCAACAGTCTTGGCACCAGCAGCCAGGAAATTAAAAGGCACATTGCCATGGGAAAGTCTGCTGTTAGAGACCTCTCCAAAGTACTGAAGAGCAATGGTGTCTCTATGGAGAATAAGGTGCGTCTGATACAGGCCATGGTCTTTGCAATCACTTGTTATGCATCAGAGAGTTGGACAATGACCAAGGAGGATAGAAGGAGAATTGATGCCTTTGAGCTGTGGTGCTGGAGAAGAGTATTGAGAATACCATGGACTGCTGGGAAAACAAACAGACTTGTCCTGTAAAGGGTTAAAACAAGTGGCTCCTTGGAGGCAAGGATTCTGAGGCTCCGTCTAACATACTTTGGACATGTTGTGAGGAGAAACCGGTCCTTGGAGAAGGACATCATGCTTGGGAGGGTGGAGGGACAGCACAGGAGAGGAAGGCCCTCTGTGAGGTGGATTGATTCAGTGACTGGGATAATCGGGATGGGAGTGTCAGAGACAGTGTGATTAGCTCATGGCAGAGCAAAGTTTAGGGCTGCTGTACATAGGGTCTCTATGAGTTGCAAGTGAATCGATGGCACATAACAACAACAACATCTTTAGTTTCTATTTTGTGGCTTCTTTACTGAAAGAACAAGAGTATTTCAAGTATTAGTTCATTTAGAATAAAAATCTTTAATGAAAGCAGTTGATTCTTCCTTTGTTTTTCATTTAAGTGACTAAGAGGGAAGCCCCTTGGATCCTCACAAACATTGTACAATAATAGTATTATACAGTGTCCTTATGGGACTGAGTTCGTTAAGCATAATGCTCTCTTGCAACAACAAACAAACGTCTTCTAATATGTCCTCATATATGTCAAAATCTTTAACTTAAGCAATTAATTTGTTGTTGTTTGATGACATTGAGCCAAGTATGACCCATAAAGGTCTTATGAACTGTTGATCTGATCATTGTCATATTCTGTGCTATCTCCACAATCTCTGAGATACTTGAGCCCATTGATGCAGTCATTGTTTCAATCCATCTGGTTGTTTTCCTTCCTCTATTTTGTCACCCTTCTACTTTTCCAACTATGATGTCCCTCTCCAATAGTCTTTCCTAGCAACATACCCAAAATATGTGAAATGAAGCCTTGTTTTCATTGTCTATAAAGAGCACACTGGCTACACCGTCTTGATCTGTTCTTTAGGAAGTCCCTGGCATGTTTAGTACTCTAACACCACAGTTCAAAGACATCAATCCATCCTCTGTAATTCTTATTCGTTGCCCAGCTCTTAAATGCGAAGCAAATGATTGAAAAGAACATGGTCTGAATCAGACTGACCTTAATCATCAAACTGACTTCATTGCTCCTCAATAATTTGAGATATCCCTGACTGCAGACTTTCCTGATGTAATACTTAACTCCTTCCTGACTGTTGATGCTAAGGGTGTTGATTGTGGATCCAAGCAAAATGAAGATGGAAATAGTTTCAGTCTTTTCTCCGTCTATCATCATGTTGCCTATCAGTCTAGCAGTGAGAACTTGTGTTTTCTTTACATTGAAATGCTATCCATCTTGAAACCCTTGATCTTCTGCCACAAATGTTTCAAGACCTCCTTACTTTCAGTAAGAAAGATTGTGTCATTTGCATAAAGTAGGCTATTGAAGACTCTCCTATATTGATGCCATATTCTTCTTCACAGAGTCTAGCTTCTTGAATAATTTGCTCAGCATACATATTTTATAGGTATATAGAGAGGATACAACCGTGATGTACACATTTCCTATTTTTAAACCATGCAGTATTCCTTTGTTCTGTTCTCACAACAGTATCTTTGTCTAGATACAGATGTAACATGAGTAAAATTAAGTGTTCTAGGATTCTCATTCTTCCCAAATTTATCTGTAATTTGTTGTGATCTACAATGCCTTGATATAGTCAATAAATCTCAAATAGAGATTCTTCTGGTATTCATTGCTTTAAGTCAGAATCTATCTAACATCAGCAATGATGTTACTGGTACCATGACCTCTTCTAAACCTAGCTTGAACTTCTGGCAGTTCTCTATGTACTCTTCTGGATGGTTTTAATGTTCTTCAGCAATATTTGCTTTCATGTGATATTAATGATATTGTTTGATAATTTCCACACTCTGTTGGATCACCTTTCTTGAGAATGGGGAAAAAATATAGACGTCTTTCAGCCAGTTGGCCAGGTAGTTGTTTGTCCTCCAAATTTCCTGGAATAAATTGGAGATCATGTCCAGAGCTGCACCTGTTGGATGAAACATGTCAATTAGTATGTCATCTATTCTTGGGGCCTTCTTTTTCATCAATTCAAGTTATTTGAACTTCTCATTCCTTACTTTTGTCTCTTGATCATATGGAAATTCTAAATTATTTCGGTGTCAACCATTTCTTTTTTAACAGTGACT
>NW_006399823.1:10470993-10476141 GCF_000299155.1 Elephantulus edwardii | reverse complement strand
AAATAAAATGTTTATTTTTTACTGATTTACTTACAAAGTTAATATACAGGGTTGGGTTTTTTTATTGTTTGTTTGCTTTGTTTTTTTTCTCCACACTGGCTCTTTTCCATTTCCTTTACCCACCCCCACCAATCTAATTGTGTGACCTTATGATTAATCACTCCCGCTTCCACCTATCCACACCCCTCTGCTCCTACCCTCCCCCCCCCTTGGATCCTAATACACATTCTACAATAATGGCATTATACAGTATTTATTTTTATGAAACTGTGTTAGTTCACTCAGCATAATGCTCTCCAGTTCCTCCCAAGTTAGGCAGTAATTTACAAAATCATTGCTCCTGTGAGCTGCCTAGTATTCCATCATGTGAATGTACCACAATTTCTCAGTCTATTCCATTGACATGTGGGCCTTTTCCATGTTCTTGCAATGGTGAATAACAATGCTGTGAACATTTGTGTACAAGTCTACATTTGTGCCTCAGTTCTCATTTTCTTGGTGTATGTTTCATGCAGTGGAATAGCTGGATCATATGGAATTTCTATGCTCAAATTTTTGAGGAAGCACCAAAGTACCTTTCAGAGTATTTGCATCATTTTTACAAGGCCACTAATATTGTATAAGAATTCCTATCTCAATAATGTTTAAGAATTCCTATCTTGCCATATCCTCACCAACATTTATTACTTGCTGTCCTGTTAAAGTTTGCCACTGCTCTTGGAATGACATGTTATCTCATTGTGGTTTTGATTTGCATCTTTCTTATTGCCAGTGATTTTTGAGCATTTCTTCATGTGTCTGTTGGACATCCAAATATCTTCCTCTGTGAAAATTCTTTCCATGACTCTTGCCCATTTTGTAATTGTGTTATCAGTATTTTGTTGTTGTTGTTGTTGTTGTTGTTGAGGCCCTGTGAGTTTCTGTAAACTTTTGATATGAGACCCTTGTCTGAAATGGTATTGCCAAATGTTTTCTCCAATCAGTAAGTTTTCACTCTTGAAAAAGTTTTTGATGCACACAGACACTTAATCTTTAGATTTTATCCTCTCCAGACTGAGCATTTCTGTGTGTATTTGTCAGTCTTTTAATACCATCAAGTCTCTTTATACTATAGTCAGCTTATACCATCTATGTTTGATCCCAGTTTGTCTCTGATGAACTTTCTGTTTTTGGACTTTACTCCCAGGTCTCTGATCCACCTTGAGTTGATTTTTGTTTATGGTGTGAGATGTGAATCTTGTCTCAGCTTTCTGCAAGTAGCAGTCCACTTTTTCCAGCACTATTTGTTGAAGGGGTTGACATATCCCCATTTGATAGGTTTTATGTTCTTGTTGAGTACTAGTTGACCATAGATAGTTGGGGCTATTTCAGATTCCTTAATTCTGTACCAGTATTCTGCTGTTTTTTTTTTGTTTGTTTGTTTTTTTTTTTGTTTTTTTTTTTGTTTTTTTACTATTATTGTGTTAGGTTTTCAGGTCAGGGAGTACTATTCCTCCCACTTCATTTGTGTTTTTCAGAAGTGCTTTGATAATTCAAGGTGTCTTTCCTCTCCAATTGACCTTGACAATTTCCCTTTCTATCTCCTTGAAAAATGAATTTGATAAGTGTATTATGATTCCATTGAACATGTAGATTGTTTTTGGTAAGATTGTAATTTTCACGATATTGAATCTTTCTATCCATGAACAGGGCATATTTTTCCATTTCTTTATGTTATTTATTATGTCTTGCAGAAATTCTCTGTAGTTTTCTTTGTATTGGGCTTTTGTGTCTCTAATTAGGTTTATTCCCAAGTATCTCAAGTTGTGGTTGACTATTGTAAATGGTATTATTACTTTCTTGGTTTCCTTCTCCGAGTTATCTTTTTCTTTTGCAGAGGAATCCTACTGATTTTTGGATATTGATTTTATATCCCGCCACTCTACAAAATTGGCCTACTAACTCTAACAGTTGCTTGGGTTTTTTGTTTGTTTTATTTCTTGTTAAGTGTTTATGATTTTCTGTGTACACTATCATATAATCTACTGTTGTTGTTGTTATGTGTCATTGAGTTGCTTCTTACTCATAGTGACCCTATGTACAACAGCCCTAAACCCTGCTCTATCCCTTGTCAAACTTATTGTCTATGACATGCCTTCTACATTACCTCAGTGATGAAATAAATTCCTCTCATTGAGGGTCTTCCTCTCCTTCGCTGGCCCTCCAACCTTTCAAGAATGACATCTTTCTCCAAGGACTAATCCTGCCTTGCAACATGTCCAAAGTATGTCAGATAAAGCTTAGAATCTTTGCCTCCAAGGAGCAACCTGGGTTCACCCTCTCCAGGGCAAACTTGTTTGTTCTACTAGCAGTCCATGGTATATTCAATACTCTTCTTCAGCACCACGGCTCTAAGGTATCAACTCTCCTTCTACCATCCCTAGTCATTGCCCAGCTCTCTGATGCACAGCAAGTAATTGCAAAGACCCTGGCCTGTATCAGGCACACCTTAGTCTCCAGACTGATATCATAGCTCTTCAGTTCCTTGGAGAGGTCTCTGACAACACACTTTCCCAATGCAATTTGTCTTTTAATTTCCTGGCTGCTTGTACCAAGGGTGTTGATTGTAAAGCCAAACAAACTGAAGCTGTCAACAATCTCAATCTGTTCATTATCCATTGTGATGCTGCCAATTGGCCTAGTGATGAGAATCTTTGTTTTCATGATGTTGAGCTTCAATCCATATTGAAGGTTGCAATTCTTGACCTTCTGTAGCAAGCGCTGGAGGTCCTTCTCAGTTTCAGCAAGCAGGGTTGTGTCATCTGCATAGCACAGATTGTTTATGAGTCTACCTCTAATTCTGATGCTAATTCTCAGATCTTGGCTGAAAGCAGAGAGTACCAGAGGAATGTCTATCTGTGTTTCATTGACTATGTAAATGAATTTGACTTTGTGGATCACAACAAACTGGCTGATTCTGAGAAGAATAGAAACCCCAGAACACTTGATTGTACTTATGTGAAACTTATATTTGGACCAGGAAGTAGTTGTCAGAACAGAGCAATGAAACACTGCACAGTTCAAAATTGGGAAGGATGTGCATCAAGGATGTGTTCTGTCTCCATATCTTTTCAATCTATGTGGAACAGATTATCCAAGAGGCTGGACTCTATGAGGCAATGTGTGGCATCTGCGTATAATGACAGTTTAAACATTTCTTTGCTTAACTTGATGCTTTTTATTTCCTTGTCTTGTCATATTGCCCTAGCAAACACCTCCAATACAATATTGAATAGAAGTAGTAATAGTGGGCATCCTTGTCTGGTCCCTGTTCACAAGGAAAATGCTTTTAGTCTTTCTCCATTGAGAATGATATCAACTCTTGGTTTTGCGTATATACTTTTCATTATATTGAGATTGTTTCCTTCTATTTCAATTTTACTTAGTGTCTTTATCAGAAAGTGGTATTCTATTTTGTCAAATAACCTCTGCATCAATTGCTAAGATCATATGGTTCTCATTACTTTGTTAATATAGTGAGTTAGATAGATTTATTTTTTTCTTATGTTGAACCATCCTTGCATACCTATTACCACTTGGTCATGGTGAATTATATATATATATATAAATGCTTCTGGATTCTGTTGGTTAGGATTTTGTTAAGGATTTTTGCATCTATATTCATGAGAGATATTGGTCTGTAGTTTTCTTTCTTGATAATATCATTGCCTGGTTTGGGTATTAGCATTATGCTTGCTTCATAATATGTCTCTGGAAGTGTTCCTTCTTTTACTTTTTTAAAAAATTATTTAAGTAGAATTGGTGCTAAATTCCCTCTGAATGTTTGGTACTTTGAATTCAGTTGCGAAGCCATCAGGTCCTGGACTTTTCTTATGGGGAAGTCTTTTCATGACTTTTTCAATTTCTTATTTTGTGATGGGTCTATTCAAATGTTCTATATCTGTCCTTGTCAATCTAGATAGTGGATGTGTTTCAAATAATTTGTTCATTTCCTCTAAGTTTTCAAATTTATCAATGTATAGCTTTTCATAGTATTTTGATATTATTGATTCCTCTGGTTCTTTTGTGATGTCACCTCTACCATTTCTTAATTGAGTTCTCTGTGTCCTCTCTTTTGTTAAGTTTGCCAGTGCTTTGTCAATTTTATTGACTTTTTTGAAAACCAGCTCCTGGTTTTATTGATAGTTTCATTTGTTTTTCTATTTTCTATCTCAGTGATTTTGTTTCTTGTCCCTATAACTTCTTATCTTCTGGAGGCTATAGAATTATATTTTTTTCTTTTTTTCTCTGAAGGCATTGAGTTAGATCACTAGTTCTTCTTTCTTCCTCTTATTTTCTTTGATGGTTTTGATTCTGAAATCCATTTTATCAGAGATTAATATTGTCACTCTTGCTTTTTTTTGTGGTTGCCATTTGCTTGGTATATTTTTTTCTTAGCCATTGATTTGAAGTCTATCTCTCTCTTCTTTTTTTAGATGTGCCTCTTGTAGGCATCATATTGATGGGCTTTGTGATTTTACCCACTCTATTCTTTTTTCTCTTAATTGGCACATTTAGTCCATTCATATTAAGTGCGATTATTGTTAGGCCTGGTTTTACTGTTGCCATTTTGCTGTGTTTCTTTTTTCTATTGTTTCTGGTTACTATGGTCCATCCACTTCCTTTTGGCTTTTTTCATATGAAGAATGTTATGTAAAATTTCTTGTAGTTTTGGTCTTTTTTTTTTCTTCACAAATTCCTTAAGTTCCTTCTTTATGCAACGGTTCTAATGTCACCTTCATATTTGATGTTAATCTTTGCTGGGTATGAGATTTTTCCTGGAAACTGTTTCCTTTCAAGTTTCTGTAAATGTCATCCCACGGTCTTTTAGCTCACATGCTTTCTGCTGAGAAATCATCATTTAATCTAATTGATTCTATTTGTAAATTACTTTTTTTTTCTCCTACTGATTTTAATACTCTCCTTATCTTTTAGTTTGGAGAATTTGACTATGATGTGACTTAATGTTTTCCTTTTTGTGTCTAGTCTATTTGGTGCTTGTTGTGCTTCCTATTGAATGTGGATTTTCCCTTTCCTCAAATTTCTGGGACATTTTCTTCTTCCATGTTTTTCTCTGTGATTTTTCTTGTCATTCTCATATTCTGGAAT
>NW_006399823.1:10402553-10470678 GCF_000299155.1 Elephantulus edwardii | reverse complement strand
TTCAAGTTGCTCCTCATCAATATATTTCTTCTGGATTGTTGTCTCTGGTGTATTTGTTCTCTTAATGGCTTCCATCGTTTATTCCATTATTTGCACCTTTTTCTGTAGCTGTTCAGATAACTTCACATCAACATGTTTCTTCTGATTCTCTCTGTCTGGGGTATTCATTGGGTCTGCTTTGTTTAGGAGAAGAGTTTCGGTGGTTTTTTTATTTGTTTGTTTGTCAGTTTTTCTCATAATGACTTAGATGAATTGTTACTTTCTTGACATTGTGTATGTGTTTTCTTATTATATTTTAGGTTGCTGTAACTATATGATTATCCAGAGTATGGCAATGTTTTGTGACAGACCTATATATTTGTTCTCTCTTCTCGACCCGAACCTGCAGGGGTGAAGGCCAACAGCAGTGTTTCACCCACAGTACCTGAATGAAAAAACAAGAAGTCTGTTCCCTTATGGGAACTGTGTTGGCCTGACTCAAACTGGCCTGGCCCCCGCTGCTTGAGTTTAAGTGGTCCCACATAGTGTAATTAGACAGCAGAGTTTCACCCAAAGTACCTATGATGTTGGTGCTTCTGGTGCTGATACCAAAGGCAGCAGCTGGGCAATCTCCAGGCCATGGGGTAGCAAGGTCTCCAGGTGGTAGGGGCAGTGGTCTAGTGCTCTTGGTGAGATTTTAGTCCAAAATTTCAGCCTCTCAACGTAGAAGACAGTGGTTTTGTCACTTACCGCAGTGTGAGTGTACTTGGACGGGGCTACATCCTTTAACAGACAAAAAGGAAGCTGTGACTGGAAGAGGTTCCTGCCCAGCCATGCCACTCAGGACTTGGAGTCCTGCAATAGAGTGAAGGTAAGTTTCTCCAGTGAGCATTTCTCAGGAGAGGTGCCGGTCCTCTCTCCATCTTTTTTATGTAGTACCATCCTTCTTCTGTTTTCCATTTTGTCATAGAATACTATGTGATTGTATGATTCAAAATAGCCAGTGTCAGTCCATCTCATCTCACTAATGCCTAGAATTTCAATTTTCATGTATTCCATTTCATTTTTCCAAACGTCTAGTTATATTAGAGCTAGTTAAGACATAATTATGAGATAATTTAAATAATTAAGAGATACTTTAAAGGGACAAAATTATTTTTTTCCAAAGAAATTTTGTAATCAATAAAGAAGAGCAACCAGTAGCCACTAAATCAAATCCAATTTACACTGAGTGGAACTTCACTCCATGAGCTCTTGGGTACTTCAATTCTATATGCCTCAATTATCTTAATTTTAAGTAAATTATGATTATTATACTAGTTAGATGAGTCTATCGGAAGGCCAGGGAAGAAGGATCAGTAGCTGGAAAACACATGCTCCGTGAGAGAAATGATGCTGGAGATAGAATGATAGAGTTCTGCACATTTAATGATTTATTCATCGCAAATACCTTTTATAAGAAACATAAACACAGACTATACACTTGGGTTTCACCTGATGGTATGCTTAAGAATATAATCTATTATATTTGTTGAAAGACTCAGTGCAGAAGCTCAATATCCGCAGTAAAAACCAGGCCAGGTGCTGATTGTGGGACAGACCACCAACTACTCATATGCAAGTTCAAGCTGAAGTTGAGGAAAATTAAATCAAGTCCACAGGAACCAAAATTTGACCTTAAGTCTGTCCGACTTGAATTTCAAAACCATCTCAGGAACAGGTTTTAAGCCTTGAACATCAACAAGCGTAGACCAAATTAGCTCTGTGAGGATATCAAGAAAATTGTCCATGAAGAATGCAACAGATCATTACAAAGGCTGAGGAAGAAGAAAAGACCGAAATGGATGTCAGATAAGACTCTGAGTACTGCATTAGAGTGCAGAGAAGCCAAAGCTAAAGGAAGAAACCAAGAAATCAAAGAGCTGAACAGAAAATTTCAAAAGGCAGCCCGGGACGACAAAGCAAGATACTGCAATGAAATGTGTAGAGAGCTAGAGTCAGGAAGTCAAAAGGGCCAAACTCGCTCAGCATTTTTTTTAGCATTTCTTAAGCTAAAGGAATTGAAAAACAAATTCAAGCCACGGGTGGCAATACTTAAGGATACTTTGGGTGGAATGTTAAATGATCCAGGAAGTATCAAGAAAAGATGGAAGGAATACACAGAGTCACTGTATCAGAAGGAATTGGGTGACACAGAAGAATTTCATGAAATGACATAAGCAAGAGCCTATGGTGATGGAGGAAGTTCAAATTGCTCTGAAAGAATTAGCAAAAATAAAGGCTCCAGGAGTTGATGGCATACCATCTGACATATTTCAACAAACAGAAACTGCCCTGGATGTGCACACTAAGTTGTGCCAAGAAATCTGGAGGACAGCCAGATGGCCGACTGACTGGAAAAGATCGATATTTGTTTCCATTCCAAAGAAAGGTAACCCAATGGAGTGCGAAAATTATTGAACACTATCATTAATATCACATGCAAGCAAGATTCTGCTGAAAATTATCCAAAAACGTTTGGAACTATATGTCAACAGAGAATTGCCAGATGTGCAGGCTGTATTTAGAAGAAGTTGGTACTAGAAATAGTATAGCTAATGTTAGATGTATATTGGAAGAAAGCAAAGAATACCGGAAGAATGTCTATCTGTGCTTCATTGACTATGCGAAGGCTTTTGACTGTGTGGATAACAACAAGCTGTGGCTGACTCTGAGAAGAATGGGAATCCTAGAACATTTGATTGTGCTTATAGGAAACCTATACTTGGACCAAGAAGCAGTAGTCAGAACAGAGCAAGGAGATACTACATGGTTCAAAACAAGGAGGGGGTCCGTCAGGGATGTATTCTGTCTCCATACCTTTTCAATCTGTATGCAGAAGAGATCATGCGAGATGCTGGGCTGTTATGAGGAGGAATGTGGCATCAGGATTGGTGGAAGAATCAACAACCTGTGTTATGCAGATGATACAACCCTGCTTGCTGAAACTGAGGAGAACCTAAAGCACTTGCTGAAGAAGGTCAAGGACTGTAGTCTTCCATATGGATTGAAGCTCAACACCAAGAAAACAAAGATTCTTACCACTGAGCCAATTGGCAGCATGGATGGTGAAGAGATTGAGCTAGTTAACAGTTTTCGTTTACTTGACTCCACAGTCAGCACTTTTGATACTAGCAGCTAGGAAACTTATAGAAGAATTGCACTGGGAAAGTCAGCTGTGAGTGACCTCTCAAGAGTACTGAAGAGCAACGATGTCAGGCTGGAGAATAAGGTGCACCTTATCCAGCCTATAGTCTTCGCAATTCTGTGCTATGCATCAGAGAGCTGGACAGTGACTAGGGATGATAGAAAGAATTGATGTCTTTGAGCTATGGTACTGGAGAAGAGTGTTGAATATACCTGGACTGCTAGGAGAACAAATAGGTTTGTTCTGGAGAAGGTAAAGCCAGAATGCTCCTTGGAGTCAAGGATTCTGAAGCTTCGTCTGACGTACTTTGGGCATGTTGCAAGGAGGGACTGACTGGTCCTTGGAGAGGGACATCATGTTTGGCAAGGTAGAGGGGCGACACAGGAGAGAAAGACCTTTGATGAGATGGGTCTATACAGTGACTAGAGTGGTGGGAATGAGTGTTTGAGATGGCTCGGTTGGCACAGGATAGAATGGCATTTAGGGCTCTTGTACATAGGGTCACTTTGAGTCACAAGGGACTTGATGGCACATAACAACAACATACCAAATATTCATATAGTAGCATATAATTTAAATCATATTTGCCTATCTTCATGTCAGACATCTTGGAAAAATTCATTGCTCTCAAGTCACAGATAACTTATAACTGACCCACTGGCTTTAGGAGGTTGTAAATCTCATAGGAGAATATCCTGCTGAGGCTCTGGTAGATTAGCAACACAACTCCTGAAGCACTTCACCACAATAGTTCCTAGACAACTAGAAAGGAATTATATCATATTATATAATATTGGTAATGAAATGATATAATTTTGAATTATGACAATGATATTTTATATATATATAACTGAACATAAAAATATTTAAGTAGTTTTATAAATATATACGTATATATGTATGTGAAAAATGTGTACGATGATCTTTTTTATTAATATACTGGACAATGACTAAGGATGACAGAAGAAGAATCAATGCCTTTGAGTTGTGGTGCTGGAGAAGAGTCTTAAATATACCACAGACTGACAAGAAAACAAATTGGTCTGTCTTGGAGAAGGTGAAACCAAGTTTCTCCTTGAGGCTAGGAATTTGAATCTCTGTCTCACATAATTAGACATGTGGCCAGGAGAGACTGCTCCTTGGAGAAGAACATCATGCTAAGAAGGGTGGATGGGCAGTGCAGCAGAGGAAGACCTTGGGTGAAATGGATTGATAAAGTATCTGGGGCAGTAGGGGCTGGTGCATTAGAATTAATGAAACTGGCTCAGGACAGGGAATGGTTCAGATCTGCTGTACATAGGGTTGCTGTAGGTCACAGGCTACTCAATGGCACATAAGGACAACAACATACTATATTGAATTTTTTTTAATTAAGCCTTTTGTTTGGAGTCAACAAGACTTCAGGGAGGGCCTTTGTATTTAAAAGTCAGTTGTTACATTTTTAATTCTTTATTAATATATTGTGATAACATATGTACTTAAAAGTACTAAAACTTCATGGATTTTTTTGCTTTATTAGCTCAAATAAGAATAGTTTTAGTATAAAACTCTCATGCAAATGTATTAAAATGCAATTTGAGTATATAGATATTCTCTTGGTTCAAATAATAAGACAGGGAACTAAAACATGGATATTGATTAAAATGGGATGAATTTTATACTTAAAATTCATCAGCGTTGAGCCCTGAGGGCCTCGTGGTGAGAATATGTTAAGCAACATGTGTTGCATATGGTAATTTTACAAAAGTGTGAGGTAACAGCAAACACAACTAAGTATATTTTTATAAAACCAGTGGACAGGAAATGAAAAACCACCAGAGCAAACTTCAGAGGTTAATTTTTCAGAGTGAGGATAAGAGGAAGATGATACAAATAGATTAATGAAGATAATTTAGAGAAACAATAAGCAGGGTGTTAAATGGGAAAGGTTAATTTAAAGAATCATTAATATTAAACGGTAAATGTTCATTGTATTTTAGTAAAGAGAAAACTACTTTTGATTCCAAAGATGCTGAAAATACAAAGCTAGATACACCATATGATTCCTTAGCAGTGTTTCAGGGAAAGGTTATTTTTAAAGATACCAGTAATTAGCTTTATGTTGCCTATTTGACGCAACTTTAACCTTAACAAGAGACTTTGCAGTTTGTACCATTATCTAATAACCTCCTATTATTGATTTTCAGAGAAAACACATTATCTGTAGAAAAACTTTCTGAAAGTCACAAACAAGCATTAAGAGCCCAGAGGCAAAAGATTTGTAGAATCTTTAAAAGATAGCTAGAGGCAAGAGTTTGAGCAGAGGGAGCCGATCACCAAAAAACTCTAGTCTGCCTAATAAATGCTCCGCAAAACAAAATCTATTCAAAGCACAACCCAGAAAATAGAATCAACATCACACTGCAGCAGTCTGGGAAGGCGACCTTGCTAGAAACAAGCCACAGGTCTGCCACTTAGACAGAAATTATTCACAAACAAACTGCCTGCCTGCAGGTAGAGCAAGAAGCACTTTAATAATCAAATCCAGTGACAACATAAATATTTCACCTTGTCACTCTCAGGGTATAAGCTTGCTTGTCTTCTAGAATAATTCAGGGAACAAAATCTGATGCTGTATAATAGAAGACATATTGGCCTAATACCTTATTAAAAAGGAAAAGAAAAACTGTACCTGCTCTTACTGAAAGGGACATACATGTTCCTCAAGACTCAGTCTTCATCTGAACTTTCAACGAGCCCCACTAAATAATCGCAAATCATCCACATTCAGTCCTAGCTTTGACAGAGTAAAGTCATCTTCAGATGTTCCATTCTACATAGACCTTTATTCCACTGACTTTCCTCTTCCAGCCCTTGATTATGTATAACATAATCTCAGGAGAGACAAGGTGAAACAAACAAATTTAAGGGTAATTCTATGCTATCATCCATTATCTCTACTTGCTATATATGATTAGCATGTTAAGAAGAGCGAGGTAATTAGAAAACCTCTCTCAAACATAATTTTGCTTTCTCCCTTCTCTCTCCCAAACACACTCATAAATATACATACAAACACATGTGCAAACACGTGCACACACACACACACACACACACACACACACACACACACACACACACATAATTTCAAGAACCCTTTCCTAATCATATTTCACTCAGGGTCTATTCACTTTTGGATAAATAGAAATGAGATCATATTTCTTTGAGATGGTAACTCTACCATCTCAGTGCCATTGGCTCTTAGGTTTCCTTCTTCTGCTGGATGGCACTGACTTCCTCAATTGTGCCCCCCAAAAAGCTCTGTTTGGTCTACATCATTTTGTTAATCCTTTTTTTTTTTTTAGTTACCCTGACTCCATCAAATTTCATTGTTTTAGGCCTCTTTCTAATTTCTTATATATGTTACAAAAATCTATAATAAGCCAAATATAATCTAAGACTTGATTCACTCACTCAGTGCTGTTGACTCAGAATAATTTCATAGCTGACCTGCTGTTGGCTTTCTAAAGCTACAAATGACATGGCAGGTGATAGCCACTTTCTTTTTATATTAAGAAAAAAAAAGTAGCTCTGAATAGCTTATGTATTAGAGCCACCAGAGAGAGGTGCGGCCTCTAGGTCGCAAGGAACTGTACCACCAGAACTGCTTTCATCTGATTATTTCTTCTTTATATATAAATCTAAAGAAAGAATTTCTAGATATTGGCTAGTAATTTTGCAAGATCTTCTGTATTCTGTCACCATTTGGAAACATAGAACTATGAAATGAGAAATTGAAAAGCAAGTACAAGCTAGAAATAGTAAGTTGTTTTGGTTTTCTTTTTTATGGAAATAAAATTTTATCTTATACTGGTTTATTTACAAAGTTTGTTGTTTCTCTCACCAAAATCTTTCCCATTTTCTTTATCCACCCCTCCCTTCAACCTTCAAATTGTGTGACACTGCGATTAACCACTCACTACTCCCCACCTTAGAGTGCCCCGCTCCCCTCTTTGGATCCTCACACATGTTCTACAATAATGGTCTTATACGGTATTTGTCCTTATGGGACTAAATTAGTTCACTTAGCATAATGCTCTTCAGTCCCTACCAAGTTAGGTAGTGATTTAAAAAATCATTGTTCCTGTATTCTGTACATTCCATCATGTCAATTTACCATGATTTCTCAATCCAGTTGATTGTGGTAGGACATTTGGGCTGTGTCCATGTTCTTACAATAGTGAATAATGCTGCTATAAACATGGGTATACAAGTCTCTATTTGTGTATCAATTCTCATTTTCTTGGGGTATATTCCAAGGAGTGGAACAGCTGGGTCATATGAATTTTCTAAATTTAGCTATTTGAAGAAATACCAAACTACCTTCCAGAGTGATTGTATCATTTTACAATCCCACCAACAGTATATAAGAGATCCTATCTTGCCCCATCCTCTCCAACATTTATTACTTGTTGTCCCATTAACATTTACCATTACAACTGGAGTCGAAATGGTACCACACTGTGTCCTCCAGAGTCATTTATTTTGAATAATATTTCTTGAGTTCCTTGTTTTTCAGTGCAGTGTAGTATTCCATCGTGTGGCTATATCACAGCTTCAGTATCCATTCAATTGTTGATGGACACTTAAATTGTTTCCAACTCTTTGCTATTGTGAACAAAGCTGCGTCTCTGTGTGAAGGACTTCACTTAACATTTCTTGTACTTTTGGTTTTGTTTTCAAAAATTCCTTAAGTTCCTTCTTTTCTGCTAAAGGTCTCCTTTCTCATTCATATTTGCGAAGCACTTTTTTAGTTTAAAATACTTTCCTGACAATTGTTTTCTTTTAATTTTCTGTATATTCCATCGCTTTGTCTTCTAGCTTGCATTGTTTCTTCTGAGAAATTAGAACTTAATGTAATTGGATCCCTTTTGCTGAGACTCCTTGTTTTTCTCATGTGGCTTTTAGTATTCTATCCTTATTTTTTCATTTAGAGAATTTTACTATGATATGTCTTGATGGTTTTGTTTTGTTTTGTTTTTTGGTTTTATCTAGTATATTTAGTGTTCTTTGTGCTTCTTGAATGTGGATTTTTCCTGTTCTTCAGAATACCTGCACATTTTCTTGTAGTATTTCTTCCACAGTTTTCTTGGTGAATTGCCTGTCACTCCCCTGTTCTGGAAATTCCAGGCATAAGTATATTGTTCCTTTTAATGTCATCCCACTTGATTCAAACATGTTCTTCATTTTCTTTTCTTCTCATCTCTGATTTTTCTTCTGTTTCCAGTAAAGTTTTTGTCTTTCAGCTCACTGACTCTTTGTTCCATCTCTTCAGTTCTTTTTTTCCCCCCTGTCATCCTGTTGAACATTTCTGCCAAATCAGTCTTCCTTGTGTCAATTGCATTTTCTTGTTTTTACTTATTTCCAATGTACTATGTTGGCTGTGACCTCTCTGTCTTGTGATGATTTTTCTTAAGTTCTTATACTTCCTTGTCTGTACTATCAAGTCTTTCTTCCATATTTTGCATTTTCTTCCGTAACTGTTCAAGTTGCTCTTCATTAATATATTTCTCTATTTCTTCTGAATTGTTGTCTCTGGGGTATTTGCTGTGTATGCTGCCATAATTTCTTCAGTCATTTGTATTTTCCACTGTTCAAATAATGTGAAGTTCAAATAACTCCACATCAATATATTTCTTCTGGTTCTATCTATGTGCAGCATTCATTTTATGTTTTTTTAAGAGAAGGTTAATTTGTGTTGTTTTTTGTTTTTCATGATTCTGAGGCCGATTGCTGCATTCTTAGGTATATCTTTCTTAGTTGATATTAGATTGTTATAATTATATAGTGACCCAGAGTATGGTAATTTTTTGAAGGACCTGTATATTTGTGCTTCCTCCTTGGCCCAATGCAGGATGATGGTTGCCTCCAGAAACTGGCTCTACCCAGCCCCTTCCACTTGAACTTAAGGGATCCCATGAGGTTTATTTTGACAGCAGTGTTTTTACCCGAAGTACCTGAATGGCCTAACAGGAAGTCTGTTCCCTTCCAGGTACTGTATTTTTACTTGGCCTCTCCCAGCCCTTTATGCTTGAGTTTAAGGTATCCTATATGGTGTAGAAAGACAACGGTGTTTTATCCAAAGTACCTGTGATATTGGTGTTCCTGGGGCTGGACAGTGGGTACAGCAGCTGAGCAGTCTCTTGTAGGGTAATTGGTCTAGTTCTCTGGGCTTTGGATCACAGTGAAACTGCAGCCCCTCAACCTGGCAGATAGTAGTCCTGTTGTGGACCAGGGTGTGTGTGCACATGGGCTGAGCCACAGCCTTTACCAGACACCAGGGATATGGCAGTTAGAAGAAGCTCCCCGGTCTACCATACCATACCATACAGGCTTTGGCATGATGGTAAGGACCCAGATAAGCATGCATCTCAGGAGAAGTTTGTGTCTAGAAATAGCAGCTTTTGAGAACATACGATTACTGGAAATGACCATGCAGATTGCTTGCCAAATTTCCTAGGTTTGTCACCAGTATAAGCAAAAATTCACTAATCACATGATAGATATGGTAAGTACTCATTGTTGTTGTTGTTGTCATGTACCAGAGAGTCAGAACCAACCTGTAGCTAATGCTCCAGTGGGTTTTCAGAGGCATTTCATTGCACAGGAGGAGATTGCCCGTCCTTCCACATAGCAGCTGGTGGCCTCAAATCAAGTACCTTCACAATTGCAGTGCAGCTTCTTGCCACTAAGCCACGAGAGCACCCATTTGCCCACTATCTCATTATCCAATTAATTCTTTGTCTTACGTACCTTTGTTTATACTCAATTTAGAGATGGGAAAAGGAACCCAAATTACTTAGAAAAGTTTAAGTAGCTTGACTTAAATCACACAAATGATAGGATAGTATAAGGATAAAACACAAATCCATGTGGCTCAATTAAATAGGATTCTGTAGCCCTAGGTTGCAGTATCTAATAAGGAGAAATGAGAGAATCAGAATGTTATTTCAGACATGTATGGTTTGGGCTGGTCACTTCAGAGTCTAGTGCAGAACTCTTGACTGTTTACCATCCTTCTTCACTCACCTGTAACTGGTTCACATTTAAAATGCTGTTTATATGGAGGGCATATTTAAAATTTATAAATGAATTCCCTTTCCTACATTTGTCAGAACTTATCTACTAACCTTTAATTTAAATTAAACTAGCAAATAAGTCAGAACAGTTAGGCGCAGTTCTTGTCTCTCATTTTCTGTGTGTCTCTATCTCCCCTTTACCTCCCATTCCCCCTTCTCATCTTGACTCCTAGTCAGGTCCCATACCTGATCCTCCAGTGGGGTAAAACTGTATCTTGTAGGGAGGAGATTGTCCATCTATCTCCTGGTAAATCTGAACTACAGGGAAGCTCAGGCTTTGAGTTAGGAGAATAATCCTACACAGCCTCTAGCATCAGTGAAATATTTGTCTAACTTTACTGATTACACAAAGGCATTTGGCTGTGAATCATAACAAATAATGGCTAACATTGAGAAAAATGGGAATTCCCAGAACACTTAATTTTGCTCACTTGCAACCTATACCTAGGGCAAAAGGCTGTTTTGTGAACACACCAAGGGAACAATACATGATCCATACCTATTTAATATGTATGCTGAGCTAATAATATGAGAGCTGGATTCTATGAAGTATATGGTATAAAGATTGGAGGAAGGCTTCTCAATAATCTTTGTCAAATGATACAACTTTACTTTCTGAAAGTGAGGAGAACTTGACATGCTTGCTGCAGAAGATCAAAGACTACAGCCTTGCATATGTATTGTATCTCAGTGCCAAGAAAAACATTCTCACCATGGACAACATTATGATAGATGGGGAAGATACGGAAAACAAAAAATTTTATGCATAAAAAATTAAAGAAATAAAATTTGTTAACAACTAAAAGTGAACCATAATTAACAAATTATACAGTTATAATGCTTGATGTATATCACAATTCAGTGACCATTTCTTATTACAACCCACTAGATGCATTTTAAATTTTTTGTTTAATATGCTTTATATATGTTGGGTTATAACACTGTAACCTGGAGGTTACCTGAAGATGGTGGTTTGGAATCAGATTATCTATTACCATCAAATAGATCCCCATTAAGAGTGTCCCTGGGTTTTTCTAATCTATTCATGAAGTAAAGGATCCTCATGAAAATAATCCAGAATATTACTTTAGTTTCAAAGTCTGATAGTGAATCAGTATGGGTAACACTGTCATAATGAATATTCATATATACATCTAAGATTATTAGGAGAAAATTCATATGAAAATATTAAAATATTGAATGAGAAAAGGTAAAAGATTATTGTTGTTAGGCATACAGCAGTATGATCCATAGTGATCCTATAAACAAAATACCTATCCTAGCTTGTGCCATCCTCATCACCTATGACACATTAGGGTCCATTGCTGTAGTCATTGTCTTTCCATCTCATTGGGGGTCTTTCTCTCTTTAGCTGACCCTCTACCTTTTGAAGTATGATGTCCTTTCCAAGGAATACCCTCTCCAAGCAAAAGGCTCAAAGTATGAGACAAAGCTTCACCTTCATTGCCTCCATCTAGCACTCTGCCTATAGTTTTACTGTTTGTACTTTAGGCAGTCCAGTTTGCATCTCCAACACCACAACTTAAAGTCATTACTAAATCTTCTTTCATCATTATTCATTGTCCAGTTCTCAGATTCAAGTGATTGAAAAGACTGTGGCCTGTATCAGGTGCACTTCAATCTTCAAACTGACATCATTTCTCTTCAGTATTTTGAAGAGATACCTGACAGAAGACTTTCCGGACTGCTGGTGCCAAGGGTGTTGATAGTTGATCCAATCAAGTTGATAACTTTAGTCCATTCATGATGTTATGTATTGGCCTAGAGGAGAGGACTTTTGTTTTCTGGATGTTGATATATCATCCATATTGAAGGCTGTAGCCTCTGATCTTCTGTAGCAACCTTTTTAAATCCTCTTCATTTTTTTGCAAGAAAGTTTGTGTTATCTACATAAAATGAATTGTTAATATGTTTCCCTCTGAATCCTCATTGCACATTCCTCTTTATGCAGTCTGTGACCCTTAGGGAGTGAGTTTTACATATTTTATTGTAGAAACTACTTGGAGGAAGTTAGATACTTAGACAGTCATTTGTAGTGCAAAGGGAAAGACTACAATTCGAATCTAGATGCCTCAGGTGCTTTTACATTATACTTTCCACTTGATTAAACTGAAAGCAGGCAAGTTTCATGAAGCCACTGGCAAAATCAAGCTTCTCTGACAGTCTTTCATACATAAGTGGACACAGTTTGTATTGCATAGGTACTTTGATTTCTTTCCTCACGTGAGAATTCTGCCACTGCTGTGTGTATAAGATTGTTATTATTGTTAAGTGTTGTAAAGTTGCTTGTGACTCATAGTGACACTATGTACAACAGCTCTGACCCCTGCTCTATCCCGAGCCAACCTCATTTTGTCTCATACCCACACTCATGACCCCAGTCACTGAGTTGGTCCGTCTCATCCAGGGTCGTCTTCTTTTGTGCTGTCCCTCCACTCTTCCATGCATAATGCCCCTCTCCAAGAACACCACAAAAATTCAATATCCTCTTATAAAAATTAACTATTTTTATGATGACATAAATTTACATAAAATACTTTTAAAGATTAGTTTACTTAACTCAAGTAATTTGTTGTTGTGTACTGTGGAGTCAGAACTGATCCATAGTCGACCCTTCTGCAGATTTTCAGAGGCACTTAAATACATGGGAGGAGACTGTCCATCTTTTTCCCATGCAGTAACTGGTGGAATCAAATGACATACTTTTGGGATTTCAGTGCAGCTTCTTTCTACTAGCTAGCAAAAGTCCCTAACTCAAAAAACAGAGACTTATTTTAATAGCACATCATAGTTAAATATATTTTACTTCTTTTGTAACTACAATTTTATTAAAACCTAGGTGATACATGACAAAAATTCTTACCTTCTTTACAGAGAGTTTTTCTTATTTTTGAAAAATCAATAAAAGTTGTTACATTTTGAAAGGTACATGTTTCCGAAAATATATTCAATGCAGGTTAATAATTATCTCTATTTTTAAAAGTAAGTACACCACCACTGACATTTAGTGCCAAGATTGTATAAACAATAGCTCCTGGCAATTACAAATCTATTTCCTTCTTTACTGCTGATGCCTCAAAATTAAAGGAACACCAAAGAAGACAGAAAAACAACAACAATCCATTTCCTTCAAACTTCGCTGCTGAATAATGACTTCCTGTGTTTATTTGATGAATGCTTCCTTTGGCCCATTTCTATATGTTTTGCCCTTTAAAATGGCCACTGGAAACATTATGAATTGCAAAATAATTTATTCTCATTCTTGGCAAACTCTTAAGTCAGTGTTCTTCATAAAATGGAATTAAGGTAATGAAGACTTAACTATTCTTTCACATTGTTATATGAAAAAAATTAAAATTAAGAATTGAGATATTGATAAGATCATGACTACAAAATATTTAACTAAGGAACTCTGGTGGTGAAACAAACCTAGTTCAATTTTCATTTTGCCTTAGTATCTATGGTACTTCTGTTTATGTAGTTGATTTCTCTGTGTGTGCATGTGTGTATTTACCCTCATTTTCATGCTTTGTTTTCTTCCCTTTTCATGTTTCTTTTAGAGGATTTCAATATATATTATATACAGGTCAAGCAAATATATGTGTATGTATATATATATATATATATATATACATATAAATAGATATACATTCAAATACATACATAAAGGCAGATTAATTAATTAAAGTGAAGGTATATGTATTTTTTTTAAAGTGCTCATTTCTCAAAATGAAGGCTCATTGATTTCCTATTTAAATCTTGGACACCGGAGCCTCAGCATTTATGTCATGTCTTCCCTTCAACAAGGGAATGTAAGGAAATACCTGACTGAGCTAAAACTGAAATTTAGATTTTGAAGTGTTCTGAGGATTGCCAATTACCTTCTGCTTAGTTCTGACTCATGATGTTCATCCATGGGATTTCTGAGGTTGTAAATCTTTATAGGAACTAACTTTACAACTTTCTTCAGCAGAGTGGAGAATGGAAACAGAACTCAGGCTTTTGGTTACTAGCACAGTTGTGCATTATTCCACTAGAGTTACAGAAAATGTACTCTGATGAACAGCAGTTAACAGCCAAGGAAGGAATCATTTGGTGATGACAATGTTGACTAGAATATGTTGTGGGCTATTATTGAATATTTAAGCTTGCACACTTAAAAATATATAAAAAATTAAACATTTGCAATTATTGCATAAAACTTTTGATGCAAATTATAATTTACAAGCAAACTAGTGGTCAACAAAATTGAGTGTTGTTATTCGTAAATAACAAAAGAGAAAAAATTTAAAAAAAAAATATAATAAAACATAAAAATTATTTTAAAAAGTACCTGCTGGACATAATATTGAGAGAGTGTAGGAAAGTGAAAAATCAGAGGCGCTTGGTTTGTGAATAAATAAAGCAGTCTAAAAACAGAACCTTAACTCCATATCATAAAGTCTTGGCATGAATCTCAGATACATACAGATTTTAAGTTGCCTTTCTAAATGACCGTTGTTTTAATAATAAGTGAAATTTAGTGATTTAATCAGTAAGGAGTTACACTGTTAAACCAAAGGCGGAAACTTTTATGCTCAAATCTACCAACTGCTTAATTGGAAAAAGACGAGCAATCTCCTCTGATTTAATGCAGAGCCTCAGAAAGAGGGTCTGTTATGAGTTGGTTCCCACTCAATGGTAATGAGTTTTGAATATTTTTTTATATAGAACACATCATGAATTTGTGTATCATACTTGCACAGGGGCCATGCTAATCTTCTCTGTATCTTTCCAATTTTAGTATATGTCCTGCCAAAGTGAGCACGGGTTTTGAATTTTGAATCATAATGGCTACAATGGGACATCCACCCTAATGATGACACTTGTTTCCTCTAATGTCTATTATAGAAAATCTAATCTATTCCCAAGAATCTTAAGATTTAAATCTGCCTTAAGAGTGTTATAAATCTTCAATATTTTGTTTTGTTTTTAAAAAATAATGTGGAATAAGACAATTATTTGTTAAGTGGAAGTCTTGGAGAACATGTAACTTGAAACATCCATTTCATCACTAACAAACATATACCTTCTGGATTTCTAATTGCAGATGACAGCTTTTTTAAATTATAGGCATTCTCAATCAATAGAATAACATTATATAATATGATGAATATTCATGACTACGTAGAAAAATTGTCAAGACACTAGAATTTTCTTACAATTCGTAATAGATGTTTGTGGTATTTTAGTGTATACCAATGAATAAAACACATTTACAACTGGTATGAAATTCATCTAGTCCTGTGGTTAAGTGGACTAATAACTGAGGAGGCTTCCCAGATAATTGTTCTTTGCTCTAGGAAACAAACAAACAAATAAAAAATAACATTACTATTTTATTCACTCAGCAATACCAGTGTAATTCCTTCATCCAGGTTGATTCTAAGAATATATTAACAGGAAGTGGAATTGTACAGTACAGTGATGATCATATAACATTATAGTAAGATGACACTGGATCGTAACATTGCAAACACTTCAGAAGTTCAAAATACCAGACTTGAGAACAAGAGCTAGTTTTCTTTTCTTTTTTTCTTGAAAATTCAGACCAATCTTGATTGTAAAAATGTAACAGAAAATGTAGAAAAAGACTAGACTCCGAACGTGTGTTGTTGTTGTGTATTGTTGAGTCAAAACCTACTCATAGCTAAGCCTCAGGTGAGTTTTCAGAGGCAGTTAACCCCAGAGGAAGAGATTGCCCACCCTTCTCCCAAGAGTTTGAAGCATGCACCTTTAGGATTGCAGTGCAGCTTTTTGTCACTAGGCCACCAGAGCTCCTTAGTAGAGAGAGAGGGGAAAAATATCCAAATAAGTGTCATGAACCTTGAGTCTTAATTAATTACTCATAGACATATTACAAAAGCCAATTAGAATTAATTGTTTAATTAATTACTTGATTAGTTCATAGCCATACTTGCAATTTATCTACATTGCAATTCATAAATTCATCACAACATATTGATTCATCAACAGTGGCAAACAGTTAGTTAGTCACCTCCTTATCAAGGATCCGCCTTTGTTGTGGTCAGTGGGGCCCTAAAGCCACTAGAGGCCTGTTTTGGCATGTTTCGGCATACCAACTCTTCAGTATATATTCATAAATATTCTTAACATAATTTCTAGCCATAACACAGCAGATTCCTAACATATTTCTTATTCTTAGATTTACACGTTACGTTCTCTTAGCATCATGGGCACTAACAAATTACATTCCTCTATCAGGATTCACACATTTTGAGGCCAGTAGCTTTAAAGACAAGTTATTATCAGTTATATTCCCTTATCAAGGATTTGCACCTACTGTAGTCAGTGGGGCTCAGTCCTTTAAGGCCTATTTAGGCTTGTTAAACTGTTAGTACATTTTTCACAAATATTCTTATTTCTAAACTTAAGGATCAAATTCATCATAATAGTTTTCCACAGCAAACATATTTCATCATATGTTTTACAGCAAGTTAATAGCAAACATAGTATGTATTACAGCAAAATTAATACATTTTACTTAAACTGCTCATAGCAAGTGATGGTATGACATCACTTAAAGAGAACATCATTAAAGTGGCAAAATAAGCATTATTCTCCTATTACTCAATGTAGTTGTTGTTGCTGTTGTTAGGTGCATTGCAGTCCAGCACGACTCATAGCAACCCTATGAACAAAAGACTTGAACCCTGTTCTAGCCTGCAACATCCTCACACTTCCTGACACACAAGAGTCCACTGCAGCAGTTATCATATCAGTCCACCTGGTTGAGGGTCTTTCTCTCTTTTGCCAACCCTCCACCCTTCTCAAATTCATGTAAACAATGTTTGTTATTGATTTTTCTCATTTCAACTGACTTCCAAACTGGACTCTACCACTATACTACTATAACTATCTTCTTTGTTTAGCATTCATAGGGTTTTAAAAAGCCTGTTATTTGGGAAGTAGATGGCCGATCCTGCTTCTTAGGCTGTCTTAATCAGGGACCTCCACCAAAACTTGTCCATGATGAGAAACCCCTTTGGCATTTGACATACCAGTAGCACAGACTTCAGTATCACAACAATCTCAAGTGACCTCAGTACAGCAAACTGACAGACGAGTGCAATAGGACCATCAAAATACAAGTAGAAAATTTTATAAATAACTTAGTTAGAAATTAATCAATAATAGGAAGTTAAGAAAAAGAATAGGATTCTGGCTCTAAATAGATTGTGTCACTCCAGACTAGCAAATATCTTGAAGTGGCTGCCCACCTTTCTAGTTTGAGATACTAGACCTTCTTTCAGGAAAAAATGGCATACCTTGTGTCCAAAATTTTATTATTATGTGTTTGAACATGCCATGTGTGTTCCAAAAAGACTGAAGCATAGTAGATGTCTCTGTTTCATCTATCTTGGAGGTTACAGAGGACAGAGGAGGAGAGGGTTACTTCTAAGGAGGTCTACAAAGACAACTGAAAAACGCAATAGCTAGTTTAAGGCCAAATCTTTTACTGTTATGGCTAATATGTGCCTTTAAATTGGAACTGGCCCATAGCATACCCTCCATTAGGTTTTCAGATGCTATATATTATACAGGAGGAGAATGCTCATCTTTCTCCTACACAGTAGCTAATGGATTTAGAAAGTTTGTTTTTCGATTAGCATTACAGATTCTTCTTTATCCACTAGGCCACCAGACTTCCTAAGTTCAAGTAGCCTTGAATTGTTTCTTTGGGAAGGTGGAACATTCAGAATATAATACATAAAGTCACTGATGTCAATTCCAACTCACAGGAGCATCAATTTGGTTTTAGATAAAGAAAAAAGAACAAACACAAAAAAAGTTCAAAATATACATAACAACTCATAGTCATTGAGTTGAAAACAATTCAAGTTGACCCTCCAGTAGGTTATAAATTGCATATGAGGAGCTCTCCCATCTTTGTCCCAGAGAACTGGTAGATTTGAACTGCCTACCTTTGGGAATTGCTCTGCCAACCAACCCAAAGGCACCCAGTTTAAATCATTAGCTACTCCATGGGAGGAAGATGGACAATCTCCTCCTGTGCAATTTATGATCTCTAAAAATGGCTAAAACGTGATAAATTCAATCATACGTTAGTTCTAAGTGGACATTACCTAACAACAACAACCTTTGGGCACCGCAACTCCTTACTCATTAGGCCCCAGGGCAATTGGGTTAATAAAACTGCGCACGCGTGCACACACACACACACACACACACACACACACACACGTTCAGTACACTATGAATACTCAGAAAATGACCTCTAAAGATCCTGTGCTCTAACTTAAGCTGATGTTTAGAGTCAGTATAAGCTTAGATCCATGTTGAAAGTTTGTCTTATTATGAGCTAACTTTCAAACACTAGACGGATTTTTTGTTGTTAAAAGCATCATCACCAAATTAACAAAGAATGCAATTGAAATCCGGTTTGAGATACAGAATAAAGAAAAGTTTATAGATTTCCAAAACTTAGGGTCATAATAAGCAGACCAGCAAATAAATGCATCATGGGAACCCCAGAAGTGAAAAAGAGAAAAAAAATTAAGAAATAATAGCAACCTTTCTGTAAACTCTCTTAAAAAAAAGGATAAATTATGTATACTGCATTGAAGCCAATGAGGGAGAGAACAATTTAAAAGCAATATATTTTAGGGCATTAGGATTATCATAAGAGTTCAGAATGAGGGTTGCAGAGTGGAGTATACTCGGAATGGGGTTGCAGGGTATGGGGGAATTGTATATCTATGAAAGAGTTTTCTTTTGCTTTTCAAAGAGAAGAATGAACTGGGGGTGGGGGTTGGGTGGGTCGGGAGAAAAGTGCAGCAATGAGTGAATGGAAATCTGAAATATCTGTAAATGTTCATTAAAATAACATAATAATAATAATAATAATAAATCATAATTTTAGAAAAACACCAGAAGGTCTTCTACGGGTTGGTTAAGATTAGATGGTACATAACTACAAAACTCCAAATTAAATTAAGTATCTGAATCTTCACATGAAGACATTCAGTAAATATCAATTAAGATAAGGTAAAATACATCTGCAATAAAATACATTATAAGCAAATTTTCAAGCATTCAAATTGAAAGCAGGTAAAGAGAAGTATGCCATCACATTTAAAAGAACTCAAATGGACTAAGTATTAATCGCTTTTCTAAAGTATGAGGGACAGAAGGCAGTGCTGAAAGGACAAGCAAAACAAATGAAAAAACTATCAACCAAAATTTCTGTATTTGGTAAATTTGTCCCTCAAATTGTTCTTCAAAAATGAAGACATCCCCACATTAACAAACACTAATCCAACCGGTTACCAGGAGACATGTTCTGCAAGATATGCTGAAGAGTATTTGGTTTAAAGAAAAGGACAATATTGTTGTTGCTATATGCTGTCAAGTTGTTTGTGACTCATAGCAACCCTATGTACAACAGCTCTGAACCTTGTTCTATCCTGAGCCAACCTCATTTTCTCTGAGTCGATAGATATTAAATGAAAAATATAATTAAAACAAAGATAATAAATGTAATTTTATATTGAGATACAAAATCCATTTTTCTTTGTTTTTAATTGTAACAACTATACAATACTATACTATACTGTATTTTTGCTACTATATATATCCTTAGTTTCCAGACTGACATCATTGCTCTTCAGTACTCTGGAAAGTTCTCTGACAGCTTATTTTCCCAACACACAGTAAGTCTTTTAATTTCTTGGCTGCTGGTCTTTGCAATCACTTTCTGTGTATCAGAGACCTGGACAATGACTAACGATGATAGAAAGAGAATTGATTCCTTTGAGCTGTGGTGTTGGAGAAGAGTATTGAATATACCATGGACTGCTAAGAGAATAAACAGGTTCATCCTAGAGGGAGTTAAATCAGGCTCTCCTTAGAGGCAAGAATTCTGAAAGTTCATCTGACACACTTTGGACATGTTGCAAAGAAGAATCAGTCCTTGGAGAGGGATGTCATGCTTGGGAGGGTAGACAGTACAGGAGAGGAAGACACATGATCAGATGGATTGATTCATGACTAGGGTAAAGGGTATAGGTGTGTCAGAGACAGTAAGATTTGCAAATGAAAGATCCGGGTTTAGGGCTATTGGACATAGGATTGCTATTAGTCCCAGGTGACTCAACAGCACATAACCACAGCAACAGTATATATGTATCCTACATAATATAAAAGAAAATGCATAAAATAAGTATAAATGTATATTATTGAACACACAGTATACAGCGAGATGATATGTGACAACAACAAAAACAGCAGGAATAGAGCAGTATATTAATTGAACTTTGGTTTTATTGTAAAAGTTAAATTAATACCAATTCAATGGCTATAAATCTAGAATGTTAAGTGTAATGCTCATAAGTAAAAGTTAAAGGTAACCAAAAGGTAGCCAAAGTGAAATCATACAATTTTATGCAAATGGAAATTAAAATAATGATTGAGTACAAAAGTTAATTAAATACACAAAAAAAGAAAATGTGAGAAGAGCTGAAGGATAGAAATGTATAATATTTAAAGAATATAAAAAGCAAAATGGCAGAAATAAGTTTTCCTTTTCAGTTACCTATGCATAACATTTATTATTAGTTAATAGAAAATAGAGTTCTGACTGATACCTTCTACAAGATTGATCAATCTTGAAAACAAATATAATTAAATAAGTTACATACAAAAGGACAATCATCATATTATCTCACTTATATCAAGTATATAGAAAAAGCAAATGTAGAGACAAACATATATCAGTGGTTGCTGGTGGAAATGAAGTAGGAGGAATGAGGTGCTATTGCTTGAGGGATGCAAGATCTGTATTTTTTGTGTCTAAAAATATTGAAGTCATATAGTAGTAATTGTAGTAAAGCATGATGAAAGTAATAATTAATAATGCTGCTTGTACACTTAGAAATAGTTAAAGTCAAGCTTTGTGTTTTATATGTATTAACACAGACACATGCATTGGGAACACCAGTGGGTTGGAAGCAACTCATCCTATTAAAGGATAAGATCACTTGTAATGGAGTTAAGTTGAATTGCATGCTATATGACAAGATGCAATTAGAGAGTTTATCACTTTGGTAATATTCCTGTCAAATTAGATAGCCTGAATAAATCTATGAGAAAACATCAGAAAAAATGATATCAGGGAAAAATTGATATCAGGGAAATTATAGAAAGTGTCTAGATGATAATATTCAAAATTTCCAAAGATTTAAAAGTTAAATAAACATGAGGCAAAAATTATGAAGGCATACCTCTAGGTATAACAAATAATCCTGCACTGAATTTTTTTTCAAATAAAAATGTGATTGGGAAATAAGGTAACATTTTTTTAAAGTTTAGACTATTGTTTTATTCCATAGAGTTGGAACCAACCCATTGCTGACCCTCTGACAGATTTTCAGTGTTTGTTAATCTCTCTGGACATTGTCTGTCTCTCCCAGGTGAAGCTGATAGCCCAAAACAGGGTGCCTTTTGGATTGTAGCATAGGTTCTTGTCAATGGATTACCAAAGTTCCCTAAAGTTTAGACTGGATGGTAGTGAAATATTGTATTAGTTGCTGAATCTGGTAGTTAGGTTATGATGATATAGAAAGTTATTGTGAAAGATGAGAATTCTAGTATTTCTGGGTTGTGCAGAATTGTCTAACACTCACTCTTGAGAGATTAAGAAAAAAGTTCTTTTGCTGTTACTGCAAGTTCAAAATTATTTCAAAGTGTTAAATAAAAGTTCTCTGTGCATATTTATTAGGAAGTGGTTAAGATTATGAAGACAATAAATAGCATGATTATAAAGCAATAATTATTGAAGCTGTGTGACAAACACATGTAGATTCACTATTATCTCAAACTTGTGAGAGATTTTTGTGTCTGTGGTCAATTTGTCTAATTTTTGTAAACCACAGTACAACAGAACAAATGCTAATGAGACATATTCAAAGAGTATGTATTAGATTCTGTGGGTACTCATATTGATTGCAATTAAAGAACTTCTATAGTGAATAGCGTGATGGCTGCTTACTATTTTAGACAAAATAGTAACAGCAAGTAATATGCATGAGTGTAAGCATGAACCTAGGGGATGCACAATGAAAAGGTCCATGAATTGTGAATACCAAAATTCATGTCTGCATTTTACCACTTCAATGTTCTTTTATTTTTTACATGTCTGATAATGATAATATTCTCTAGGACGTTAAACATTGAGAGCACAGATTATTTGGTTACATCTATACAGGTTTTTTTTGTTTTTTTTTAAAGTATTTATTGCAATTATATTTTTTTTTTAAATTTAGGTTGTTTATTTTTCATTTCAATGAATATCTACAGAGATTTTGGAACATATATACAGTTTTAATTCAGCAGTCCAGCACATTTGGAGCACAATACCACAATGTGTTCTACCAACTTGAATTTATTAATCCTTTTAGTATTTTTCAAATTAGAAGGACAGGCAATTTGTCAGACTGTGCAAGTGAATGGTTTATCCTGAAGTCCAAAGTTTATAGATGGTTTGTAAAACTGTCCTAGAGTGTTCACTGGGAGACAACTATCTCTAAGGCCAAACCTGTTCTCTACATTGGTCAAAATCCAGGACCACTAACCACCTCACTCCCTGATGTGTACAGATCAGGAATTTCAGGTTTGTGATGTTTTTCTTTCTCTCTTGGATTTCTATTCCTTCATCATTGCACACTTTCCTCCCTGCTCCTATCCCCAGTTCACTTTACCCTTTGGAAAAAAAAAAATAAAAACAACTTTCATTGTTGTACTTTTTCTCACCCCCACCCCAGTCCACTTTATTATGCAGCTCTTATCCTGGACTGTTATCATACAAATAATACTTAATCATATATTCCTTTTAAGCAGTTCTTTCCCTCAAATGTTTCCTTTCAGTGTACATTATTTATCCCCACTTTTCTTAGTTTCCCCTCCCCAACCCCTATGTCAGTCCTGTTTTATAACAGTGGCATTATGTGGTATTTGTCCTTTTGTGACTGATATATTTAACTTAGCATAATGTCCTCCAGTGTCACCCCATTATGCATAATATTTCAAGAGTTCCTTAGCTTTCAGTGCACATAATATACCATTGTGTGAATATATCCCAGCTTCTTTATCCATTCATTTGCTGATGAGTACTTGGATTGTTTCCATCTCTTTGCTATTGTGAACAATACAGCAATAAACATAGGTGTGCATATCTTTGCTTGCGTAGCAGTTCTGGTTTCTTTCAGGTATATTCCCAGTAGTGGAATTGCTGAGTTAAATGCTATTTCTATTTCCAAATTATGAGAAGGTGTCACACTGCCTTCCATAGTAGGATTTCCGGTTTCTCTACAACCTCACCAGTATTTTTTTGTTTGCTGCTATGTTAAATTTTTAATATTAATATTTTAATGTTTTTAATGGGGTGAGATGATATCTCATAGTTGCTTTGATTTGCATCTCTCTGAGAGCTAGGGATTTTGAACATTTCTTCATGTGTTTTTTTCACCATTTGAATATCTTCTTTGGTAAAGTATCTATTCATATCCTGTGTCCATTTTGCAATTGGGTTGTTTATCTTGTTGTGATGCTCGTGTACTATATAATTTTTAGGTAATAAGTCCCTTATCAGACATATAATTGCCAAATAGATTTTCCCAGTCTGTGGCTTCCCTTTTTATTTTGTTTCAGAAGGGTTTTTTTTTTTTTTTATTCTTAGAATTTGCATTGATCTATTTTATCCTCTTCTGGTTGTAGGTTTTTTCAGGATGATTGGAGGAGTTTACGTGTGGATTAGAGCTTCTAGAGTTCTTCCAAGCTTTCCTTTAATAAAGTTTATAGTCCTTGGTTTTAGTCCTAGGTCCTTAATGCACTTTGAGTTAGTTTTTGTGTATGGTGTGAGGTAAAGGTCTTGCTTGAGTTTTCTGTAGATGGTTTTCCAATTTTGTCAACACCATTTATTAAAAAGGCTATCGATATTCCACTTAACTGATTTCATCTCCTTGTAAAAAATCAGTTCACCATAGGTAGATTGGCTGATTTCTGAGTCCTTAATTCTATTCCATTGATATATGTGTCTGTCATTGTACCAGTACCAGGCTGTCTTGACCACCACTGCAGTGTAGTAGGATTTGAAATCAGGGAGTAAGATCTCTCCTACCTTGTTTCGCTTCCTAAGGAGTGCTTTGCTTATTCTTTTTATTCCAAATGAAATTGGAGATTGTCTTTTCCATTTCATTGAAGAATGGCATTGGTATTTGTATTAGGATTTCATTGAATGTGTAGATTGCCATTGGTGGAATTGTCACTTTCACAGTATTGAGTCTTCCTATCCAAGAGCAAGGTATACTCTTCTATTTCTCCATGTCTATTTTTTGTTTATTATAGTAATGTTTTTGTAATTTTATTTGAATAGATCCTTTGTGTTTCTAGTTAGATTTACTCCCAAGTATTTAATCTTGTTATTAGCCATTGTGAAGGGTATTATTTTTCTTAGCTCCAGTTCTGTATTCTCTTTGTCACTGTAGAGAAATCCAACTTTTTTTGTGTGTTGATCTTGTATCCAGCCACTTTGCTGAATTAGTCAACTATATCCAGTAGTTTTCTTGCTTAGTCTTTAAGGTTTTCTAAGTATACTATCATATAATCTGCATAGAGAGATAATTTTACCTCCTCGTTGCCAATTTGGATACCTCTTATTTTCTTTTCTTGTCTTACTGCTATCACTAAGACTTACAATATAATATTGAATAGGAGAGGTGATAGTGGGCATCCTTCCCTTCTGTTCTCAAAGGGAATGCCTTTAATCTTTCTCCACTGAGTACAATGTTGGCTCTTGGGTATGCCTATATACTTTTTACTATGCTGAGGAAATTCCCCTCTATTCCCATTTTCTTGAGTGTTTTAATCAGGAAAGGGTATTGGATTTTGTTGAAGGTCTTTTCTGCATCGATTGATAGGATTATGTGATTCTTGTTCTTGTCTTTGATAATATGGTAATTACACCGAATATTTTTCTTATATTGAATCATCCTTGCATACCTGTTATGAATTCCACTTTTTCATTGTGAATTATTTTTTTTTATGAATCATTGTATTCTATTGACCAGGATTTTAGTCAAGGTTTTTGCATTTATGTACAGGATAAATTTCAGGTTATAGTTTTCTATTTTTGTGGTGTCTTTACTGGACTTTGGTATCAAGTATATATTTGCTTCATGGAATGAGTCTGGGAGAATTCCATCTTTCTCTATTTTTTTAAATAATTCATGTAGAGTTCATGACAGTTCTTCTCTGAATGTTTGATAAAGTTCACTTATAAAACCATCTGGTCTAGGACTTTTTTTGGCTGGAAGTTGTTTTATTACCTTTGCAATTTCTTATTTTGTAATGAGTCTGTTCAGGTGTTCAATTTCAGTCTATGTCAGTTCACATAGATTGTGAATTTCTAATTATTTGTCCATTTCATCTAAGTTTTCATATTTGAGTATAGTTTTTTCCATAATATTCCATTGTTAGCCTTTTCAATTTAGTTGGTTCTGTTGTGATGTTGCCCGTTTCATCACTTGTCAGAATCATTTGTGTTTTTTCCTTCATCAGATTTGCTAGTGGTTTGTCGATTTTATTGACATTTTCAGAGAACCAACTCCTAGTTTTAATGATGGTCTCAGTTGTTTTTATGTTTTGTATTTCATTTATTTCTGCTCTTATTTTTATAATTCCAGTCTTTGTAGAGGGTATTAGATTTTCTTGCTGTTCTTTTCAATATGTTGGAGATGTTGGGTTAGAGAGTAAATAGTCACTTTTCCCTGACTTTTGATGTGTTTGCTTATTGCTATAAATTGACCTCTGATTACTGGTTTGACTATTTCCCAGAGGTTTGGGTAAGTTATGTTTTCATTGTCATTTATTTCAAGAAACTTTTTAATTTAATTTTTTAAAAAATTTATTTCTTCCAATACCCACTCATGTCCAAGCAAGGTGTTGTTCAGCTTCCAAATGTATGGTTATTTCTCCTTTAAGCCTCTTGTTATTAATTTCTAATTTTGTAGTTTTGTGGTCTAAGAAGATGCTTTGTATTATTTCTATGTTTTTTAATTTCTTGATGTTTGCCTTGTGACCTAAAATGTGATCTATTCTCAAGAATATTTCATGCACATTAAAAAGAAGTTATTCTGTGCTTTTTTGGGGTGCATTAGACTATAAATACATAATAATATTATTAGATTATAAATATTTTGTGGTTTAATTCTTCAGCATCTTTGTGGAGTTTCTTTCTGGTAATTGTATCTTTTCTTGAGAAGGGTGTATTGAAGTCTCCAACTACTATAGTAGTGTTGTATGTATGTTTCCTTTTTCAGTTTTGTTAATGTTTGTTTTATGTATTTTACAGTTCTATCATTTGATGCATAGATATTTATTATTGTTATGTCTCTTTGTTCTTTTGACCCTTCAATCATTATGTAGTGACCTTCCTTGTCCTTTGTGATGGTTTTTGATTGAAATATATTTTAGCAGAGGTTAATATCAATACTCCTGATTTTTTCTGGTTGCCATTTACTTCTTATATTCCTCCTCCCCCTCTTTTATTTTAGTCTTTTCTTATCTTCACCTTTCAGGTATGTGTTCCTTTTAGACAACGTACTGATGGATTTTTTTTAATCCATTCTGCTACTCTTTTTCTCTTCAGTGGTGCATTTTAACTATTCACATTCAATGTGATTATTGAGAAGCAAGGTTTTATTGCTATCACTTTATTGAGTTCTTTTTAGTGTTGTTGCTAGTTACTTTGGTCCATCATGCTTTCTGTGGCACTTCTGTAAAAAGGACATCTGTCAGTGTTTCCTGCAATGCTGGTCTTGTTTTTACAAACTTCCTTAGGTTCTGTTTTTCTGGGAATACTTTGATATCCCCTTTATATTTGATAGACAGTTTTCTGGGTACAATAGTCTTAGTTGATAGTTGTATTTTTTTGAGAACTTTGGATATATGTAATTTCACTGTCTTTTTGCTCACATGGATTCTGCTGAGAAATTGTCACTTAATCTTATTTCCTCTCCTTTATAGTTTACTCTTTGTTTCTCCCTCAGTGCTTTCAGAATTCTCTATTTTTGGTTCTGACAAACTTGACTATGTTATGCATTGGTGTTTTTCTTTTGAGGTCTATTCTACATGGTGTTTTTTCAGCTTTTTCAATATATAGTCTCTCATTCTTTATTATACCTGGAAATTTTTCTCCTAGTAATTCTTCCACAACTTTTTGGGTATCTTATTTGCTTCTTCCTGTTCTGGGATTCCGATTATGTCCATGTTATTTCTCTTGGTGGTGTCCCACATTATTCTTAGGTTTTCTTCTTTTTCCTTCCTTTTGACCCTACATTTTGTTCTTGCAGACAGTGGTGACAATTGTATCTTCAATTTCACTAGTTTTGTGTTCCATCTCTTCAACCCTTTTCATGTGTGTCTCCATCATGTTGACAGCATCTGAAACATTGGACCTCATGTTTTGGATTGTGGTTTCTTGTTTTTCCAGAGCCTCTAATGCCTCTTTTTTTTTTTTTTAATCTGTGTTGTTTTGGATTGTTTGTTTTTGTTTTCTTTTAAGCTCCTCCTGGTTTTTGCTTGCAGTATCCTATAACTCTTCAAGTTTGTCTTTTACCAATTGAAAAATATTCAATCACTATTCTTTTAAATTCTGTGTCTGTAATTCCATCAGACTTTCTGGCTTCAGAAAATCCATTGATACCCTGCCTGTTTGGGGGAGTTACGTCTTTCTTTGGGCTTGTGTGGGGTATAACATAGCCTACTTCTTAAGTGACATTGCTGTAGTAGAGTTTTTCATGCCTGAGGCAATAGCAGGTTCTTGATCTGTTGTCACTGCTCCAGAAGAGGGTGGGAAAGCTACTTCTCTAGGTTTGTCTCTGAAGTTCTGACTCAAGGGAATATTTGTTTCCATTTGGGAGCAAAAAGTACTGTGAATTAGTAGCCTTCTCTGTTAGACCACTGCTGCAGCTAGGCCAGTCCAAGGTCCTGCAGGCTTAAGGTAATTGACTTGACATGAGGAGATGCAAGGCAAAGTGCAGAGATGCACACAGGGCATGTGTGTGCAGAGACCTGAATGGAAACCTCATTCGAGCTCCAGCTGCATAGTTTCCTTATGCTTGAGCTTAAGGGGTGCCATGTGGTCCAGCTAAACAGCAGTGATACCCACAAAGTACCTCACTCAAATTCCAGCTGTCCTGCTCACTCTTGGCGCAGGTGTCAGGTCCCCCCACTTTAGTGTTCTTAAGCAAGATTTTCCTAAATACAGTTAGTAAGGCAGATATTAGATGTGGTAGTCCTGGAGCTAAAAATTTGAATTAGAAATTAAAAATATTTTGATTGAACAATTGGCTTCTGATAATAAGAATTTCTGCAGTTTAAACCTACCATTCACAGTATTTAGTAGATATGGCTGCTAACTTCCACAAAGATTTATAGGCTTGCAAATCTTATGGAACAATACTCCATCCTAGGGGCCACTGCAAGTTAAGATAAACTCAGTGACATTGGGTTTGGTTTGGCTCTTAATCTCTTACTAGACTGATTCTCAAATGAATAATGATACTACAAATACATGACTACTTGAATTCTGAGATGTGGGGAGGAAGGAAAAAAAGAGATTCTAAATGGAAGTCCACACTTTGAGGAAAGGAGCACAAATTAGTTGTCTCCCCTTCTTTCTTTTCCTCTTGCCTTTCTTTTTAGTTCCTTGTCTTTATTTTTCATGTCCCCCTTTCTCTTTCTCTTCTTCTCCCCCTTTATTTCTAACAACTTTTTATCTGTTGTAAGCCGGAAGTTTGAGCTATGATAAGTGGTTAAAAGTCCAGTAGGAAACTCTGCATGATTCCTGAGACATGAAGATCTGAGACAGAAGCCAAGAAATTTTGTTAAAATACAAACACTGAACTAAGATTTAAATTTCTGCCTGAAGGAGATTTTGCCACTGGAGTTCAACAAAATTAACTCTTTGCTGAATAGATACATTTGCACTCTTTAGGAGAGTAGTAACTTTGCAATATAATATTCATAATGCTTAGGATATAATTCAAAATTATGTATAAATAATAGCATTGAAGAATCATATCCACTATGAACAACCATACAAAATTCAAGAACTAAACACAACAATATAACAAAAAAGGCTAATGCACAATATTTAAAGTTGAATTATTATTAAATTAGCAATACAAATCATGATAACAACAAAGTGAAAGAAAAGAGCTATATTATTTTCAAAAGATATAAAACATGTATTTAATAAAATTTGTCGCCATTAATCTCTGGTAGCTTATTGATAAGGAGTTGTGCTTTCCGTGTGAAGGCACACCATTTAAATCCACCAGCTGTTCTGTAGAAAAATGATGGACAGTCTCCTACCAGGTTTTATTACTTCTAAAACACCACTGGAGGGTCAGCTATCAGTCAGTTACAACTCAGTGATGCACAACAAAACTTTCAACAGACAAATATACCTAATGTACTAGATAGTATCAAAAAAGAATTTTTCTTATAGAACATTTGAAATTGTGATTTTAATAAAAGCTGACAAAAAGTTGAGTTTTCATTCATTAATTGTTATACATTTTCCTCCTTCCTCCTCATTTCCCTACCATGTCTGCATTGTAATGCACCTCTTGTTCCAGATTGTTAATTACCATACATATAATGCCTAATCATGCATTCTTTTCAGATAGTCCTTTTCTTCATCTGTCCATTATCCATTATCCATTCTTTTCCTGTTCTTCCCACTCCACCCCATCAATCCTATTTTATAGCAGCAGTGTTATTTGATATTTGTCCTTTTGTGATTTTACTCAGCATAGTCTTCCAGGTTCACCCATGTTGTTTAGTGTTTTACAAGCGTCTTGTTTTTCATTTTTATGTAATATCCTATTGTGTAAATATATCAGTTTTTCTATCCATTTGTTTGTTGGTGGGCATCTGGGGTACTTCCATCACTTTGCTATTGTGAATAATGCAGTACAGCATATCCATGTTTATTGCTGCATTATTCACAATAGCAAAGAGATGGAAGTGCCTATCAACAAATGAATGGATAGAAAAACTACTGTATATTCTTATGATGTATAATATGCAGCACTGAAAAATAATGAACTCATAAAATGTTACTCAACATGGGTGATCCTGAGGACATGTATGCTAGGTGAAATGTCTCAGTCTCAAGGGGACAAATACTTTATAACACCACTGTTAGAAGCAAGACTGACATGGCAGATTGGGAAAAGGATAAGAAATGAATGGGTAGATAATGAACACTATTGGAACAGATGAGGGAGAGAACTGTTTAAAAGGAATATATAATTAGGCATTATATATAAGACAATGGTACAGATTAAGAGGTACATTGCAAAGAGGACTAGGGGGAGTGGGAGGAAAGGAAGGAAATTGTGTGACAATAAATGAATTTTTTAAGTGAACCATGAAGCGGGAAGGAAATGAATGGAGGAAATTGTACAATAATGAATGAATGAAAAGCCAACTTTTCCTTAAAGTTTCATTAAAATAAAAAAAATTAAAAACAAAATAAACATAAGTATGCATACATGTTTGAGTTGCATCTCTGATTTCTTTAGGGTATATTCCCAGTAGTAGGATAGTTAAGTCAAATGCTATTTCTGTTTCCAACTTTTTGAGAAATCACCAGACTACTTTTCATAGTGGCTGTACCATTTTACATTCCACCAGCAATGAATAAGAGTTCCAATCTCTCCACAAACTTGTCAGCAATTGTTATTTGTTGCCCTGTGAATTTTACTATTGTTGCTGGTGTGAGATGATCTATATCTCTCTGAGAGCTGGTGATCGTTTTTTTTCTTTCACTTAAAGAACATCTTTACTTGACCTTTAATATCCAATAATATCTTTAATTTATGGCAATTACTTATGGAAGACATGAATGGGAACCAATTCAGGAATTATCAATGGATATCTAATTTAAGAGATAATATTTACTGAAAACCTGAAGTCATTGTTAGAAAAAAGGGTGGGTAGTTTATTTTGCTTGGTTTTTAGAAATTAATTCTTAATGGATTATAGAAGCAGGAGTGGCATCCATTTCCTAAACCACATGCCTATGGAAAGTCTATGAACTTGGAGAAACAACAATAGTTATATAAAGGCATCAGGTTTTTTGTTCATAGAGTTGCTATGAGTCATGCTCAACTTGACAGCAGTCAACAACAACAACTGTAATTATTAAGTTTGGATGTTGAAATGTCATTCTGCAATCTCACTGGTATAAACTTCTCTGATGATGGCTAGGGATTTTGAGCAGTGTGTGTGTGTGTGTGTGTGTGTGTGTTGACTGTCTGAATTTCTTCTTTGGTGAAATATGTATATCTTGTCCCCATTTTTCAATTGAGTTGTTTGACCTTTTTCTTATTGAGGTGCTGGAGTATTTTAGAAATTTTAGATATGAGTCCCTTATCAGTTATGACATTACCAAATATTTTTTCCCAATCTGTGGATTTCCTTTTTCTCTGTTACAAGTTTTTTTCTTGTTGTTTTGCTTTGTGTTTTGGTGTTTTTGTTTGTTTGTTCTTTAATGCGCATAGGGATTTGAGTTTTTAAAAGTCCCATTTATTGGTTTTGTTCACTCTTGGCTGAAGGTTTTTCATTATCCTTTAAATTTGTCCATGCTATAGATTAAGGCTTCTGGAGATATTAATAGTTTTCCTCCAATGAATTTTCTCATCTTTGGGTTTACTGCTAGGTGCTTGATCAACCTTGAGTTTGCTTTTGTGTATGGTATGAGGTGTGTAGATGGTTTTCCAATTTTCCCAGGACCATTTGTTAAAGAGGCTGACGTTTCCCCACAAAACTGATTTCACAGCCTCATAAAAACTCAGCTGACCATAGGTAGATGAGTTGATATCTAGGTTCTCAATTCTATTTTTCTATTGCTCACTAGGGAGAAATATTAAACGCTTCGCCTTCACACTTGGGAAAATGGTAAGGATAGCTATGTCACATATTCTAAGAAGCAGGAGTGGCATCCACTTCTGAAATAGTTTGATTCTGGAAACCCTATGAACTTGGAGAAATGATGTAAGTTATACAGTTGTTCAGGTCTTTCATTCATAGCGTCACTATGAATTGTCTACAACTTGGCGGTACTTAACAACAAGAAGTTTACATTATGCCTAGACAACTAGCTTTCATTAAGATATGGCACACAGATAAAGGCATAAAGATTTAAAAGGAAGAAATAAAACACTACCATTATCAAGTGAAATAACTGACAATATAATAAGTCTACAGAGAACTAAATTTCTTTAAATAAAAAAGAAAAAAGTCTACAGAGTTTTAATAAATAAAATTAGCCAAATCAGATGACACAAAACTAATATATAAGTGTACCAAATATATAAATATGATAAACAAACAATTGAAAAATTACATTTTAGAACTTAAACTGTAGATGACATAGCAGGGCACTAATAAGTCAAAGGTGGTACCTATCTGGCTGTTTGAATTAACCAGCGATTCCATGAGAGAACGATGATGGGAAATTTACTTCTATGGGATTTACAGCCTTTTAAACATTTGCTTATAGGGTCAGCTATGTGTATGCTCTAACTGGAATGTGATGAGAATTTTTATTTCAAACTAAAAAAAAGAAAAACTCATGTAAAGGTATATTATACATATATTGAGCAAAATAAATGTCTCTGACAACTATAAAACATTGCTGAAAGAAATTAATCAGCTATTCAGTGGAGAAATATTATGTGCCATTGAGTAGCCTGTGACTCACAGTGACTATATGCACAATTGTTTTGAACTCTGCCCCATTCCGAGCCAATCTCACTGCCTCTGACATACCTACCCACATTGCCCCAGTTACTGTGTTGATCCATCTTATCCTGAGTCTGCCCCTTCTGGACTGACCCTTCAGCCTTCCAAGCATGATCTCCTTCTCCAAGAATTGGTTCCTCATGGAAACATGTCCAAAGTATGTAGGACAGAGTTTCAAAATCCTTGCCTCTAAGGAACAACTTGATTTCTTTCTCTCTCTCCTGTGCCGTATTTTATTCATTTGAAGAGACAATATTGCGAACATGTGAATTATGTCCAAAGTAATCTATGTAGTCAGTACTTTACCAATAAAACACAAAAGCCTTTTATTAAAAAAAATAGGTATGGGAGGTCTAAAATTGCAGGGAAATGCAAAATATTTGAACATTCAAAATATTCTTGAAAAAGTACCAATCTTAGAAGAGTTCATTCTCCTGTCTGAGAATTCTATAAAACTCCAATAATCACTGACCTATTTCTTGGCAAAGAAAAACTGAATCTCTGCATCCAATTTTATCTCTAAAAGGGAACTAAGAAAAATAAGCAGATTTTCTATAATGTAATTTAGGACAGTGGTTAAACAAATATCAGTTACATCAGGAAACCAAGCTCAGCACAAATGTTTTAGGTGCTGTGGAGATAGAAAATTGGTATCTATATAGTAATAGAGATATATTTTCCTTGTATTTGTATTGTAACTTAAAATTTTTGAAACAATATTATAGCCACTAAACTAGATTTTGAGAGATTATTTGAAATACCTTTAGAAAAATCCATATATTTATGTGTTATAAAATGCTAGTTAAGCCACTAGCATAAAGAGGTTCAATGAAATCGCCACAAGTTATAAAAGTCATGAGATGCCTTGCCTTTGTAATGGTTCTTAAAAATGAAACTTAATTTAGGCATAAGTCTACTTTGCCTACCTCATTAGATTTTGTGTTCCCCTGGGTGTGTATTTGTGTGTACTTTATAATTTACCATCATACAATGAGAGATCAAGACTGCATCAATATCTCTCCAATTCATGAAACATTTTTCTGAATAAAAGCTGTTCAGTCTGCACAGAGTACCAGGAGTTTAGACCTGTGGTCCAACTTGTGCAGTATCTGTATTTTTGACAATGGCCCCACAGGATATTAGATAAGGATGTAGTATAGTTGTCACCCATGACATTAAACTCATAAGCCTAACAATATTCCCAGTTCATACTTTTGCTCAAACTTATCTGCCTTATTTAAAGCAGGTCTTGCTTAATTCTTAAAAAAAATACAAGGTGAAAAAAGAAATATATAAGATGATAGCTAATTGTATTTTTAAAATAATTTACAATTTTAATGTGTTATTTTGATGATTAATTTCTCCTTTTCTTCCATGTAAGAATGGGGAAAAAAGAATACTTATGATCACAATGGCTTTAGATCCATGAATAACCATCCCACTGTAGCTCACCTACAGAATAAACCACAGCATTTTATTGTATGGGTTATTGACATGGCCGTTTGTACCATCTCCTGTGGAGCTATTGTGGACCATCTTGTCAATGGCAGCCTCTTCATTTTAAAAGTAATGCCCTCTATGTGGTAGCTGATTGAGACAGCACCTCAAAGAATAATAGAAGGGCATGTAGTAATTCTGACTTTTTTCCTTTTATTATTACATTTTGATCATTGGAAATTTTTACAATTTTACTCACTATTACAACTGTGTATGCTATAATGGACATGTATTTGAATAAGCTGTGTTTAAAACCCCAGTTACTACGTTTTCTCTCACAAGCACATAACAAAACTAAAAAGAGACTAGCTGTCATATGACATATAAATATTTAATTAGAAAATGCAGTTCTCAAGGTTAGAAGATCAGCAACAACAGCAAGAAATCTAGACAATGCTTCTCAATTTATGTTATGGAATGTAAAATCATCTAGACTGGCTGTCATTATTTGCACCTAGTTTAAAAGGTCTACATCAGATTTGTCAAGTGTGTGATTTTTAAAATGTAGTCTCTGAAGCTTGAGCAGGTACGGCAGTGACAGCATATGAAAACTTGCTAGAAGTTAAAATTCTCAAGCCTCATCCTAGAACTGCAAAACCTAGGCATAGGCATGAGATGCAGCCTGTGTTCAAAGTTCTCTAAATAAGTTAAATTACACAGTAAAGGTGTGTTCACAAACATATCTGAGTGTATAGACTTGAATGATTTGAATGGGGTCCATCTAAGCAGCAAAATATCATTACTATCCAGTGAATTCTGACTTAGCTACAATCTAAGAAGAGCATTTATAGAAGCATATCTTTCGTAATGGAGATGTGGCTTCAAACTACGGATTATTCAGTTAGCAGCTACGTTTTTAATTTATTTCACCTCCAAGCAGGAAACTCTGATGGCCTAGTGGCATATGCCACCAGACCTCTGAATTTCATCACAAAAAGTCAAATTCACTGCCTTGGAATATATTTTAACTCAAGTCAACTGTCTACATAAGTTTTCTGAGGCTGTATATGGTAATGTGAGGAGTTTACCAATTTTTCCTTTGTACATCAATAGTAAACTTAAACTATCAGATTGACATGGTGTCTGTGGTTAGTAGAACAACTCACTATGCACATCTTCTTAATCTTAATAGTCCTTAAAATAAACAAAAACAAACAAACAAGCAAACAAACATCTGAAACAAACACATAAATGACCCCTTTGGGTTTCCAAAACTTTACAACACACAGAAAGAAATTGAAGATGTTTCTTCCATGGATTCCCCTGGTGGATTCAAGTTGCAGACAGGTAGGATCTTTGGGTTAACAGCACAGCTTCCTGAGGGCTAAGCCCCTGGAAATGCCTAATCTCCTCACTAGAGATGTTAAAAGCAGAGAACTTTGCTAGATAGGAGTCAGTGAGGTTCAGTGGGATGGGACAGGATGCCAATGAATTGTAACAACAGGGGAGAGCAGAAAGATTTAACATATAAAGAGGGTTTAGAGTAGTCGGTCAATACTTTTCAGGTAGAACCAAATCATATGACCCTCCATTGTCCTTCATTAGCATTATGTTTTATACAATCATTGCCATATATTATGTCTTGTAAATGACTCATCATTGGATGATGTCTACTACTTTTGTTATTGTTATGTGCTGTTGAGCCACCTGAGACTCATAGTAGCCCTATATACAACAGCCTGAAACCTTGCTCTATACTGTGCCAATTTCACTGTCTCTGACACACCTATCCCCATCACCTCACTCACTGAATCAATCAACCTAAGAGAGGGTCTTCCTCTCCTGCACTGTCCCTCCACCCTTCTGTATGACATCTGTCTCCAAGGACTGGTCCCTCCTTGCAACATGTCCAAAGTATGTCAGATGAAGCTTCAGCATCCTTGTCTCTGAGAAAGAGTCTGGTATAATCCTCTCCAGGATGAACCTGTTCATTTTCTTAGAAATCAATGGTATATTCAACACTTTTCTCCAACACCACAGCTCAAATGCATCAATTCTTCTTCAGTCCCCCCTAGTTATTGCCCAGGTCTCTGATGCATAGCAAGTGATTGCAAAGACCATGGCTTCTATCAGGTGCACCTTAGTCTCCAGAGTGACACCAGTACTTGACACAAGTTCTTCAGTGCTTTGGAGAGGTTCCTAACAGCAAAGGTTCCCATTGCAATATGTCTTAATTTCCTGGCTGCTAGCATCAAGAGTGTTGATTGTGGAGCCAAGTAGACTAAAGCTGTGAACAATCTCAATCTCTTCACCATCCATCCTGATGCTGCTAATTGGCCTAGTGGTGAGAGTCTTTGTCTTCTTGATATTCAGCCTCAATCCTTATTGAAAGCTGCTGTCTTCTGCAGCAAGTGCTTCAGGTCCTCCTGAAGGGTTGTGTCATCTGCATAATGCAGCTTATTGGTGAGTCTACCTCCAAACTTGATGCCACACTTCTCCTCATAGAGCCCAGCCTCCCGGATAATCTTCTTTTTATGTAGATTAAAAAGGTATGGAGATAGGACACATTCCTGGCATACACCCTTCCCAGTTTTGAACCATGCAGTGTTTCCTTGATCTGTTCTGATGACTGCCTTCTGGTCCAAATATAGGTTTTGCATTAGCATTATCAAGTGTTCTGGAATTCCCATTCTTCTCAGAGTCAACCAAAGTTTGTTATGATACACACAGTCAAACATCTTTTCATAATCAATGAAACACAGACATTCCTCTGGTACGCCCTGCTTTCTGCCAAGATCCATCTAACACTAGCTACAGTATCCCTAGTACCACGACCACTTCTAAACTCTGCCTGTACTTCTGGAAGTTCTCTGTTGATGTGCTGTTCCAGTCATTTTTACATAATCTTCGGCAGAATCTTGCTTGCCCGGTGTCCTCACCATCAGAATCTTTGAAATACTGAATCACTTATATGCTGTGTTTGTGGTAATTGTTATGGCAGCAATGTAATACTAATACTGCAATCAAGTTTGAAAATTATCATTATCCATTTTATTAATGATTATTTAGTGTATTAAGACATATATGGTAGGGATCAGGTGGATAAAATATTTTAAATAGTTCATATTTCTGTTCATACCAGATTACACATAAAGTAAGATCATAGTATGTTGTTATGTGTCATCAAGTTAACTATGACTCATAGCAACACTATGAACAATGGCACTGATTCTTTCCCTATTCTGAGCCAACTTTTTCTCACCAGACCCCCTTGCCACAATCCCTGTGTTAATCCATATCATCCAGGATCCTTCTCTTTAATGCTGACCCTCTACATTTCCAAGATTGATGCCCTTCTCAAAGGACTTGTCCCTCCTAGCAACATGCCCAAAATATGTGAAATGGAGCTTCAAAATCCTTGCATTCAAAGAGCAAGCTAGTTTTACCCTCTTCAGAGCAGACATTTTTATTCTCTTGGTAGCCCATGGTAAGTTCAATACTCTTCTCTAGCATTACAACTCAAAGGAATAATTTCTTCTTCTGCCATCCTTACTCATTGTCCATCTCTTAGAGAAGACCATGACTTTGATCAGCCACATCTTCGGCTGTAGACTGACATTGTTGGTCTAGACAGGTCTTTTACAGTTGATTTTCACTGTGCAACTCATCTTTTTATTTCCTGACTGCTGGTTCTGAGGGTGTTAATTGTAGATCTGAGCAAGATGAAACAGTTACCCACCTCAATTGTTTCTTCATCTATCATGATACCACCATTTTGACTGTGGTGAAAATCTTTATTTCCTTGATGTTGGACTTCAGTCCGTATTGGAGACTGCAGTCCTTGATCTTCTGCAGCCAACACTTCAGGTCCTTCTCTATTTTAGGAAGCAAAGCTGTGCCATCTGAAAAATGCAGGTTGTTGAGTTTTCCTCAAATCCTGATGACACATTCTTCCTCATAAAATCCAACCTGCTGACTGATCTGTCCTTCATGTAGATTAAAAGATATGGAAAAAGGTAACATTATTGGCACATTCCTTTCTTATTTTTTAAACATGTATTGCTCCCTTACTGTATTAGAACAACAGCTTCCTTATCTAGGTATAGGCTTTACATAAGCACAATAAAGTGTTCTGGGATTACCTTTATTCTCAAAATTGTGATCCACACAGTCAAATGCCTTTAAATAATTTGTAAAACACAAATAAACATCCTTTTTTACTTTCTGCTTTCCACCAAGATCCATCTGATATTGGCAATGATATCTCTAGTGCTACAGCCTCTTATAAATCCAGCTTTTATTTGGCAGTTCTTTGTTGATATACTGTCCTACTCTTTTTATTTTTTAACCCTCAGCAAAATTTTGCTTGCATGTTATATTAGCGATATTGGTCTATAATTTCCACATTCTGTTGGATCACTTTTTTGGGGGGAATAAGAATAAATATGGATTTCTTCTAGTCAGTTGACCAAGTAGTTGACTTGTAGATTCCTGGAGAACACTGTATATATTAATTGAAATGTGTCAATTGGTATTCCATCAAATTCTGGAACCTATTCTTTGTAAATTCCTTCAGAGCAGCTTGAATTTCTTCCTTGGTTACCATTGGTTCTTGATCATATGCTCCTTCCTGAAATAATTGGGTACAGTGACTCTGTGTACTCCTTCACACTTTTTTATTAATGTTTCCTAGATCATGAACCAAAGTTCATTATTAATAATTGTTAACTACAATGCAAAAATTGGGAAAGGTGAAAGATCAGTAATAATAAAATACGAGTTTGGTGACAGAAATGAGACTGGGGATACAATTTTTTTATTCAATTATTTGTTCATCACAAATATATTTTATTAAAATCTCAATAAATAACTGATTGCATATATGGACAGAATCATTAGAGAAAATATCATCTGTGAAAACTGTGCAAGGTGCTGACTGAAACAGACCATTAGCTACTCATTTGCAAGTTCTAATTGAAGCTGATGAAAATGAAAAGAAATATACAAGATAAATACAATATAAAATATGACTTTGAATCTAACCCACTTGAATTTAAAAAATATGTCAAGAACATATCAAGGTCCTTAACACTAATGAATAAAGACCAGATGAACTGTATAATTATGTCAAGAATATCATCCATGAAGAAAACAAAGTCAGTACAAAGACAAAAGAGGAAGAAAAGGCCAAGAGAAATGTCAGAAGAGACTCTGAATATTGTTCTAGAACTCCAAGAAGACAAAACCAAGGGAAGAAATTAGGAAATTAAAGACTTGAACAGAAGATTTCAAAGGGCAACTGAGGAAGACAAAGCAAAGTATTATAATAAAATGTGCAAAAGACTAGAGTCAGAAAATCAAAAGGGAAGAAATTGTTCAGAATCTCTCAAGCTGAAGGAACTGAAAAACAAATTCAAGTCTTGATTTGCAATTCTTAAAGATTATATTTTAATACATACCAATCATAGTTATTTCAATTCTTTTTTACAATTCTAAATAATGTTTATATATTTTTAAACAACACATAACTGGGTTTTAATCCTAGCTCCTTTTCCCTCCATAATGTATGACTTTGTTAGATTTATTTAAACTCTCAGTAAAGCTTACTGTAGAATGAAGTAATAACACCACAAAGAATAACACTGAGGAATAAAGCAAATAATATATAATACATATGACTTACAGTACTGTTGTTGATAGGTGAGTTCTCTCCAGTTCATAATGATCTTATGTGCAGTGAGCAAAACATTGCCTCATCTTTTGCCATCCTTGAAATCACTATTGTGCTTGAGCCAATTGTTTTCATCCATTTTGGTGAGCATCTTTCTCTCGTTAGCTGACTTTTTGCACTACCAAGTTTGAAGTGCTTTACCAGGAATTGATGCCTTCTGATAAAATGCTCAAAGTATGTGAAACTAGGTCTTATCATCCTCATTTTCAAAAATCATTGTAGCTGTACTTCTTTTAAGATAGACTTGTTTATAGTTTGGTTAAATTCACTTAGGTCTGACCTTACTTCATAGTTGATACACCTCATTAGCACAAATAATTTTCAATATCTTGCCATCAGGTCTAACTTGGGCTTAAGCAAGTATTTAAAAGATTTTTAATTTTCCTAGTAAGTACCTGGATACACTTCACTCCATTAGAAATCTTTCCACCTGAAGGTACTCATCTCATTTGCTCATTTGATTCATCTCAAGAATCAGTTTGAAGCATGGAACATAAATTATCAAAGAACAGATGAGTTGTGTAATGACATCAAGGTTTTCATCCATGAAGAGAGCAAAAACTAATTTATAAAGAAAGCAAATAAAGAAAATACCAAATTGGATGTCAGAAGAGACTCTGAAAATAACATATCTCTGAGAAGCCAAAATGAAGAGGAGAGGTGAAAGTTAAAGAGCTGAACAGAAGAGTTCAAAGGGCAGCTCAAGAAGACAAAATATTGTAAGGGAATGTGGTGAGTGATGTTAGAGAATGACAAGAGAACTACTCTGGATTTCTCAAGTTGAAAGAATTGGAAAACAACTTGAAGCCTTGAATTGCAGTCCTCAGAGATGCTATGGGTAAAATCTCAATGATTCCAGAAGCATCAAAAGATCTAGGGAATACAGAGGCATTCTACCAAAAAGATTTGGTTACTATGGAAATACTTTAGGAAGTAGCACATAACAAGAAAGCCACTGGTAAGAAAGGATGACGTTTGTTCGTTTTTGTTTTTTTTTGTTTTGTTTTGCTTTGTTTTTCCAATACCTTCAAACACTTGATCATGCTTATGTGAAACCTGTATTTGAAACAGGAGGAAGTCATCAGAACTGAGCAGGGAAACACTGCATGGTTCAACATTGGGAAGGGTATACACCAGGGATGTATCTTCTCTCCATACCTTTTCAATCTATATGCAGAACAAATTATCCAGGAGGCTGGGCTCTATAAGGAGAAATGTGGCATAAGGATTGGAGTATCAAAAATCTCTCCTATGCAAATGACACAACCCTGCTTGCTGAAACTGAGGACCTGAAGTGTTTGCTGCAGAAGGTCAAGGACTACAGCCTTCATTATGGATTGAAGTTCAATATCAAGAAAACAAAGATTCTCACCACTGGGATGATTGGCAGCATCAGGATGGATGGTGATGAGTCTGAGACTGTAAACGGCTTTAGTTTGCTTGACTATATAATCAACACTCTTGGCATCAGAAGCCAGGAAATTAAAAGACATATTGCCTTGGGAAAGTTTGCTATCAGAGACCTCTCCAAAGTACAGAAGAGTAACAATGTCAGTCTGGAGACCAAGGTGTGCCTGATACAGGCCATGATCTTTGCAAACACTTGCTATTCATCAGAGAGCTGCACAATGACTAGGGATGATAGAAGGAGCTATAGTGTTGGAGAAGAGTATTGAATATACCATGGACTGCTAAGAGAAAGAACATATTTGTCCTGAAGAGGGTTAAACTACTCTTCTCCTTGGAGTCAAGGATTCTGAAGCTTTGTCTGACATACTTTAGACATGTCGCAAGGAGGGACCAGTCCTTGGAAAAGAACATCATGCTTCAGAGAGTGGAGGGTCAGCACGGGAGAGGAAGAACCTCTATGAGATAGATTTGTTCAGTGACTGGGGTAATGGTGTGTCAGAGACAATAATACTGACACAGGATAGAACAGGGTTTGGGGTTGTTGTACACTGGGTCGCTGTGTGTTGCACGTGACTTCTACAGCACGTAACAACTACAACAACAACAATCTTTAATTCACAGCTGAACTAAAAATGTTGGCAAAAATAAGGCCTCAGGAATAGATACTATGCCAATTGACATGTTTCATCTAACAGATGAATCCCTGGACATAATTACCAATCTCCAGGAAATTTGGAAGAAAGCTGCCTGGCCAACTGATTAGAAGAGATCCCTATTTATTCCCATTCTCAAGAAAGGTAAACTAAGACAGAAAGATGGTCATTTCCAGTGTAAAAATTGTCTAACAAAATGAATATCACATGCAAGCGAAATATTGCAAGTTCAGTACTTTGACATAGAACTGCCAGGTGTTCAAGAGGCTGTGGCACCAAAGGAATATCATTGCTGATATAAGATGGATCTTGACTGAAAGATCAAGATGGATCTTGACTGAAAAGAGAATACTGGAAGAATGTCTATTTGTTGTACTGATTATGCAAAAGCATTTGACAATAATATTGAAAAGAATAAGAATTCAAGAATACTTAATAATTCTTATACATAACCTATACTCAGGCCAAGAAGTTATTGTCCAAACAGAGCAAGAAAAAACTTTATGGTTTAAAATCTACCAAAGTATGAGTCAGGGCTGTATCCTTTCTCCAAACTATTCAATCCATATACTGAGCATTAAAGAATTTGGACTCTGTGAAGAAGAATGAAATATCAGATTTGTAAGACAACTTATTAACAACCTGTGTTATGCAGATAATATTATTTTACTTCCTGATTGTGAGAAGGACTTGAACCACTTGCTGAAGAAGATGTAAAATTACAGCCTTCAATATGAATTACATTTCAACAACATAAAGACAAAAATCTTCACCACTAGGCCAATAGGCAATATCATGACTGATGTAAAAAATATTGAAATTGCCAATGATTTAATCTTACTTGCATTTACAATCAACACTCTGGATACCAGCAGTAAAGACATTAAAAGACATACTGCATTGGAAAAGTCTGCTCTCAGGGACCTCTTCGAAGTTCTGAGAAGCAATGATGTCTGTTTAAAGACCAAGGTGAACCTGATTCAGGCCATAGTCTTTTTTCAACTACTTGATATGTATCTGAGAACTAGACAATGAAGGATGACAGAAAAAGAATTGATATCTTTGAGTTGTAGAAGTGTTTTGAATATACCACGTGTTGTCAAAAGAACAAACAGATATGTCTTGGAGAGAATTCAGAAAAAAATGCTGCTAGAGACAAAGTTGGTGTAGATTTGTTTCACATACTTTGGGCATGTTATTAAGTGAGGCTCTTCTTGGAAAGGGTTATCATATTTGGAAAGGTGGAGGGTCAACCAAAGAGAAGAAGGTACTCAATGAGGTGTATGTATTGAGACAGTGACTGCAGAAATGAACTTAAATAAGTCAGAGACGATGAGGATGGTATTCAGATTTGTTCATAGAGCTGTATGAGTTGAGCTTGACTAAATGGCACCTAACACCAACAAAAGCAATATTATCTATCTCTACCTCTACCTCTACCATCTCTATTTCTATCTATATATCTCACTATATTTATCTAACCCTAACCCTATTTATGAACTGGGGGTCTGGGGCAAGGAGTTTGCCAGCATTTGGGCAGGCCGGGCTGGTAAGACACTGAAAGGTCAAGCTCCGCCTAGGGTCTTGGGATATTTAATGTCAGCTGAATCCGGACTCTGGCTGCTTGAGGCGCTGCAGGTTTGAGGGCTCTGGGCACTTGTGGTGGTTTTCTGGCCCCACGAGGGCAGAGAGGATTTGCCAGATGAACTGGGGTTCTGGGGCAAGGAGTTTGGCAGCATTTGGGCATGCCAGGCTAGTAAGACACTGTAGTCGTTCATTGTTTTTTCCAGACATTCCTCTAGGTTGTATAGCCCTGGTGTACAAGTTGCCGTACAGCGGTAACTTGTGGTTGCTGTGAGGCTGAACACTGTGACACTGATATGTCAAATGCGTTAAAGGCTGATTACCCAATGCGGACAGAGTGGGGTGGAGTGCCCCAATTAAACAAGCTTGGAAGGAGGAGTGGCATCCACTTCCGTAATAGCTTGCCTCTGGAAACCCTATGAACCTGGAGAGAATGAAAGGTACCCAAGCGCTGAGGACTCTCCTTCATAGGGTCCTTCACACTTAACAACAACGGCCCTGTTTATTTGATAATTACCCTTTTAAATAGTTCTACTTGTAAAAGAAATCTATGATTGGAAAAATATCTCTGATAATCAACTATCTTTAAAATCCAATACAAACACATTGCACTCTTGGGTATTTAAATTAAGAAAAAAAAACATTCTCTACGTGGCAAATTTCAAGGAACAACATATGGTCAGGAGGAAATGATGATGAAGGAAGAAGTTCAGGTTGTTCTGAAAGACTTGGCAAAAAAAACAAAGCCCCAGGAATTGATGGAGTACCAATTGACATATTACAACAAACAGATGCTGCCCTGAATGTGCCTCACCATGTTGTGCCAAAAAATCTGGAGGATAACTACCTGGCCACCTGACTGGAGGAGTTTCTTATTTATTCCCATTCCAAAGAAATATGACCTGACAGAGTGTGGAAATTATTGTATCAATATCACTCGTATCACATGCTAGCAAAATCCTGCTGAAAATTTTCCAGAAATAACTGGAACAGTACAGTGACAGAAAACTTATCAAAATACAAGCTGGATTTAGAAGAGGCATTAGGTTTAATGGCATTAGAACATTATCACTGATGTGAGATGGACTTTGGCGGAAGGCAAAGAGTACCACAGGGATGTCTATCTGTGTTTCTTTGACTATAGAAAAGCATTTGATTGTGTGGATCACAGCAAATTGTGGTTAACCTTGAGAAGAATGAGAATCCCAGATCATTTGATTGTTCTTATGTGAAACCTCTACTTGGACCCGGAAGCAGTCCTCAAAACAGAGCAGGGAAATGCTGCATGGTTCAAAATTAGGATGGGAGTGCTTCAGAAATGCATTCTGTCTCCATACCTTTTCAATTTAAATGCAGAACAGATCATTTGGGAATCAGGACTTTATAAGGTGGAATGTGGCATCATAACTGGAGGAAGACTCATCAACAACCTGCGCTATGCAGATGAAACACTTTGCTTGCTGAAACTTAGGCAGACGTGTGGCACTTCCTGCAGAAGGTCAAAGATGGTAGTCTTCATTATGGATTGAAGCTCAGCATCAAGAATTCAAAGATTCTCACCACTGGGCCAATTGGGAGTATCATGATGGATGAATAAGAGATTGAGGTTTTTAACATTTACAGCCTGCTCTGCTCCACAATCAACACTCTTGGCACTAACAATCAGGTAATCAAAAGATAGATTGCATTAGGTAAATCTGCTGTCAGGGACCTTTCCAGAGTACTGGGAAGCAATGATGTCAGTCTAGAGACTAAGGTGTGCCTGATCCAGTCCATGGTCGTCACAATTACTTGCTATGTATCAGAGAGCTAGATAATGACTAAGAATGATAGAAGAAGAATTGATGCCTTTGAGTTGTGGTGCTTGAGAAAAGTTTTGAATATACCATGAACTGCCAAGAAAGCAAATTTGTCTGTCTTTGAGATGGTGAAACCAAGTTTCTCCTTGGAGACCAGAATTTTGAAGCTCTATCTCACATATTTTGGGCATGTGGCCAGGAGGGATTGATCCTTGGAGAAGAAGATCATGCTCTGAAGGGTATTGGGAGAGCACAGGAGATGAAGGCCCCAGATGAGATGGATTGATACGGTAACTATGGCAATGGGGTAAGTGTATTAGAGTCAGTGCAGGCTTCAGAGCATTATACATAGAGTCGCTATGAGTTGCAGATGACTCAACTGCACATAACAACAACACTTAGCAAATCTTTAGATTCAATTTACCTTCCACATTCTATAATGCCTACCCTATTTTATTTTTTCTGAAAAAACATTTTGTTAATTTATTTTTTATATTTAAAAGTCATTAGAGACCTTATATTAAAGTTAATGTGAGGATGATGATGTTGTGTACTGTAGAGTCTGAACCAGCCCATAGCTGACCATTCAGTGGGTTTTCAGAGGCAGTTAATTTAATGGGAGGAGACTGCCCATCTTTCTCCCATAGAGCAGCTGGTGGACTTTAAACACAAGCCTTTGAGATTTTACTGCATCTTCTTGCCACTCGGCCAAGAAGAGCTCCTTAATGTGAGAATAACTAAAATGAAATTTAAAATTGTGAATGTTATTTACTGATGGTCTTCTAGTCCTGATTATCTTATGGCAAATCCAGTAAATTTATAATTTCACCAAGATTTATGATGATGAGATTATAATAACTTTATTTCTTCCTGATTAGTATGTATTTTTTTATATTTTCCTTCCCACTTATCCAAAATAGTCCTGTATTTAGTCTACATGCTTGAAATTAGCTATTTAAATAGATGTGGGAATAGTTTAGAAGATTCAAGGGATCAGATATAGTGTCAATATTTTGGCACTTTCCATCATCTCAAGGTAGAATGGATTATGAGAGTCATAGGCTTGAATAGTCTCTAAGTGAATAATGTTTATGTTATTATGTACCATTGAGTGACGTGTGACTCTTAGTGACCCTATGTACAACAGCCCTCTATCACCACAGTTACTAAATCAATCCACCTCATAGAGAGTGTTCCTCTCCTGCGCAGTCCTTCTACCCTCCCAGGCTTGATGTCCTTTTCCAAGGACAGAAGTCTCAGAATCATAGCTAGGCTAAATAATGTAAAATGATAACATATCAATGACTCGTGTTTTTGTTAGTTCAGTAAACATATATATTCTTCTAGCTACTTTTAAGAAATCTACAGTGAAAGAATTTGATAATTATCAAAATAAAAGTATACTAATCTTGGAAGCAGATAATGGTAGTATTTGATATTTTCCTAAAACAAAAATAGGCTCTACTATGTTCAAATCCCTGCTTTTAATTCCTTAGAAGATGTAAATTTAAGAACTTCAAACAACTAATCTGAGAAGATATCTTTATAGTGAGCAAGAAAACAATTTCTGAGTCATTTCATCTTTCAAATTACAGTATGCCAAAGTTAATTTTTAAGGTTATCTATAAATTCTCTGGGACTTAGTTTATGAATATTTTTATGGTAATGCTGTAAATGTCAACTCAAATTTGTTTCACAATCAATAATGAGCTTGATTTCTGTGGAAGCATCTTAACTCTAAAATAATACATCTTTTAGCTGCTGGAGAGAAAAGTACTCACTTGCATTAAATAAAAAGGATAATATTTGGAATGGCTGGCAAAAAATAAGGCCCCAGGAACTGATGGCATACCATTTGAAGTATTTCAACTAACACATGATGCCCTAGATGTGCTCACCAAGTTGTGTCAAGAAATCTGGACGACAACCACTTGGTCAACTGACTGGAAGAGATCTATATTAGTTCCATTCCAAAGAAAGGTAACCCAACATACTGTGGAAATTATTGAACAATATCATTGATATCGGAAGCAGCCATGTTGTTCCTGGTTGGCTGGCTCCTCCCAGCATCCTGGGAAGCTCTCCTTGCCAGAAGGAAGGAGGATGGTGGTGTGAGTGCAGGAATCATGGCAAGTTTTTTTAGTCACCTGCTTTTCCGGGAATGTGTTTGACGTGCAGGTTTGCTCTGTCCCCGGAGTGAGACTAGACAGCCTGGGCCTCAGGTTCGAACCAGGAGGCGGCCTTAAGCCTAAAGGCAGCTGGCAGAGGAGAGAAGCAGCCATGTTGTTCCTGGTTGGGTGGCTCGACCCAGTGTCCTGGGAAGCTCTCCTTGCCAGAAGGAAGGAGCATGGTGGTAACAGGTACCCTTGGTGGACAGTGTTGGCTGGAGCTTCCCGACTAAATCAAGCCTGGAAGCAGGAGCAGCATCCACTTCCAAAATGGCTTGCCTCCGGAAACTCTATGTACGAACAGTGCTCAGGACATTCGTTCATAGGGTCGCCATGAGTCGCCTATGACTCGACAGCATCAAACAACAACAGCAACAATATCATTGATATCACATGCAAGCAAGAGTTTGCTGAAGATCATTCAAAAAGGACTGGAACAGCACATCAACAGAGAACTTCCAGAAGTGTAGTCTGGATTTAGAAGGAGTCGTGGTACTAGGGACATTATAGCTAATGTTAGTTGGATTTTGGCTGAAAGCAGGGAATACTAGAGGAACGTCTATTTGTGTTTCATTGATTATGCAAAGACATTTGACTGTGTGGATCATAACAAACTGTGGCTGACACTGAGAAGAATTGGAATCCCAGAACACTTGATTGTGCTAATGTGAAACCTATACTTGGACCAGGAGGCAGTCGTCAGAACAGAGCAAGGAAACACTGCATGATTAAAAATTGGGAAGGGTGTACACCAGGGATGTGAATTTCTCCATACCTTTTAAACCTATATGCAGAGTAGATTATCTGGGAGCCTGGTCTGTATGATGAGAAGTGTGGCATCAGGATTGGTGGAAGATTCATCAACAATCTGCGTTATGCAGATGACACAACCCTGCTTGCTGAAACTGAGAAGGACCTGAAGCACTTGCTGCAGAAGGTCAAGGACTGCAGCCTTCATTATGGATTGAGGCTCAATATCAAGAAGACAAAGATTCTCACCACTGGGCCAATTGGCAGTATCAGGATGGATGGTGAAGAGATTGAGATTGTTCACAGCTTTAGTTTGCTTGGCTCCACAGTCAACACTCTTGGCACCAGCAGCCAGGAAATTAAAAGATGTATTGTGATGGCAAAGTTTGCTGTTAGAGACCTCTCAAAAGTACTGAGGGACAATGTTGTCACTCTGGAGACTAAGGTATGCTTGTTACAGACAATGGTCTTTGCAATCACTTACTTACATCAGACAGCTGCACAAGGACTAGGGAGGATAGAAGGATAATTGATGCCTTTGAGCTGTGGTGTTGAAGAAGAGTAAATATACAATTTACTGCTAAGAAAACAAAGAAGTTCATCCTGGAGAAGATTAAACCAGGTTGCTTCTTGGAGGTAAAGATTCTAACATACTCTGGACATGTTGCAAGGAGGGACCAGTCCATGGAGAAGGACATCATGCTTGGGAGAGTGGAGGGACAGCGCAGGAGAGAAAGACCCTCTATGAGTTGGATTGATTCAGTGACTGGGGTAATGGGGGTAGGTGTGTCAGAGACAGATTGTCACAGGATAGAGCAGCGTGTAGGGCTGTTGTACATAAGGTCACTATGAGTCACAGGTTACTTGATGGCACAGAACAACAACAATCTGGAATGCAATAAATCCTGTGTCAGATGTCAAAACAAATATTGATGCCAATGACTAATCAAATCATAGTAGAACTGAGTAAATTTTAATCATGTAGCTTTTCTAGCAATTATGAAAATATCTTAATATACAAGAAATGATACATACAATATACAAGAGACACTTAAGAGTAATATTGTAAGATATTGCCATAGAGATCCGTAGTATTTTATTTACTTATTGCTATATAATTTTGGCTTTTTATTTCAAGACATTTTGTAGTTATTTTGTACCAAAACAAAAAATCCAGATGCTTTAGTCAATAGCACTGCACCAAAAACATTTCAGCGGGAAACAACTGACAATTCATGGTAAGATATAAGGCTATAAACATTCAATGAGACTGTTAATTGATAAAAAGTTTAGCAAAGCAGTCAGGAGGGCACTTGTCAATTATTTGAGTATAAATGAAATAGCTATTATGAGATCAGACTAGGGGAGGTGTATAAAATGCCTTTGTCCCTGTAACATTCTCACTATTGATCACAAGTAACATAGGACAGAGAAAGACGGTTCCAAGACTGTATTTATGCTTTCTGCCTTCAATCTTTCTAAAGTGCATTATTACTGAGGGCATTAGCTATAGGACTATAATTTCTTTCTCAGGCTTAATGATATGAAAGAGTGAGTATGATGGTACTCATTGGACATATTTTAGGAGATACTTGAGTTAGTTTTTGTTCTAAGTTCACACTAACCATTTTAATACTTGTTATGTGTTGTCCAGTTGCCTGAGACTAATGGAGACCCTACATAAAACTGCTCTGAACCCTTTCCTATCCTAAACCAATCTTATTATCTCTGACAAACCCTATCCAACTTTTCCAATTACTGAGTTATTCCACTGCATCCTGATTCTTCCTCTCCTGTGCTGTCCCTCTACTCTTCCAAGCATGATGTTCTACTCCAAGGACTAGTCCCTTGATTTCACCCTCTCCAGAACAGACCTATTTGTTCTCATGGCAGTCCATGGTATGTTTAACACTCTGCTCAAGCACCACAGCTCAAAGTCATTAATTCTTTTATCATCTTTAGTCCTTGTCCAGATCTCTGACTTTTATCAAGTAATTGCGAAGACCATGGCGTGGATCAAGTTCATTTTAGTCTCCAGACTGACATTGTCATTCTTCAGTATTCTAGAGTGGTCTCTGACAGCAGACTTTCCCAATGCAATTTATCTTTTAATTTCCTGATTTCTGGTGCCAAGCGTGTTGATTGTGGAACCAAACAAACTGAAGCTGTTAACAATCACAATCTCCTCTCTGTCTATCATGAAGTTTCCAGTTAGCCCAGTAGTGAGAATTTTTTGTTTTCTTGATGTTGAGCTTCAATCCATAATGAAGGCTGCAGTCCTTGACCTTCTGCTACATATGCTCCATTTCCTCCTCGGTTTCAGTGAGCAAGGTGTGTAATCTGCATAATGTAGGTTGTTGATGAATCTTCCTCCAATCCTGATATCACATTCATCCTCATGAAGTACAGCCTCCTAAATTATCTATTCTGCATATTGATTGAAAAGGTATGGAGATAGGATGCATCCTTGATGTAACACCTTTTCTGATTTTGAACAATGCAGTGTTTCCCTGTTATGTTATGACTAGTGCTTCCTGGTACAAACAGAGGTTTCATGAGCACAGTTAAGTGTTCTGGGATTCCCATTCATCTCAAAGTTAACCACAGTTTGTTGTGATCCACACAGTCAAATACCCTTTGTATAGTCAATGGATCACAGATAGACATTCCTCTGGTACTCTGCTTTTGCCCCAGATTCATCTCACATTGGCTCTAATGTCCCTAATATCATGGCCTCTTCTAAACCCAACTTATACTTCTGGTAGATCTCTGCTGATGTATAATCTTCAGTGGGATCTTGCTTGTATGTGATAGTAGTGGTATTATTTGATAATTTTCATACTCTGTTGTATCATCTTTTTTTAATGGAAATTTTTTCAATATGGATTTAAGCTCAACATCAAGAAAACAAAAATTCTCACCACTGGGCCGAATGACAGCATCATGATAGATGGTGAAGATATTGAGAGTATTAACAGCTTTAGTTTGTTCGGTTCCACATACAACACTTTTGGTACCAGCAGCCAGGAAATTAAAAGGTAAATTGCCTTGGGAAAGTCTACTCTTAGAGACCTCTCCAAAGTACAGAAGAGCAATGATGTCAGCTGGAGACTAAGATGCACCTGATTCGGGCCACATAGTCTTTGCAATTACTTGCTATATGTCAGCAAGCTGGGCATGCTTAGAGATGATAGAAAGAGAATTGATGCCTTTGAGTTGTGGTGCTGGAGAAGAGTATTGAATATACCATGGACTGCTAAGAGAACAAACAGGTTTGTCCTAGAGAGGGTGAGACTAAGCTGCTCCTGGCAGGCAAAGCTTCTAAGGTTTTGTCAGACATACTTTGGACATGTTGTAAGGAGCGGCCAGTGTTTGGAGAGGAATATCATGTTTGAAAGGGTTGATTCAGTGACTGGGGTAATGGGGATAGGTATGTCAGAGACAGTTAGATTGGCCCAGGATAGAGCAGAGTTTAAGGCTTGGCCATAGGGACACTATGACTTGCAGGCAACTCGACAGTCCATAACAACAACAACAACAATTTCAATGTAATAATAATGTACTATTTAATTTTACATATTTTCTTATACTTGTTTCCAATGCACAAGTTTTGTGATAGCTATAATTTAGTTAGAGAACCCTGATGGCTTAGCCATAAGGCATTTCATTGCCAACTCAAAGGCATGGGATGCATATCTACCAGCTGTTTATGGAAGAAAGACGGGCAGTCTCCTCCCCTATAGCTTAGTGCCCCTAAACACCTCCTGGAAGGTCAGCTATGAGCCAATTCTGATTTGGCGTAAATAACTTATTTATGATTCAATGTGTAAAAGTATTAATAAAACACAAAACCAGTAAATCATTAAGTTCTCAAATTGAAGGAAAGATGAAAAGATAGAAAACCAAGGAAATAGAAAAGTAATAGGAAATAAGGAATAAATAGGATAAGAAGGAATCATTTAAGCATCAACAGAGACATGATATTTTTTAACATAAACTACTGTTGTTTGTTGTTGTTGCTGATTACCGTCAAGTTGAGCATGACTCATAGCGACTCTATGAATAAAAGACCTAATGTCTTTCCATAACTATCACCATTGCTCCAAGTTCATAGAGTTTCTAGAAGCATGTGGTTTAGAAAGTGAATGTCACTGCTGTTCAAAACTTGTTTTACAACTGGGAGCTCCACCAAACACTGTCCACATTGGGAAACCATTATGGTTTTTGATACCCTAAAGGCACAAGGTTCAGCATCACAGCAAACCCAGGCTACTTCATACAGCACATTGGCAAAGAGTAATGTGCAAAGTGGAAAAATGTTCCTCCAGATATAACAACACTAGTCTCACTTAACAATGGTCAATTGTCATCAAGTCAACAAAGACTCATAGCGACCTTTTCACAAAAGACCAGAACTAACATAATTTCTGTTTGTTTATAGAGTTTCCAAAGGCATCTAGTTTAGGAAGTTGATGCTACTCCAAAAACTATTATTTAAAATAAACAAACAAAACAATTTAATCTCATATTCGTGGTTGTTATTGTATAATGTAGAGTCAGAACCAACACATAGCTGACCCTCATGCAGGTTTTCAGAGTGGTGGCCGTGAACCATGTGCCTTCAGTGTTGCACTACAGCTTCTTGGCCACGAGGCCACCAGATCTCCCTCATGTTATGGTGGTGGTGGTTGTTTTTGTTATATACTGTCAAATCAGAACCAACTCACAACTGACCCTCCACTAAGTTTTTAGAGGCAGTTAATCACATGGAAGGAGATTGCCCATTTGTCTCTTTTGGAGTGTCTGATGTGGCCTTGAACCACATGCCTTTGGCATTGTAGCACAGCTTCTTGTCACTAGGAGTGGGGCTTAATTAATAACTGACTGTTCAGTGGGATTCCTAGTCTGTAAATCATCGGAGAGGAGATTGTCCATCCTTCTCTCACAGAGTTGCTCAACTCTTATGTTGTTAGGTGAGATCAACTCATAGGGACCCTATGAAAAAACAACCTGAACCTTGTCCTATCCTATGTCCCCTTATCATCTCTGATATACTAGAGCAACTTATAGCACCATGAAAATCAGCAAGATGTATATGATTTTAATGTCTTTAAATTCTTTTGCACCTTGTCAAAGACATTTTCGAGAACATAGCAATGTAAAATATAATGAGATCTCTTTTAAAAAGAAATTTTTACTTTATAGATTATGTGCAGCTATCAAAGGAAAAATGACATTATTTTTGCTTTTAAATAGAAAAATATCTTTTATTTTCCCTTAACCAAAAAAGCCTATGCTTCATGAAACCAGAGATTTTAAATGACATTCATCCACTTCACTTCAGCTTTGGTTGTGTCCAGTGTTCTTCTGTCATTACGGTGTTTCAAATAAAGGTGGCAGTCATGAAGAATATTCTGTTCCTGCTTCACTGAAATAACTGAAAGACTTAAGGGAGAAAATAAATATAAAGAAGCTCATGAACCTGTTGTATTAACTTTTCCCCAGCCTTTTTGACTCCATTGGTAAAAATAATGAAATGCTAAACATTTTAATATTAAAAATTAAAGAAAATACTATTTTCTGAATAGTATTCAGTTCAGCAATTTTAATTAGTGCATATTTATAACATTTAAAAATTTAATTTAGACATACATTTTAAAAGTATCATAAATGTGTATGTCAGAATACTATTTCAATATTTTTCATAGGTGTAGTTTCATGACATTAACTCTTGTTGAATGGCATTCAACTGTATGCATTCCTAAATTATTTAAATAATTGTATTTATCATGCGTTATGCTATATATTTTGCAACTGTCATTGTCAGTCTACCAAAAGTTTTCCTGAAAGTATTTAGATATCCCCTTTGTAATTTTCATTTGACATTATCAAATACTATTTTTTCTAGCATTTATTTTATTATAAATAGATCATTTGACATTTTTAGGGAGTTCTGGTGGCATAGTTCATATAGGGGTTATGGTGCTAACTCAAAAGTGGCAGCTTTGGCTGTTTAAATCCAATAGTATCTAAGCTGTTTAAAGATGGGCAATTGCTTCCCTTGTGACTTATAGGGTCTGAAACTTGCTGGACAGTCAACTATGAGTCAGTTCTGACTCAATGATAATACAAAATTAAAAATACCTATTTTTTGCTGTGGTTCAGTCCGTCTCCAAATTCATTGATAAGTTGAATTTATTGACTCTGTTCAATCTGTGTTCTAATTCTAATTTTCATTTCTAATTTTGGATGATTTATAAACATTCTATTATATAAATTTATGTTTCTAATTAGTTCAAAAGAAGCTTTACTGGTGTAGTCCATAGAGAGTTATGCTGCCAGCCCAAAGACAGTGCTTCTCTGGCAGTTCAAATCCAGCAGTTCCATGGCAGAAGGATGGGCAATGTCCTGTTGTCCCCTTTACTAGTTCAGAAGCCCATTGGAGGACAAGCTTGGAGTTGATTCCCACTTAGAAGCAGTGACAGAGAGTTTCTCATCTGAAAAAATTTCTCATATTACCCTCCACAGTAAGGAATTGAGTATTAGTTCATAGCTATCTTTCCTTTATTGTCTTATTGTTTTTGTTATACAAACAACTAAAAAAGAGCCTGATTCTGGCTACTCCAGGAATTAAAGTGATTAAAGGAAAGTAATTAAGTATTAATGCAGTTAAATAATTAAGACTTCAAAGGATTTTACAATACTCTAAAAGGGAAAAAATGGAAAAGGGAAAAAAAAATCACTGAACCTGTTGTCAAATGCATTGTGACTCATGGCAACCCTATGTAGTACAGAATAAAAGTGCTCCACAGAGTTTTCCTGGCTTTAATCTTTGTGCTACAATCCTGAATGTATGCAGTTCAAGGTCACCAGCTGCTCTGGAGAAGAAGGATAGGCAGTCTCCTCCCATGCAATTAACTGCCTCTGAAAACCCACCAGAGAGTCAGCTATGGGTTGGTTCTGACTGTAAGATACACAAAAACAACAACAACAATGGTCTCTGTGAAAGCAGATAACAAGACCTGTCTTCCATGACAGTTCTGAATGGGCTAAAACTGTCAACCCAGAGATTTGTAGCTTAGAGCAGACACCTGGGATACTATGCAATGTAATAAGCAAAGCAAAATAACACAAAATAGCAAGTCTGATGCAGTTTCCCTCCCATATGATGTTGTTCTTATCATGTACTTGGAGATTCCAAACACTACTGAGTTGCTGCTGTAGTTATCAATCCAGTTTCTTATAAAAAAGGCTCTGGCATGTGATTGAATGCCGCCACAGTGGAAAACCACGTGAATGATTAACTTTTCAGCATGCGTTACCAGGGTTTCACTTCTCTCCTGCCACTGAGGTAAATGCACTCTCTGTGGGAGAACACTTCATTTTTGTGGTTGTAGAAAGAAATCAAATCCAGAGCATAAACCTTCAGGGAAAGTACATCCATATTTCTGACCTGGAATTTGGGTTTATATTAGCCATAATTCAGGTATCTAGTATGTTTTTGAGTGGGGTGTTTTTGTTTTTAAAGCGTTATGGTGAAGTGGATTCTAGCGCATGATGACTTCGGGTGTGTCAGAGTAGATTTATGGTCTATAGGGGTTTTAGTGGCTGATTTTACACAATCAAATCAACAGAACTTTCTTCAGAGGTTCCTGTGGGTGGGTTTTAAACTGATAACATTTGCTTTAATGGTCAAGCAAGGTAAGTGCAGTACCTAAAGACTTTAGGGTAGGAGAAATGGAAAAGAAAACCCCAGCCTTGGTAATTCCAAATACACTTCATCACCCTTCTACCAAGCTTTCCCATTATAGGTAGGGGCAATTTTCTGCTATAATACATACTTTGCAAAGTGATACACCTTGAACACAGCCTGTCATGTATTTTTTTTTTTTACTCTATGTACACCACTTGACAGCACTTAACCTAACTCAAATTATTACCTAGACTGCCAAATGGACATCTGAGGGAGCTCACTATTTAAGGGTGGTTGCTGGTCACTTCCTGGCCCTACACATTCCCAGTGATAAATCACTCCAGTTCCACTTGTTGTCTTGCCTTTGCTCACCCACTGGTTGGCCTGGGAAGGGTTAAGCTTGCTTAACCATCAGGCAGGTGAAAGGGGAGCTGAACAGAAATTCTGAGAGCTAGAGATTTTAAGGCAAATATTTTCAGTGGGAGCTCTAGTGGTTTTGTTGGTAAAGAGCTGTGCTGCTAATTAAAAGGTACAAGGTTTCAATTGTGCTGCTCTGTAGGAGAAAGATGGCCAGTCTCCTACTGTGACATTTTCAACCTCTGAAATCCACTGGAGGGTCAATTTTGAGTCTTTTCTCACTTAACAACACATAATAGCGACATTTTCATAGGGAGCTCCTGGTGCTATAGTCCATAAGGAGTTATGCTACAAAAACAAAGACCATGCTTCTCTGGAAGTTTGAATCTACCAGGAGCTCCTTAAGAGAAAGATAGGCAATCTCTTCCCACGCAGTTTATAGCTCAGAACTACAATAGGTCAGTTATGAGTCCATTCAAACTCTATGACAATGAGTAGCAGTAATGCTTTCATATAGTGCTTCATTTTGGTTATACAGTTAGATAATTTCTTCTCAGGTCTTATAATGGAAGAAAAACTAACTCAGAGCAAAATAGGATTGATCTAAACAAGAAACCAGATGCTCAAACTTTGATGCACACTTCTTATTTCCTCCGTAACATAATTTATGAGTATATTTTTAATATAAAAATGAAGCAAAATGTTGTAGTGGCTAATTGTATCAGCACTTTATTATTTTCCCTTTTTGTCTTAAGAACCAAATTACTCTGACACTATGCAGACACTTTCTATAGTGTGTGCCTAGAAAGCTGAAAAAAGCATCTGTGTTTTATTAGCCCCTGAAAACTTCCATGTCTGTTTAATACGTCTCTGTCTATAATTTTCCGAAGGGAAACAAGTCAGCCTTGACCTAACATCTGTCAGACACATTAGCTACTTTATAATTTATGTGTTTTCCAAAAGCACATGTTACGTTCTATGTCTCAAAAGAAGATGAAGTTCCTTTCCTGAAAAAGTAGGGCTTGGTGTTGGATTCAGGTAGACTGAGGAACACATTTATAAAGATGTTTGCTGTTGAACAGAGAGAAAGTAAAGGGCAGCGGATGGCTTCCCAGAACTGCAGCACTGACATGTGTAAAAGCACAAGTATTGTTTAGTTCACTGTCTTTGAAGCATGTCCGTTCCGTACTTCATGAGCAACACGTGGTGGTCAGGCTCCGAGTCATGAATGACAGGCTTTACAATGAAACCTCTGTAAATCATGTTCTCACCTTGTTAGATTTTTCTCAGTTCAGCTGGGCATAAATTTGCATTGTGGGCGAAAATAAGATAATGACTTTAGACTTAGCTGTTCCAGAAAGCAGACCCTAGCCTTCCTGTGCACAGAAAGAGCATGGAACCTGAGAGGACAAGGGAAATACGGTGAACTTTATGGATTTTCCTTGGGAAACCCTAAATGTGTGGGAAAGTAACTTGACTCATACATATTTAGAAACTGTGATTGCTGCTTTAAGTTTATTTAGAACTACTTGTCTCTAGTTCTGCTCTGCTTTGCCAAAGCTGATATGTTTGTATCTCTTGCCTGTATTTTTTAGCGACCATTGACAGAATGTCAGATTTCATTACCATCTTTTATAATAGTTAATGCTTAACTGTGAATTTGTTCTCAAGTGATAGAACCTCACCCTCTGCCTGGGAGTCAGTGTGACTCATAGTAATTCTCTGTTGGATTTCTGAGGCAATATATTTTTTGTGAGGAAACTATCCCTTTTTCTTTTTCTGCAGAATAACTGATAAGAATGACTAACTGCTGATATTTCTTTCAACTACCAGCTCAGTAGGTAAAGCCACTAGGTTTCCTAAGGTAAGGAAAAGTGTTGTTATTGTTAGGTGCTATTGAGTCCAGTATGACTATAAGACCTGAATCCTATCCTATTCTGTGCCATCCTCATCATCTTTGACACACTTGAGCCCGCTGCTGCCGTCACTGTGTCAACCCGTCTAATTGGAGGTGTTCCTCTCTTTCACTGTCCCTTCACCTTTCCAAACTTGATGTCTCTTTCAAAAAAATAGCCTCTCCTACTAATGTTTCCAAAGTGTGAGAGATGAAGCTTCACCTTTTCATCTTCATCTTTTCTTCTGAAGGACACTCTGGCTTCAATTTTCCCAAGATATATCTGTGTTCTCTTTTGGCAACCCATGAGATAGTTGATACTCTCACCCAATACCACACCTCAAAGGCGTGAATTCTTCTCTTGTCATCCTTATCATTGTCCAGCTCTCAGATGCATAGAGGATGATTGATAAAAGGATGGCCTGAATCAGGCACAACGTAACCCTCAAACTGACATAATTTTCTTCAGTATTTTGGAGAGGTCCCTGACAGTGGACATGACTGATGCAATACATCTCCTGCTCTCCTAACTGCAGCTATAGTGTTGATTATTGATCCAAGTAGAAAGAAATCATTGATAATCTCAATCCTTTCACCACTTACCATGGTATTGCATGTTGGTCCAGTAGTGAGGACCTCTGTTTTCCTGATGTTTTGATGTAATCAATATTGAAATCTGTATTCCTTGATCTTCTGCAGCAAGCATTTTCAATGTCCACTTTTAGCAAGTGAGTTTCTGTCATCTACTTTATGCAATTTGTGGGCAAATCTCCTTTGGACCATGATGCCATGCTCCCCTTTTTAGAATATAGCTTCTTGAATAATTTACTAAACAGATAGATTAAATAGTACATCCCAAATACACACACTTTCTTATTTTAAACCATTCAGTGTTCCCTTTTTCCCTTCAGATAACAGCTTCTTGACCTATTTCATATAAGCACAATTAAATGCACTTCAATTCCCATTCTTCTTAATGTTAGCCATAGTTTTTTATGATCCATGGTCAAATAACTTGCATAGTCAATAAAACACTGATAAACATTCTACTTTTATTCTCTATTTTCAACAAGGATCCATTTGACACCAGTAATATATCTGGTTCCCTGCCTCTTCTAAACCCTGCTTGAACTTCTGGAAGTTCCCTGTCAATGTACTTTTTAAGCATTTTTAGGATGACCTTCAGCAATATTTTGCTTGCAGGCTTTATTAATGGCATTTTAAAGTAATTTCTAGATTCTATAAGATTACCTTTCTTGGAAATAGGAACAAATATCAATCTCCTCCCATCAGTCAGTCAGGAGGCTGTCCTCCAAATTTCCTGAGATAGATTGGTGAACATGTTCAGGGCTGCATCTGTTAGTTGATGTATGTTACTTGGAATCCCATAAATTCCTAGGCCTTATTTTTTCACCAGTGTCTTCATTGCAACTTGTACTTCTTTCTTCATTGTTGCTGTTCTGTGCCATTAAGTCTCTACAACTCATAGTGACCCTTTACACAATAGCTCTGAAGCCTGCCCTGTTATGAGCTAGTCTCACTGATTCTAACACGCTTAACCCCATTGCCCTAGTTACTGTATCAACTCATCTCACCTGGGATCTTCCTCTTCTGTGATGTACCTCCACCTTCTGAGTATGATGTATTTTTCCAAGGATCAGTTCCTCCTGGTTACATGCCCAATATATGTGAGATAGAATTTAAAAATCCTAGCCTCAAAGGAAAAACTTGATTTCACCCTCTCCAAGACAGACCTACTTGTTTTCTTGGCAATCTATGGTATGTTCACGACTCCTCTCTAGTACCATAACTCAAAAACATTAATTCTTCTTCGATCCTTCTTAGTCCCTATCCAGCTTTCTGATGCATAGCAAATAATTGCAAGGAACATAGCCTGCAACAGGCACACCTTAGTCTTCAGACTGACATCATTGCTTCTCAGTACTTTGGTAAGGTTCCTGACAGCGCAATTGCCTAATGCAATTTACCTTTGATTTCCTGACTACTGGTCCTAAAAGTGTTGATTGTAGAGCCGAGCAAGCTGTAACTGTTAAAAACCTCAATCTCTTCTTCATCTATCATGGTGCTGCCAATTGGTCCAGTGATGAGAATCTTTTGTCTTCTTGGTGTTGAACTTCAATCCATATTGAAGACAGCCTGCAATCCTTCAACTTCTGCAGTAAGCACTTCAGGTTCTCCTCATTTTCAGCAAACAAGGTTGTGTTATCTGTAAATATAGGTTGTTGATGAGTCTTCCTCCAATCCTGATGCCACATTGCTCCTCATAAATTCCAGCCTCTGGAATGATCTGTTCTGCATGTAGATTGAAAAGGTATAGAGTCTCGGTGCATCCCTGACGTGTTCCCTTCTAGAATTTGACATTACTGTTGGCTTTTATCCACATAGTACTTCTTGAAATTTTTCAGTGTCAATCAATTCTTTTTGGTATAGTGACTCTGTGTGTTCCTTCCCTCTGCTTTTGGTGTTTCTTGGATCACTCAAGATTTTGCACAAAGCATCTCTTGGTATTGAATTTCTTGCGTTTTTATAAGACCAGTGTTTTAATTTGTCATGCATAGTGTTATTGAGTCATAATCCACTTCACAGCACCTAAGAACAAGAGTATAGTTTCAAATAAAACAAAATGGATTCTTTTTTAAAAAAAATAAAAATTTTATTTTATAATGATAATGGATTTTTTTCTTAATTAATTTTAATGAATGTTTACAGAGACTTTGGATTTTCATTCATTCATTGTTGCATTTTTCTCACTGCCCACCCTCTCCCCCAGATCACTCTTCTCTTTGAAAAGTAAAAGAAAAATTCTTTAATTGGTGTACAAAATGGATTATTTTAAAGCATTAATCAATCATATCAAAATGATGTTTCAGTATTAGATACCATAAGTATAGCACAAGGCAAATGTAACTTTATATTGATTGTGTTGCTGTTGTGTGCTTTTTAGTCAGAATTGACTCCTAGCTGAGCCTCTAGCACCTCTACAGAGGCAGTAAGTCACACAAAAGGAGATTACTCATCTTTCTCCTATTGATCAACTGGTGGATTTGGAAACTTTGGCAAAAGCTGCACTACAATCCTGAAGGCACACGGTTTGAATACACCAGCCGCTCTGTGGGAGAAAGATGGGCTCCTCCCATGCGATGAATTGCCTCCAAAAACCATCGAGAGGGTCAGTTATGGGTCAGTTTCAACTCAATGATACACAGCAACAACAACATATTAAGAGAAAAAAATTGTGTCTGGATTTGTTTTGTAAATTATTTAAGAAGGAAGAAAGTTAAAGTACAGATACTAAACATGTTTGACTTAGATTTAATCCTTTTTGCATTGAACATAGGATTTTGAGACATGAACTCACATTTTTTACCTCCTCCAATTAAACAGATATGAACTGATGAAAAACTTACCAATTTTATTCATCATATACTTTTGAATATGGTGTGAAGAGGGGCTAGCCCCTTCAGAGAAACACCTTCAATGAGATGGATTGACAGTGGCTGTATTAGTAATAGACTTAGGCATGTCAGCATTTGTTAGGATGGCACAGGATATGGTAGTTCTACATTCTGGTGATAAAAGGCCACTAAGAGTTGAGAAGATCTCAAGGATATCTACCTACAATAACATACCTCATCTGCGCCATATAGAATGGAGGTAGTTAAGGAATAAAGGAGATAAGAGACTTGAAAGCAATTATGCATAATACATTCCTGGCAAACACATAGAAATTGCTAGTTTATAAAAATCATGATATAACTAAAACACATTACTTACTAAGAGAGCATGTAAAAAATAAGAGTTCTTATTAAGAGTAAGTAAAAGGCAGATAATTGAAATTTCCACCCATTCTAAACCCATTGATATATCAAATGATTCTAGTTAGTTTATTCTTGTATCCTTCTCCCATTTTATTTTTAAATCAATTCAGACCAGATTCACTTTTAAGCCATTATGTTTTCCTCTGAGCAAGCAATTCTATGTTTCCTTTCCTTAAAAGGTTGGCCTTTCATTTGTTTATCTAAGAAGGTTTTCAAGACCATTAGAGCATCTATAAACAGGATGAGGTTCCTTTTGTTTGATGTATTGACAGCATAATGGATCCAGTGGGTTTGTAAGTATTTTTCCTACCCACACATTTCCCTTTTCCAAATCTTATATGGATTTGGGTTTTGTTTATATTTCAGTATTTTCTATTAAGATGGTAACAATATACTTTATTAGAAGGATGTTTATGAATTACAGCACTGTTTCTGAAATATAAAGGTTGTCAAAGAGAAATCCAAAATATCTTTCTCACTCCTATGAATTGGGTCTAAACTCTTATGAGAACAGATAACAAAATAAGAGACAAAAGACAGAGTTTTAAAAACACTGTGTCATTTTTTGCTCTTCAGGTTGAATCTTATCTTGGAAAAGAGGACCACTTCTCTATCTTTAGCATCCATTCCACATGATATAATACGCTTGTAAACACCACTTCTTCAAACCTAGACCTGTTTTATTTCAAACTGTTGTTACGTACAGTGGAGTGAGCTGACCCACCAGTGGGTTTCCAGAAGTTGTAAATCACACTGGAGGAGACTGCTCATCTCTCCCCTACTTTAGATGAGATTTTTTTCTTGTTGGCTTGTGATATAGAAAAATAAGAAAATTTAGTGAGTCAACATAATACAGTATAAGTAATCATTATGATGTAAGTATAACCACAATGACTAATAACATAGATACAATGTGGTCATCTTTCACATTTCTCCATTTCAGTAATGTTAATTTGTATAGACATCCTAAATAGCTGAAAATCTATTATCTCTACATAGGTGCCATTAGGTGTTCTAACTCATAGCGATCCTTATGTCCAAAAGAGTTTCCTATGTGCAAAAGGGAACTCTAATGGTTAATGGTAAGGAATTGTGCTCCCAACCTAAAGGTACACAATTTGAATACACAAGCTGCTCCATGGAGAAAGATGAGCCATCTCCAACTATGTGATTTACTACTTCTGATAACCCACTGAAGGGTCAGCTATGAGTCAGTTAAAACTTGATACACATAAATAGAAAAAGGTACAAAAGAAATAACTCTGTTCAATCCTGTGCCATCTTCACAATCTGTGCTGTTCTGAAGTCATTTTGTCCATATATCTTATTAAAGGTCTTCCTCTCTCTCACTGACCCAATAATGTCTTTCTCCATGATGTTCTCTTTCTAATGCTGTTGTTGTTATTGTTGTTGTTGATTGCCTTCAAGTCAAGTACAACTCACAGTGACCCTATGTACAAAGCCTTTCTATAACTATAGACAGTTATCAAAGTTAGAGTTTACAGAGGCATGTTGTTTAGGAAGTGGATGCCACTCCTGCTTCCAAACCTGTCTCAAACTGGGAGTTCCACCAAACGCTGTCCATCATGGGTAACTGTTATGACATTTGACACCCCAGTGGCACAAGGTTCAGTATCACACAGCAACCCCAGGTTACCTCAGTACAGCATACTGACAGAAGAGTGCTCTACCACTTAGAAGAATGTTCCTCCAAAAATATAATAATAACCATCTTTAAATACAAAGGCCCTCCCTGAGGTCTTATTGATTCTAAACAAGAGGCTTAAATGAAAAAAAAAAAAAATTTAAAAAACCCCACCAATATAGTATGTTCTTATTATGTTCCGTTGAGTCACCTGAGCTGTATAGCAACCCTGTATACAGCAGCTCTCAACCTTTCCCTGTCCTGAGCCAGTCTTACTAATTCCAACACACTAACCTCCATTGCCCCAGTTACAGTATCAATTTATCTCATCTGGAATCTTCCTCTCCTGCATGCCTAATTTATGCGAAAATTATAGTCATCTTTGTTTCTGAGGTATTCTGGCATGACTATTTCTGAGACAAACTTGTTTGTTCTTTTGACAGCCCTTTGGATAGTCAACAAGTCTAGGAAATCTAGGCTACAGAACACTATGTAGATAGGGTGGCTGCATTAAGTTCTGAATCAATGTGGTGGCTTCATAGGAGTGGAATCAGTGGGGCACCAGGTTGCTTAAGGAGAGGTGAGCAATTATGTAAGAGTCTTTAATTTTCTAAATGTCACAATGACCTAGGAGATTCAGCTCTGCTTTACATGTACAGAAGCACCAGTCAATCTAAAACGGAACATTATCAGTAAACTAGTGTTTCTGTTGAATAGAGTCTATCCATTTTGACTGATGATTAATTCATTTCTTGAATAAATATTTAATGATTAATGGTTGATTTAATGCATTCTTTTAAGTGCTTTGAATATAGCAGTTAGGAAAGAAAAATGTTTATTTTAACTCATTTTATGTTAAAATGATGTTACAATGATGTGTTACAGTCATTGAGTAGTTATTTTATACTAGGTGGTATATATATTGTGATTTAGTAATAAATTTTAATTAAGCACTTTTATTAATTCAGCTTTATGAATGAAAACAGTGGAACACATATAATAATTTGCTTCAATTTCTAAGGCTTTTTCAGAAAACAGATTTCCATATAGAGTCTTTAAGTTAGGTGGCAGTATTGTCTTCCTTAAAGGCCATAGAAAGTCAACAGTGATCAGATGTACAACATTGTGACTCTTAGAGCCCAATCTTTTCTCAGTTGCTTTCCAGAGCATCAACTTCCCAGGACAATGAGTTTAATGGACATTTATCTTCCAAGAAAACAATAAAAGACATTTGTCAGAATATTGCATTTGTATTTTATCAGCCTCTACAAATTTCCATGGAAGGCAATTGAATAATTCCTTGAAGAGATAAATTAATATTAAGCTCAAAGACGAATTCATTGTATGGAGTTGAAATTATCCATACCTGACCATCCATTGCAATTCTGAGGATGTAAATAAAATTAAGGGTGATTGCCCATCTTTCCTTTGCAGAGCTGCTGGTGGATTCGAACCAGAGAGTTTCAGTCTTTGTATTAATACAACTTCCTATTCTTCTGTGTACTGCATATTTTATATTACATTTCTATTTATTTATTTTTCTTTTTAAAAATTGATTGATAATGTTATGACAAGGAAATCAAGGTTGTTCATCCAAAAGTGGTTTTATTGTTACATCAAACACTGTCATTAACATTGAGTTGGAGTGAACTCATAGGTGACCATCCAGTTAGTTGTCAGAGGTTATACATCACACAGTGTAGACTGCCCATTTTTCTCCCAAAAAACTATTGTGTAATTAAGTAGTAACAATAGTATTTTATAAGGAGCTCTTGGGGCCTAGTGGCAAGAAACTATTCTGCAATACTGAAGGCACGTGGTTAAAGGCCACCAGCTGCTCTGCTGGAGAAGGATGGGCGGTCTTCTCCTGTGCGATTAACTACTTATGAAAACCAGCTGGAGGGTCAGCTATGGGTCGGTTCTGACTCTATGTACACAACAACAACAGTAGTGTTCTATTAGAGCCATGTTTAAATGCTTGCGTGTTAACTGAAAATTCAGTGATTAGAATTCACCAGCTGTTCAGGGGGAGAAAGATGAGGCAATCTATTATAAAAATGTATGGCCTTGAAAATAAAGGGTTGTTTTATTACCTCCTACACTTGGGTTGCTGAGAGTTAAAACTGACTTGAGAGAGAGGTTCCCATTTTTAATTAAATATGATGAATCTAGAGAACTCTGGCAGCCTAACGACAAGAACTTATGCTACCAGCCAAAACGCATGTAGTTTGAATTGAGTGGTTCCACTGAGGGAGACAGATGGGCAAGCTCCTCCCTTGAAATCTACAGCCTCTGAAAATCCGCTGGAGGGTGAGCTATGAGTTGTTCTGACTGAACATGTAACAACACCAAATAACAGTGTATCATAAGTATTTGCAAATATTTTTATCTTTTGATCATAGGGGCCCTGGTAATTCAGTGGTGGAATTCTTGCTTCCCTGTGAGATAAATGGGTTCAACCCCCAATCAACACAATTCACAGACAGCCACCACACCACCTCTCTGTCTGTGGATGCTTGTATATTGCTACAATGCTGATCAGATTCCAGGGAAATTCTATATTAAAAAGAAATCCATTTCTGAAATCATCAAAACCTCTATTGATTATACACGTTTAGTTTGTCACTGAACATGGAGATAAGACTATGAAGCATTTCTCTGTTATGCCTGGGGTTGCAATTAATTTTGAGGCTAAGCTGAAGGTAGCTAACATAAATATAGCTAAATGACTTATCTATATGTTTTGCTTGCATTAAACTGTTGGTTTTTAGGTGTTGTTGAGTTCAATACCACTTTTAATAACCCTATGAACGACAGAGTTGAACCCTGTCCTGTCCTGTGTCATCTTCACAATCTCAGATATATGTGAGACTGTTGTTGCTGTTACTGTGTCAATCCATCTGGTTAAGGGTTTTCCTCTTATATATTAAGTTATTGTTGTTGTTAGGTACTGTCAAGTCAAATATGACCCATAGCAAACCTATGAACAGCTAACCTGAATCCTGCCCTATCCTTGGCTGTCCTCATCATCTCTGACAAACTAGATCCCATTGCATCCCATTGCTGATTGCCGATCCAACATGTCAATCTATATCATTGGGATCTTCTACACCTTTGTTGATACTCCATCTTTCCAAGCATGATGTCCATTTCCAGGGAATAGCCTTGCCTCGCTTCATGTCCAAGGTATGAAAGATAAAGTTCTGTCATGTTTTTCTCCAAGGAGCTTTCTTTGCACTTTCTCCAAGACATATCTGTATGTTCTTTTGACAGTTCAAAGGTTATTCAGTACTCTTCTCCAGATACATACCTCAAAGGCATCAATTCTTCAGCCAACCTATTCATTGATTCATTGTCCAGTTCTTTGATATATGGAAGATGATTGAGAAGGCCATGCTCTGAATCTGGTGCATCGTAGCCTACATACTGACATCATTGCTCTTCAGCATTTTGGAAAGGTTCCTGAACTCATACTTGCCCAATGCAGTACATCTCCTGATTTTCTTACTGATGATATGAAGGATGTTGATTGTTAATCCAAGGAAAATTAAATCATCTAGAGCTTCAATTCATCCATCGCCATTCTGACTATTTCATTGAGATGGAATCCATAGTGGCCTTTGATCTTCTATAGCTAGCATTTCATGTCCTCCTCACTTTGAGCAAGGAAAGATGTGTTTATTGCATAACTCAGGTTATTGATGAATTTTCTTTCAATCCTGATGCTACATTCTTCTCCAGAGTCCTGCACTGCAAATTATTTGCTCAGCGTACAGATTGATTAGATATAGAGAAAGAATACAACCCTAATATACATCCTTCATGTTTATAAACCATACACTATTGCCTTGCTTTCTTTGGACAATATCTTCTTTTTTCTAGGTATAGATTTTTCATAAGCATAATTCAGTGTTCTAGGATTCTCATTCTTCTCAAAATTAGCCATAATTTGTTTTGATTCACA
>NW_006399823.1:10377639-10397483 GCF_000299155.1 Elephantulus edwardii | reverse complement strand
AAGATTAAATATTTGGGAGTAAATATAACTAGAAGCACAAAAGATCTATTCAAAGAAAATTACAAAACATTATTACAAGAAACAAAAAAATAAGCCTAGAGAAGTGGAAGAATATTCTACTTTTTTAAATGAGAAGAACCTTATATTCTTAGAGTTCTGGAGGTTGAAAATCTAAATCAACATATCTGTTACCTATACCCCATCTGAAGTTTTTAAAAGAATGTACTATCTTATATTTCTCAACTTGCTGTAGCCTTAGAACTCTCTAGGATGTTCACTGGTTTCTAAAGGCCTCTTCCCATGGGCTTCTTTCATATGTTACTATGTCTCTTTTCTTTTATAAGGACAGCAATCTACATAAAAAAAATTCCCCCTGGAGAGATTGTTGTTAAATACAGTAATTATTTATGTACATGTTTATATCAAACTACTTATGTAGAGTAAATTGAGCTGACTCACAGCCATGGAGTTGGAACTGACTCATAGCTGACCCTCCAGAAAGTTTTCAAAGACTATAAATTGCTTGGGAGGAGGGTGGCCATCTTTCATCCTCAGACCAGCTCGTGAATTTGAACCACTTACCTATGAGTTGTCAGTACAACTCTTGACCTAGAGGTCACCAGAGATCCTGTATGAAGAGTTGTTCTTGTTGTGTGCTATTAAGTCAGAACTAACCCATAATTAATCCTACAAGCAAGTTTTCAAAGGATTTGGATCACAAGGGATACAATTGTCTATCCTCTTTCAGCAGGGCAAACAGGTGGATTCAAATCAAATGTCCTTAGGATTGCCACACAACTTTTTACCACTAGGTCATCAAAGATTTCTTTATGAAAAGTAGGATAATAAAATATTTGTATTTTAAGTAGCTGTGTATACTATGCATTTATAGGTCTTGTTTTCTCTCCTGGAGCCCTGGTTGCATGATCCATAGGGAATTAATGATACTTCTCACCCAAAGGTGACAATTCTCTAGTTTCTAACCACTGGGGATTCCAAGGGGAAAAGATCCCCTATGCAATCTCCTCCTGTGTGATTTATAACCTCAGAAAACACATTTGATAGTCAGCTTAGTCAGTTCCTATTTAACAGCAATGAGAGAGAGAGAGACAGAGAGACTCTGATTCTCTCATATAAACAAATTTACCATAGTTGTTATTCAAACATGCTTTATGCCCTTTGAAACTCAACTAGAACTTTGGTCTGTATTTTGATAAATTCTTTACCTCAAAAACTTCATATTTTAAGAGCTTTGAATAAACAGACTTTAATATTTTTTCTTTATACTTTAATTTTAGTACTATAAAATTTTGGCTAGAGTTTGGGAACTTTTTAACCTGGTAGCAATAGGGTGCTTGCATATGTAATATTCATTTCCTGAACTCATTTTCACCTCACTTGGATACTTTTAATTTTCCATTTTCTCTTAATATACAAGTCAAAGGTGCCATATGAGTTAGTATAAAAAGAGGGCATAGAAGATATCCTGTGGTGGAGATTATTTTAAATGCAGAGTGTATTAAAATTCCTACTTCCATTTGTAATACTCTTCTAAAAAGAAAAATAAACAGGATAATGATTATTAAAATAATTAGACCACCATGATCAATTAATGCTTATTGAAGCTTTCATCTATGTTTTATTTTCCTGGGCATGATAGAGAGAAAGCTAATTACAAAATGCTTCTATTAACACTTATTATGATCTATTTTTACAATGAAAGCTTCCTTGAAGACATTATCAACTTTAAAACTTACATGTAATTTCCAGAAAAGTTAATAAAATCCTACAAGCCAGCACTATTTAGAATTTCAATCAAACTGAATCAAACAAATTCAAATTTACTTTTGTAAAATAGCCTTTATTTTTTATGTAAATACCAATGTTCACATACACAGGTGGTAATTTGTATTGTTGTTGTTGTTAGGTGCCATCGAGTCACCTGAAATCATAAAAACCCTATGTACAACAGCCCTAAACACTGTTCTATTCCTTGCCAATCTTATTGTCTTTGACATGCCTATCCCCATTACCCAGTGACTGAATCAATCCATCTCATTGAGGGTCTCCCTCTCTGGCACTGTCCCTCCAACCTCCCAAGCATCATGTTCCTCTCCAAGGACTTATTCCTCTGTGCAACATGTCCAGAGTACTTCAGACAAAGCTTCAAAAACCTTGACTCCAAGGAGCAGTCTGGCTTCACCCTCTCCAGGACAAACTTGCTTGTTCTCCTAGCAGTCCATGGTATATTCAGTACTCTTTTCCGGCACCACAGCTCAAAGGCATCAACCCTGCTTCTATCATTCCTAGTCATAGTCCAGCTCTCTGAAGCATAAAAAGAAATTTCCAAGACCATGGCCTAGATCAGGGGCATCTTAGTCTCCAGAATGACATCGTCACTCTTAATTATTTTGGAGAGGTCTCTGACAGCAGACTCTCCCATTGAAATTTGTCTTTTAATTTCGTGGCTGCTGGTATGAACAGTGTTGATTTGTGGAGCCAAGCAAACTGAAGCTGTCAACAATTTCAACATCTTCATCATTTATCATGATGCTGTCAATTGGCCCAGTGGTGAGAATCTTTGTTTTTTTATTGATGCTGATCTTCAATCCATATAGAAGGCTGCAGTCCTTGGCCTTCTGCAGCAAGCACTTCAGGTCCTCCTCAGTTTCAGCAAGCAGGGATGTGTAATCTGCCTAATGCAGATTGTCGATGAGTCTACTGCCAATCCTGATTCCAGAGTTCACCTCATAGAGCCCTGCCTCCCAGATAATCTCTTCCAAATTTAGATTGAAAAGATATGGAGATAAGACACATCCTTGGTGTACACCCTTCCCAATTTTGAACCATACAAGTGTTTCCTTGCTCTGTTCTGATGATTAACTTCTGGTCCAAATATAGGTTTTGCATGCGCACAATCAAGTGTTCTGGGGTTCCCATTCTTCTCAGAGTCCGCCACAGTTTGTTGTGATCCACACAGTCAAATACCTTTGCATAGTCAATGAAACACAGATAAATATTCCTCTGGTACTCTACTTTCAGCCAAGATGCATCTGGAATTAGTTATGATATCTCTAGTACCATGGCCTCTTCTAAACCCAGCCTGCACTTTAGGCAGTTCTCTGTTGATGATCCAGTCGTTTTTGGATATTCTTCAGCAGAATCTTGCTTGCATGTGATGTCAATGATAATGTTTGATAATTTCCATACTTTTTCAGATCACCTTTCTTTGGAATGGAAACAAATATAGATCTAATCCAGTCAGTTGACCAGGTGGTTGTCCTCCAGATTTCTTGGCACAACTTGGTGAGCACATCCTGGGCAGCATCTGTTTGTTCAAATATATCAATCTCTATGCCATCAATTCCTGGGGCCTTGTTCTTTGCCGGTTCTTTCAGAGCAGCTTGAACATATCCCTTCAACACCACAGGCTCTTTCTCATATATTGTTTCATGAAAATTCTTTGGTGCCCAAGAATTCCTTTTGGTATAATGACACTGTATTCTTTCTATCTTCTTTTAATACTTCCTGGATCATTTAATATTCTTCCTAAAGCATCCTTAATTATAGCAATTCAAGGTTTGAATTTGTCCTTCAGTTCCTTCAGCATAAGAAATACAGAGTGAGTTCAGCCCTTTTGATTTTCTGACTTCAGATCCTTGCACATTTCATTGTAATACTTTACTATGTCTTCCTGCACTTCCCTCTGAAATCTTCTGTTCAACTGTTTAGTATCTTGATTTCTTCCCTTTTCTTTGGCTTCTCGGTGCTCCAGTGCAATATTTAGAGTTTCTTCCGACATCCGTCTTGATCCTTTCTTCCTTTTCCGTCTTTGTAATGACTTTATGCATTCTTCCTGGATGATATTCTTTATATCCTCACTCATTAATGTCCAAGGCCTCAAGCCTGTTCTTGAGATGGAGAGAGTAAACAAACAAACAAACAAACAAACAAACAAACAAATCCAAACATATAATCTAAAGTGGTTTCTGATAAGACATTGCATGCATAATCACTGTTCACCGAGCTACCAAGTACATTGACAATACTGATTATTAATTGGTCAAATGCTGATTGCCACACTTTTGAGCTTAAGATAATATGAAACATGCAAAGATGTTTGATTATGGATCACAACAAACTGTGGCTAACTCTGAGAAGAATGGGAATTCCAGAACACTTGATTGTGCTAATGCGAAATCTATACTTGGACTAGGGAACAAGGATACACTGTATGATTCAAAATTGGGAAGAGTGTACACCAGGGATGTGTCCTATCTCCATACCTTTTCAACCTATATGCAGAACAGATTATCTGAGAGGCTGGGCTTTATAAGGGAAAATGTGACATCAAGATTGGAGGAAGATCCATCAACAATCTGCATTATGCAGATGACACAGCCCTGCTTGCTAAAACTGAGAAGGACCTGAAACATTTGCTGCAGAAGGTCAAGGACTGCAGTCTTCAATAGAGATTGAGGCTCAGTATCAAGAAAAAAAAGATTCTTACCACTGGGCCTATTGGCAGCATCATTATAGATGGTGACGAGATTGATATTGTTAACAGCTTTTGTTTGCTTGGCTCCACAATCAACATTCTTGGTACCAGCATTCAGGAAATTAAAAGACAAATTACATTGGGAAAGTCTGCTGTCGGAGACCTCTCCAAAGTACTGAAGAGCAACAGTGTCAGTCTGGAGACTAAGGTGCTCCTGATACAGGCCATAGTCTTTGCAATCACTTGCTATGTGTCAGAGAGCTGAACAATGACTAGGGATAATAGAAGGAGAGTTGATGTCTTTGAGCTCTGTTACTGGAGAAATGTTTTGAATATACTATGGACTACTAAGAGAACAAAAGAGATTTGTCCTAGAGAGAGTCAAACTGGGCTGCTTCTTGGAGGCAAGCATTTTGAAGCTTTGTCTGACAACTTTGGACTTGTTTCAAGGAGGGACCATTCCTTGGAGAGGGATGTCATGCTTCAAAGGATGGAGGGACAGCGCAGGAGAGGATGACCCTCGATAAGATGGATTGACTCAGTGACTGGGGTAATGGGGTTAGATGTATCAGAGACAGTAAGATTGGCAGAAGACAGAGCAGAGTTTAGTCCTGTTGTACATAGGGTTGCTATGAATTGCAGGTAACTTGACAGCACATAACAATTATAACATGTATTATATGTTTCATATTTCATGGGTTGATGGGAACTAAGCTGCACAAATTGATAGGATTTTCACTCCTTACATTCTTAACCGTGTTAAAGCAAGTTAGCAAAAAGATGAAAATACTTACTTAAAATTGAGGCCATTTTAGACATCTGAGTGTCCTTACATGTTTTATACTGTAAATTAGAATATAATTGGCATATATGGGGGCATAAAGTTCTGCGTATCCAGAATTCTATGACAGACATAGTAAAATGTAAAAGAAACTGCTAATGTTATTTCTGTGAGTCAAGACCTCATTTGTCCCTTAATTTTTTTTTATTTTCTTTTTTTCTTAGCTGTAGGTTTATTGCTTGAATTTATGTGTGGAGCCTTTCATTTCCTAGAACAGAAGGGCATTTACAACTCTATTGGCATAGTCTGTAGTGAATTTGGCTGCTAATCTAAAGGCTGCATCCCTTTAGTAGTTTGAACTCACCAGACCTTTGAGATGGCTGAAAGATAAGTCATTAGGGGGTCACCAATGAGTTGAAGACTCTACAATATTGGGTTATTAGCAGCTTAACTATTTTATCAGCTCTAGTATATCACTCTTGGTAACAGCAGTGAGGAGATCAAGAGAAATACCACATTTGGCAAGCTGCTGCCAGTACCTAACCAAATTACTAAAGAGTAATGGTACCGAATTTAAGACTAAGGTGCATCTAATTCAAGCCATGGTCTTTTCAATTACTTGCTATGAATCTGAAAACTGAGCAATGAATAAGGATGACAGAAGACCATTTTACGCCTTGGACCTATACTTTTGGAGACAAATAATAAATAGACTATGGTGTAAAAAGAGCAAGGGTCACATGGGGATGGATGACTGGAATTCTGGAAAGGGTATCTGTCCTTATCATCAATATCCATAATACAAAACCAATTCCCATGAGGTCAGACTTCTCCTCCATACTCGCATACTTCTACTTATCCCAACACCAACCTTACTGTTATTTTCACTTACTGGGTCTGAAATCTGTTAGGATAGCTCACGGGCCACACAGAACCATATTAGGGAAGTCAAAAGGATATAATTCAAACGAGTAGCAGAATAATGCCAGTCAGCACAAGTTCTAAAATGTGTTCCAGGGCATCTCAGTTTTCCGTTTCAGCATAACTTTAGGCCAGTATCACAAAGCTCTTAGTCTTGCCATTTATAGCTCTCCCTTTTTGGTCATCAAGCAAACTTGGGCAAAAGCCCTTAGCTGTAGAATATCAGTCCCAAAGTCAGCTCCATCCTATGTAGAGAGTAAAGTCAGAATGCTCTTTGGAGGCAAGGATGACAATCCCACTTCTTTGAGCATGTTGCTAGAGAGGCTGCTCTTTGGTAAAGGACATCATGCTTAAAAAGGAGGAGGATTAGTAAGAGAGGAAGACCACCTGGGAGATAGATTAATGGGTGACTATAGCAATGGGCTCAATATGTCAAGATGAGGACAGCACAGGGAAGGACAGGGTTCAGATCTCTTGTTAATAAGGTTTCTATGAATTGTACTTGACTTGATGATACCTAATGACAAAAACAACAAAGAGACTAAGATACTGTTTGTAAAGAACTATGGGCTCCTTTAGAGTAAAAGAGTCTCAAGGGCAAATATTCGTAGCTTTGTGCAGAGTTTATTAGAGTGTCATTAATTAACATGAATTGTCCTTTGATTCCTGAAAATGGATGTTAGTCTCCTTACACCACTCATGCAGGACTTCTGCATGGTCGTTTCTACATGTTTTATAGCCCAGGCAGTCCCTTCCTCGAACCCTTTCCTGTCAAGCCACTCATGTGAAGACTTTTTTTTTCCTCCCATGACATCCACTTATTTGTGTATTTTTATGTTTGTGCTCCTTGTGTACATAACCAAAATTATAAGATCTTCCTATCTCCATATCTTTTCAATCTAAATGCAGAACAGATCATTCAGGGGACTGGGCTCTATGAGGAGGAATGTGACATCAGGATTGGAGGAAGACTCATCAACAACCTGTGCTATGCAGATGACACTATTTTGCTTGTCAAAATTGAGGAGTACCTGAAGAATTTGCTGAAGAAGATCAAGGATTGCAGCCTTCAATATAGATTGAAGCGCAACATCAAGAAAACAAAGATTCTCACCACTGGACCAATTGACAGCATTATGATGGATAGAGAAGAGACTGAAATTGTTAACAGCTTCAGCTTGCTTGGCTACAGAACCAACCCTCTTGGTACCAGCAACCAGCATATCAAATGATAAATTGCATTGGGCAAATTTGCTGTCACTGGCCTCACCAGAGTACTGGAGAGAAATTATTTTAGTCTGGAAACTAAGATGCACCTGATCCAGCCCATGTTCTTTGCAATTACTTCCTGTACATCAGAAAGCTGGGCAATAACTAGGGATAAGAGGAGAATTGATGCCTTTGAGCTGTGATGCTGGAGAAGAGCATGGGCTGCTAGGAGAATGAACAGATTCATCCTATAGAAGGTGAACCAAGCTACTTTTTGGAGTCAAGGATTCTGAAACTCCATCTAATATACTTTGATCATATTGCCAAGAAGTCTGTGAGGAAAAACATCATGCTTATTTGGGAGGATGGAGGTACAGTGCAAAAGAGAAAGACTCTGGATCAAAGGATGCAGATTTCAATATATATTTCATTTCAACATCAAGAAAACAAAAATTCATACCACTGGACTTACAGGTAGCATCATGATATATGGAAGAAAGACTGAAACTCTCAACAACTTCATCTTACTTGAGTCCACAATTAACACTCTTGGCACCAGCAGTCAGGAAATCAGGAGATATATTGAACTGGGAAAGTCTATAGGAGGCACCTCTTCAAATTATTGAGGAGTCAAGATGTCAGTTTTAGGACTAATCCTGATTCCGTTTGCTTCAGGCCCTGGTTTCAGAGCTGGACAATAAATAAGGATGACAAAAGAAGAATTGATGTATTTGACCTGTACTGTTGGAAAAGAGCACTGAACATCTCCTGGACTGCAAAACAAACAAACATGTCTTGCAGAAAGTGCAGCCAGAATGCTCTTTGCAGGCAAAGATGACAAAGCTTTGCCCTACGTACTTTAGTCATGTTGCTAGGAGGGGCTATTCCTTGGTGGAAGACATGCTACTCAGGTGGAGGGTTGGTGGAAAGGAAAACCCTCAATCAGGGGGATTGAAATAATGATTGTTTCAATGAGCTCTAGTGTGTCAGGATTTGTGAGAATGGCACCAGATAGGACAGGGCTCAGATCTGTTGTTCATAGAATCATTATGGGTTGTACTCAACTCAATAGCACCCAACAACAAACAAAAATTCTCCTCGAATATTTTTAATGATGGAAGTATTTTGTTGAAAAGATAGGATTAAGAATTTTCACTCAGTTGAGAATTAACCATGTTTGCGCAGAGTATTGGTAGAAACTTGTTGGTTGGGTTTTCTTTTTCATTTTTCTTTCTCTCTCTTTTTTTTTTACATTTGAGCTCAGTTTTCATCACAAAAAGTAGAAGTGGCATTATATGCTCAATGATTGACTTTGTCTGACATACTTTAGGCACGTTGTGAGGAGGGAAGACCTTTGACTAGGGGGATTGGAATAGTGATTTTTGCATGCTCTTTTCTTCTGTTTTATTTTTTGAAGTGATGTTTGTATGCTTTCATTAACATTATGCTTCTTATGATTATTATCATACATTGTGTCTTGTAAAATCAATCACCATTGATCTATGCCTACTATTACACCATCTTTTCATATTCCCACTGGATCTTTTCTAATTCCTTCATTCCCTCCTCCATCCACCAAATTCTAAAACCCCACGATCCCTCCCTCCCTACTCTCAGCTCCTCTGTCCCCTCCCCTTCCCTTTTTGGATACCCGTACAAATCTTATTTGTTATCCTTCTGTTTTTACAATAATGGTCTTATGCACTATTTGTCCTTATGAGACTAAGTTAGTTCACTCAGTATAATGCTCTCTAGCCCCATCATGTTACATAGTATTTTTTAAATCATTGTTTCTGAGTGTTGCATAGTATTCTATCATGTGAATGGACTACAGTTTCTCAATCTAGTCATTTGATAATGGACATTGTGGCTCTTTCTATGTTCTTGCTATTGTGAATAATGTTGCTATGAACATCAATGACAGATCAGTAAAAGATTTTTTATATAAGTTACATTTCTATTTTTAATTAGAACTTTAGTTTCTGTGTAAACAGTTCTTATGGTTTGTTTTTTTCTTTCACAAAGATTAATAATGGATCACAGGCTAATTATGTTTTGTGTTATTTTGTAATAAGGAAACACCACCTTGAAACAAAGATTTACTTCATAACTGTAGCAATGAGTAAAATTCAAAAACTAGATACACCCTGCTTTATAAACAAATTTTCCCATGTAATGTTAACCTCAGAAGGTATAATAAAAATTCAAATTACTTGGACACTAATGTTAGGAACTATTTCTTCAATCTTTCCCTTTTGTACAATTGTGCTTTGTCTCTTCTATGTTGGTCTCACACAGCTAGAACATTCATTTTGGAAGAGTACTAGAAATGTAACAAATTGATTATAACAGCATAGCTTTGTTAGAACAGTTTAATAGTAATGTGGATTTTGTTTATAGTATTGTGGATTTTATATACTTCTGTGTACGTTTCAAACACAGGCCATAAACTCTGATTATTTTATTTATTCAGTGAGAACACCGAGTTAAAAATTGTCACATTTAACCTAATTAATTATTTCATAATCTTGACAGTTAATGATTTGAAAGCTTCCAACTAAAAGATCTTGATGTAATTTTTTCAAAGACAATCATTTCTTTAATTTTGAAATTAACTATGGCAATGGGATGAGTGAAGCAAATTTGTTTAGGGAATTATTTTGCAAAACAAAATGAGATTCTCAGAGACGAATGTGTGAGAAGGAGAGAAAGAAGAGAAAATTATTAGAAAGAGGAAAGTCTGTTCTGTTGACTGAAGGGGCATAAGAAAACACTGTAAGTAACTGTTTCTGATCAATCATATATCTTCTATAACAATCAGAATATAAAATGTTAACTATTTATTCAGAATACAATTCTAAGTACATAAATATTGCAATCTGATATAACCTAGTGGGAAGAAAAACATAGTTAAGTCTTTAGCAACTGACACATTTTATTAGGGAAAAAAATACGATACAAAGAAGGAAGAAAGGAAGAAGAAAAGACTAAAATGAATGTCAGAAGAGACTGAATATTGCACTAGAGCGCCAAGAAGCCAAAACAAAGGGATGAAATCAAGATGTTAAGAAGCAGAATAGAAGATTTAAAAGGGTCACTTGGGAACACAAGGCAAAATATTACAATGAAATGTTCAAGGAGCTGGAGTCAGAAAATAAAAAGGGCCGAATTTGCAATGCTTAAGGTGCTGTGGGCAGAAGAGTGAATAATTAAGGAAGCTTTAAAAGAAGATGGAAGGAGGGTGACATTTTTACCTTCTCAGTGCAGTCAGGTCACTTGATGTCCTTCTTAAACCACGCTATAAAGGCTTATTGTTTCTTGGGGGAGGGGGGAAGAAGATGGAAGGAGTATACAGAGTCATTGCACACAAAAAAATTGGTTGACACAGAAGAATTTCAAGAAACAATATACAATCAAGAAGCAATAGTGATGAAGAAGGAAGTGCAAGCTGTTCTGAAGGACTTGGCAAAAATAAAACCCTAGGAATTGATGGAATGCCAATTGATGTATTTCAATGAACAGATACTGTCCTGTATGTGCTCAATAAGTTGTGCCAAGAAATTTGCAGAACAACTACTTGACCAACTGAGTGGAGATATGATATGATATGATATGATATGATATGATATCCATATTTATTCCCATTCCAAAAAAAATTGATGCAACAGAGTGTGAAAATTAATGAACAATATCACTAATATCACACACCAGCAAAATCCTGCTGAAGATTATCCAGAAAAGACTAGAACAGTACATTGACAAAGAACTACCAAAAATACAAACTGGGTTTAGAAGAGGTCGTGGCACTAGGGACATTATTGCCAATGTCAGATGGATCTTGGTAGAAAGCAAAGAATACCAGATTATCTATGTTTGATTTACTATGAAAAGGCATTTAACTGTGTGGATCACTACAAATTGTGGTTAACCTTGAGGAAAATGAGAATGCTGGAAAACTTGATCGTGCTTATATGAAACCTATTCTTGGACCAAGAAGCAGTCCTCAGAATAGAGCAAGGAAATATTGCATGGTTCAAAATCACAAAAAGCTTGCATCAAGGTTTCATCCTGTCCCCTTACCTTTTCAATCTGTATGCAGAGCAGATCATTCGGGAAGTAGGGCTTTATGAGGAGGAGTATGACATCAAGATTGGAGGAAGACTCATTAACAACCTACAATAAGCAGATGACACAACTTTGCTTGCTGAAACTGAAGAAGACCTGAAGCACTTGCTGAAAAAGGTCAAGGACTGTAGTCTTCAATATGGGTTGAAGCTCAACATCAAGAAGACAATGATTCACACCACTGGGTCAGTTAGTAGCACCATGATAGATGGAGAAGAGATTGAGGTTGTTAGCAATGACAGCTTGCTCATATCCACAATCAACATTCTTAACACTAGCAGTCAGGAAATCAAAAGACGAATTATATTTGGGAAAATTTGCTGTCAAGCACCTCTCCAGAGTGCTGAAGAGCAACGATGCCAGTCTAGATACAAAAGTGAGCCTAATTCAGGCTGTGGTCTTCTCATAAGAGAATTGGACAATGACTAAGGATGACAGAAAAATCAATGTCTTGGAGTTGTGGTGGTGGGAAGAAGTCTTGAGCATATCATGGATTGCCAAGAAAACAAATAGAGGGTGAAAACCAAGTTTGGAGAGGGTGAAACCAAGTTTCTCCTTGAAGGCTAGGATTTTGGAGCTCCACCTGACTTACTATAGGCACATGGTCAGGAGAGACGGAACCTTGGAAAAGGACATCATGCTCGGAAGGATGGAAGGAGAGCACAAGAGAGGAAGACCCAGGATGAGATGGATTGTTATTGTGAATGGGGCAATGGGGGTTGTGTGTTGGAATAAATGAGACTGGCTCAGGACAGGGAAGGTTTTAGAGCTGCTGTACATCGGGTTGCTATACATCATAGGTGACTCAATGGCACATAACAATAACATACTATATTGGTTGTTTTTACTTAAGCCTCCTGTTTAGAGTCAACAGGACATGGGGAAGAGTCTTTGTATTTAAAGTTGCTTGTTATTATATTTTGGAGGAACATTCTTCTTAGTGGTACAGCACTCTTCTATCAACATTCTGTACTGATGTAACCTGTAGTTGCTGTGATGCTGAACCTTGTGCTATTGGGGTGTCAAATGCCATAATGGTTATCCACGGTGGACAGTGTTTGGTGAAGCTCCCAGTTTAAGACAAATTTGGAAGCAGGAGTGGCATCCACTCCCTAAAAAAAAGGCCTCAAGAAACTCCATGAACTTTGCTAAATGTTGGTTGTTATAGAAAGACTTCAGGCCTTTTGTTCATAGGGTCGCTATGAGTCATATTCGACTTGAAGGCAATTAACAACAACAACAACAACAACAGTCAATCTCTACATTGAAGTCAAAGCATGAGGTAAAATCCTTAGCAAATTGTTTGAACCATTTACTTTATTTCACTCTGAATTTAGGAAACTGAATTTCATCACTACACAAGGGAGTTGAGGTGACAAAGCTCATTGGGTGTTTTGAACATTTCCACATGTGTTCTTAGGTCACGTGAATATACGTCTTTGTTAGGAGTAATTTCATTTTTGCCCATTTTACAATTGAGTTATCAGTCTTTTTCTTGTGGAGGACTGGTAGCATTCTGTAAACATTAGTTATGAGACCCTTGTCTGAAACTTCACCATCATTTGCTAAAGAAGCTCTTATTTCCTTATTTAGTAGTTTTTGTTACTTTATGAATTATTAGTCAAAGTACGTTGAAATGATGATTTCTGGATTTGTAAGTCTATCCCCATTGATCTATATGCAGAACTGATGATTGGGGAAGCCGGGCTTTATGAAGAGGAATACAGCATCAGGATTGGAGGAAGACCCATCAACAACCTACATTATGTAGATGATAAAGCCTTACTTGAGGAAACTGATGAAGATCTGATGTGCTTGCTGAAGAAGGATTAACCTTTAACATGAACTAAAGAGTCTCATCACTGGAACAATTGGCAACACCATGATAGATAAACAAGAGATTAACGTTGTTAACAATTGCAGCTTACTGGGCTTCATAATCAACACTCTTAGCACTAGCAGTCACGCAATCAAAAGATGAATTACATTGCGAAAATCTGCTGTCAGGAACCTCTCCTAAAAAGCAATGATGACAGTCTAGAGAATAAGGTGATCCACACCATGATCTTTACAATTACTTGCTATGCATCAGAGATATGGATAATGGTTAAGGATAACAGAAGAAGAAGTGGTGCCTTCGAGTTATGATGCTGGAGAAAAGCCTTATACCATGGACCTCTAAGAAAACAAATACGTCTGTCTTACGGAGGGTGAAATCAAGTTTCTCCTTGAAGGCTATGATTCTGAAGCACCATCTCACATATTCTATACATGTAGCCAAGAGAGACTGTTCCTTGGAGGACATCACGCTCTGAAGAGTGGAGGGACAGCAGGAGAGGAAGACCTGGATGAGATGTATTGATACAGTCACTTGGGCAATAGAAGTAGGTGTATTGGAATCAGTGAGACTGGCTCAGGACAAGACAGGCTTCAGAAGTGCTGTACATAGAGTCTGTATGAGTTGTAGGCAACTCAGTGGCACATAATAACGATGTGTGTCTTCTTTCACAATAACATGCTATATTGATTACTATGGCCTTGTAGTAGGTTTAAATATCAGGAATGAAATGCCTCCTACTTAATTTTTGTTTCTCAGAAGAGCCTGGCTTTTCTTGTATCTTTTTCCCTTGCAAATGAAACTGGAAATTGCTTTTTCTAGCTCCTTGAAGAATGACTTCAGTATCTGCATTGAGATTACCTTGAATCTTTTGGAAAGTTTGTCATTTTCACTCTGTGACATCTTCCAATCCATCAATTGGGAATTCTTTTCTTTTGTCAAGTGTCTTGTTTCTTTTAGTAGTTTTTTGTAGTTTTCCTTACAAAGATCTGCTGTGTCTCTGGTTGTGTTTATTCCTAAGTATTTCATCTCATGGTTGGCTATTGTAAATTATATTGCTTTTCTAGTTTCCATTTATGTGCTTCCTTTGTTGCTGGAGAGAAATACTATTGATTTTGTATGTTGATCATATATCCTGCCACCTTACAAAATTGGTCTGCTTGGTCTAACTTTTTTTTTTTCTTTGAGCCTTTCGTTGAGTTGGGGTTTTTTGTGTACACTATGCCAACTTCACAAAGTGACAGTTTCACCACCTCTTTGCCAATTTGCATTCTTCCTATTTCCTTTTCTTGCCTTATTAAGCAAGCTAAAACTTTTAATTTAATTTAAAATTGAATAGAAATTGAACTGGGGTTTAATACAAATTACAATTTAGTAGGAATGGTGGACAGCCATTGGTGGACAGCCTTTACTGGTCCCTGTTCACGTCTTTAATATTTTTCCTTTGAGAATGGTTTTGTGTATATTCTTTTCATTGTGTCAAGGGCATCAACCTCTTGTATTCTGTTGGACAGGAGTTTGTTATGGATTTTTAGTCTATGTCCTGAAGAGATATTGGTTTTTAATTTGCTTTTTTTTTTTTTTGAGATGTATGCGTACTGGCAAGAAGCTGCATTGCAAACCTGAAGGCATGTGGTTGAATCCACCAGCTACATGATGGGAGAAGTATAAGCATTTACCTCCTGTGCATTTAACTGCCTCTGAAAACCTACTGGAGGGTCAGATATGAGTCAGCTCTGACTCTGTGGTACACAACACATTAGGGATATGCTTGCTTTAAAGAATGGTTCTAGGAGTATCCCCTTTCCCCTCTATTTTTTAAATAATTAAGATAGAATTGGTGATATTTCAGCTCTGAATGTTTGGTAGAATTCACCCATGAAGCCTACTTGGACAGGACATTTTTTTTTTTGGTGGAGAGTCTTTTTATGACCTCAATTTCTTCTTTTGTAGTGTTCAAGTGTGATACTTCTATGTCAATCTGGGTAGAGAATTGGTTTTCTATAATGTGTCCATTTCCTCTAGGTTTTTAATTTTATCAAAACAAAGCATTTCATGAAAAAACGTATGATCAAGAGGTAATGGTGGTGAAGAAGAAAGTTCAAGCTGTTCTGAAAGAATTGGAAAGAAAGAAGTTTCCAGGAATTGATGGAATACCAATTGACATATTTTACCAGTTTGATGCTGCCATGAATGTGCTCACTAAAGTGTACCAAAAAATGTGTAGGACAAATATCTGGCCAGCTAACTAAAAGAGATCCATATTTGTTGCCATTCCAGGAAAGGGTAACCTGAAAGAGTGTGGAAATTATCAAATAATATTTTTGATACCATATGCAAGCAAAATCCTACTAGAGATTATAAAAAAATGACTGAAACAGTACATCAACAGAACTACCAGAAATACAGGCTAGGATTAAAAGAGGCCATGACATCAGAGACATTATTGTCAGTGTCAGATGGTTCTTGGCTGAAAACAAAGAGTGCCAGAGGAATATCTATCTATGTTTCATTAACTATGCAAAGGGATTTCACTGTATGAATCACAACAGATTGTTGCTAACCTTGAGAAGAATGGGAATCCCAATACAGTACTAGAAACAATAAAAAAGCATAATGAAGTCCAACACTTATTTATTTTTACTTTGTCTTTTGTTCTTAAGATATAATATGAATTTGTTGCCAAAAGTAAATCTTGAAGGTTTACATAGGTGGTTCTTGTAAGAATGGTATTGTTTTACCTTTTATAATGAGGCCAGAGAGCCATTTAAACTTAATTTTCATATACAATGTATTGAATGAATGCAGTTTTATTCTTTTGCATGTAAAAATGTTATTGTTCTGATATTTGAGAAATTTTTCTTCCTCTATTTGAGGCACTGGGTGTCCTGATTTAATCAATTGACCATGAATAAATTATGGTGACTTAGTCCTTAGGGAATTGCCATGCTAAACAAAGGGCAGCACCAAATCCACCAGTGACTCTGGGAGGAAGGTGAGAAATCTCCTCCCAAGTGATTTACAGCCATAGAAAACCTCACAGAGGGTCAGCTAAAAGACTTTTTCTTGAGGTCAATGAGTTGATTTTATGAATTATTCATTCCATTTCATTAGTATATATGTTTGGTCCCTACCCTGTTAGATTATCTTGATTACTGTATTTTAGTTATACATTTTTGTGGGTTTTTTTTTAAATTGTGATTTTAGTGATAGTGATACATTTTAAAACCAAGAAGTGTAGGTCTTCCACATTGTTCTTTCAAACCCTGGGACCTCTTTAATGTCCTGAATTTGATGATTGGCTTTTTTATGTCTAAGGAAAAAGAAAAACCAGATGTTACAATTTTGATAAAGTTGCATTGAAATACAAAGTATGTATATGTATATATATTTACATATATATAATTTCAAAGCACTACTGTTTTAACAATAGTAAAACTTGGCCATAAACAAAAGATGTCTTTCCATTTATTTATATTTTCTTTGAGCAATGATTTCTCTTATTTTCCCCAATTACCTGATTAGATGTATTTATAAATGTTTGCTTATTTTCTGGGTATATAGTAAATGGAAAGGCGCTCTTTTGGCCTAGTAGTAAGGAACTGCATTGTCAACCTGAAAGCAAACAGTTTGAAACCACCCACTGCTCTGCAAGAAAAAGATGGGCAGTCACCTCCTGTCTGATGTACTGCTTCTGAAAACTGGCTGGAGAGTCAGGCATGGGTTACTTTCAACTCAGTGATACATAAAAACAACAACAGCATTTTCTTTTAATAATTCTTATTATTGGTGTGTAGAAATGCAATTTATTTTGCTGTTGAGGTTTATCTTATATTCTGACAATTTAATGAATTAATTTATAACCCCTAGCAGCTTTCCAGTATATGTTTTTAGGGTTTGGGCTCCCCCTCCCCATATATAGAGATATGCCACATTCAAAGAGAGATTAAATAATTTTTCAACTTGAATGATTTTTATATCTTTTTTATATTTCATGAATTTCTTTGTATTGATATGCTTATGAAGTTCATATACATTGTGTTTCACACAATCCATCATTTACATTGCGTTTCATAGTTTTTCTCATTCATTATATTTTATAAAATAGTCAACCTTGAACTATGCCCACCATTGCCCTGTCTTTCCAGATCCCCACAGACTTGAAAGTTAATTGCCCTGGCTAAAACTTGAGTCCAATGTTCAATAGTTTTTGTTTCCTGTGGGCCATTGAGTCAGAACCCATGTACAGCTGATCCTCCTGTATGTTTTCAGAGGCAGTAAATCATATGGGAGATGAATGACCATCCTTCCCCTGCAGAGTAGCTGGTAGATTCATAGGGGGTGCCTTTGGGATTGTAGTACAGCTTCTTACTACAGGCTTGTTTTGTTCATGAAGTTTGGGTATATCCTACAGGTTTTTTTTTGCTGCTTTACAAATACACTAATTTCATGCATAATATTAAGAGATTTTTCCTTCTTCCTAGTGTGATGTAGTTTTTGTTAGCTTTCTCCAAATTTTGAAAATGTGTTTTCTGCATCAATTGAACTCATTCTCATCCTCAATGTCTTAATACATTGATGGATTTTCTTATGTGAATTTATCTTATGTATCTGACATAAATCCTTCTTAATAATCTATCTATGGTTGTCAGACATTGATATGGAGGTAATGCTGCCTTCCCAGATCTAGATATGTAGTGTTTCCACAGATTATATTCTTTATGCATTTGCAAAATGGCAATTATTGAAATATTTAAGTAGAATTCTTTAGTTATCTGATATATTACTTTTTCTGTTTTTTAAAATTTTATTAATCTTAATGAACATTTACAGAGATTTTGGATTTCCATTCATTCATGTTGCACTTTTTTCTCTACCCACCCCCAACCCCTCTTTGAAAAGCAAAAGATAAACTTCTTCGTTGGTATGCAATCCTCCCGCCCTTGCCCCCGAATACACTCCACTATGCAACCTTAATTCAGGATTTTTGTGATAATCATAATACCCTATCATATACTGCTTTTAAACTATTCTTTCCCTCATCTGTTTCAATTCAGTATGCATAATCTATCCAGTTTTTCTCAGTCTTAACCCAACCTGATATCAGTCCCATTCTACAACAGTGGAATTATGTATTATTTGTCTTTTTGTGACCGAGATATTTTGATGTAGTACTTTTTCTTGTTGCTGTTGTGCTTGAGAGCTTTTGATTATTGAATTAATTTCTAGTATGGGTTCTTTGAGAGTATCCATTTCTTCTTGAGAAAGTAGTGCATACTTAATATGTTCCTAGAAATTTGTTCATGTCATCTTCCCAATTCAACTCATTGCTACTTACTCAGAACTAAGTCACAGTTGGCCTTTGAGCAGGTTTCAAAGGTTGTGAATCAGGAGCAGGAGATTGTCCATATTTCTCCCAAGGGGCTGCCAATAGATTTGAACTGGTGGTGAGGCACAGCCTCTGTGTTAACAGTGCAACTCACTGTGGACTATGCCACCATAGTTCTCCATATCATCTCGGTTTTCTAAATTACTGACATGTGTTTTTAAAAAGTGTATTCTTTTACAGTCCTCTTAATTCCTTAAGGTTGGAGAAAATGTTTCCCCTTAAATTATGATTTCAAGTTTTGTTTCCTGTCTTTTTCTTCAGTTTTTCTGGTACAGTTTGATTAGTTTTGTTGTAGTTTATTAAAGAATCTATTTTTTTATTTCATTAATTCCTTTTCTTAGTCCCTATTTAATTTATTTATTCCAAATCTTTATTATTTATTTGTTTATAATAGGCCTAGATTTAATCATCTTCCCCCCCCTACTGCTCCATGATTAAGGCTAGATAATTTTTTTTAATTTTAAAATAGATATTAAGAGTTATATATTTTTCTCTGAGAATTGCCTTGTCTAGCCCTGTAAATTTGGATTTGTAGACTTGGATTCAAGCAAGTCACAGTTTTCTGTTAAATTTACAGGGAAAAAAATATACAGAAACTACATACAGTTGCAAAAACTGATTTAATCCTAAAGCAATGGATCACTTATTTTTCATTGCTCTTAGTTATAATAATGTCACATTATTAGAAATTCAATCATTTTAGAGATCTTCCAATTCTAATCCTTCCACATATTTGTGTTGACATGCTTATTTACATGTTTATTCTATTTTTGTAACATTATTAAAGGCTCTCAAAGAGTAAAAAATAAGGCTCCAGGAATTGATGGGATACCAATTGACATATTTCAACTAACAGATATAGATCTGGATGTGCTCACCAGTTTATGCCAAACAGATATGTCTTGGAGAAGGTGCAGCCAGACGCAAAGATTATTTGGAGGCAAAGATGGTGAAGCTTTATCTTTCATAATTTAGACTAGGGATATTGTAGCTAATGTTAGATGGATCTTAGCTGAAAGCAGGGAATACCAGAGAAATGTATATCTGTGTTTCATTGACTATGCAAAGGTGTTTGACTGTGTAG
>NW_006399823.1:10326937-10376894 GCF_000299155.1 Elephantulus edwardii | reverse complement strand
TTCATCCTGGAAAGGGTTAAATGGGGTGGCTTCTTAGAGACAAGGATTCTGAGGCTCTGTCTAACATGCTTTGGACATGCTGTAAGGAAAGACCAGTCCTTGGAGAGGGACATCATGCTTGGTAGAGTGGAGGGACAGCACAGGAGGGGAAGGCCCTCTATGAGGTGAATTGATTCAGTGACTGGGGTAATCGGGATGGGTGTATCAGAGATGGTGTAATTTTTGGCACAGGACAGAGCAGAGTTTAGGGCTGTTGTACATAGGTTCGCTATGAGTTGCAAGCGACTCGACAGCACATAACAACAACAGCTAGGTGAGGCTATTCATTAAAGAGGGACATTATACTTGGAAAGTTGGATGGTCAGTGAAAGAGGGAAGAGGTCCGTGATATGGAACTGACACAATGTGACTTCAGCAATGGACTTGAGTGTTTCAGATATGATGAGAATGGCACAGAATAGGGCAGAGTTCAGTTTGTCTTTTCTTAGAGTTGTTGTGAGGCATATTCTACTTGACGCCACTGAACAACAACAATAAAAATGAAGTATTTGACAAAATCTTGAACTCACTATTTAGAAGAATAAAATTCTTTTATGTCTAAAAGTAAATTGGTTTGGGCAGCAAATTATTTTAATCATAACATTATCATTGATATTAATATTGCCCAAAACAATACAGAAATTTTGTTGTTGAGTTGGTTTCATAGGCTGCATTTGGAATCTTGAATGTGAGTTAGTAAATTACAAAAGGAAACATACTTAAGATTAAGATTTTTTTAAAAGACTACATAGTTCAAGCAATTTGTCTCCTAGATTAAGTTGGACAGTAATTTCAAAGAATATTTAATCATAAAACTGAAGGCTAACAATGTAATAGCTTTTCAAGTTGTTGTATTAATGAGTTTTCCTGTATTGTCATTATTAAGAACTATATTTTTAACATTTTAATTTAACAAATAAATTATGGAGGAAGATTTAGTGTTTAATGAATTTGTTCAATGATTGCATATATGAAAAATTCTTCAATATTGAGTTCAACTAAATATGAGTTGCAAACGACTCGATGGCACATAACAACAACAAAATTATAATAATCTGTAAATATTTTTCTTTCTTATTTATTTCTTTAATTTTTAAATTTATATTGGTTTGCTTACAAAGTTCATATACGTTGTATTTCACACAATGTAAATATTTTATTCTTTCAGATATACAGTTCCTTTCTAAACATTTTGAATAAGAATCCCTAAAGATGCTGTGAGTGTATGTGTTAAAAAGAAAGCTAAATCTTTACAGATTATTTTAATGAATACTCAGTGGCTGAGAGCAACTGTACTAATCAATTTAAATGATTTTTTAAAAAGATATTTGTACAGTCATATAAAGGCAATCAATAAATATGTGAAGATAATTTCCATTCATTGACTATGTAGGCAGATGTTTCCATTCTGATAATGATTTAAATTATTTTATTTCTGGATCAAGATCTCCTCTGGGTCTTAATTGTCACAAATTCTTGTTAAAATATATTTATTACCTCAAATAAAGGAAATGGTTGGAAAAATCCTTTATTGAAATAAAGATAAAGCCAAGTTCATTCTATGAACTTGAATGAACACAACAAGGTTTGAAAAAGTTAAGAATGAAAAAGAACTAATTTCAACTACAACAGGGAATACTTGTGGCATGACATTGTCACCCTCTTTCTACTTTATTAATTGAAATGACCCCCCAAAAAAACCAATGACTCTTGAGTTATGTGTAGAATAAGTCTTTTCTTCTTAATGAATGTAAGTTACCTTCATTAAATTGAGTTTGTTCATAATGAACTGAAAAAATACATTGCTGAATTCATAGTTGACATAACGTTAATTGTATTACAGTAGCAAATATTTAAAATAAAAAGTTTTCAATGAGAGTTCTTAACATATGTGTATATGTTATTCTAAAAGAATAATTAAGATCATTTACATTTAGGATAAAAGTTAAGAGCTACTATTATCTCATTAGTATAAAGAAGCATCCATAATGGAAAGTTAAGTGTGGAAAAGTTGTACTGTGAAAAACACACATCTGAGTAATAGTCAGCAATCTGCACAGTGGTAGAAGTTTATCAGGACATACTGCTTGTAACTGGCACATACAATTAACAGAAATGCACTGTCCCTTAAGGTCTAATTAGGTTTTCTATGCTGGAAGACAAACTCACTGCATATAATTATCTGCTGTGCACTAATCTGCTATGTTTTGAATATTGCTTATTTTGTATTTAATTATGCCCAAAATGAGAAATACTATTTTATCTGTGTGATCTTATCAAGTGATCATAAGCCAGGAAACAACAGCATTTAAAAAGAATTAGAAAACTGGCTGTAAAATTAGAGTTTTCAGGAAAACTTGATCTTTTGATGTGATAGTGTTGTGAGCTTCTATTCCTCTCCCTTTTTTCTTTTCCCTTAAGGCCCTCTTGAGTGAGTGATCCATGTGTTTTGATCATTTGTTGTTGAGTGTAGGAAATTTCAGTGTGTGGCAATTCTGCAAACAAGTATTAATGGAAAAAGAAAAAAAATGTCTATAGGCAGTATTGTTTGGTATACTGAAGCCCATTTTGTTACTTATGAAGTTCTAGATGAACCATGCTTTTTGAAAAAATTTACTATTATACAGAACTGAGAGCATAAGCATTATGAAGCAAGTTTTCTAGAATTCTTAGCAAAACAATGGCATATTAGTATTTCTGTGGAATTTGGTTGTCACAAAGGTTTTTTCCTGCCTTGGGGTATACCAGCATGGCTCCTCAGCATAATTTTTAAAGAATAATACAAACTAGAAAACAAAAACCTATGAAAACAAAATTTACAAATCCTATCTCTGCATGACTGGTTATAGAAAAAGGCTTTGTTCTTTAAATACCTAGTATTCAAATCATGTTGCATTTTTATCAACAAATGACCCATTTTCTCCATTCTGAAAATTTCTGTCTAGACAGTAGGAGCCTTTACTCTTCTGACTTCTCATCCTAGTGTTGTTTGCATTCCAACTCTTACTTACTCTGTAAGACATAGCATAACTATCTCATGTTGTTGTGTGTAAAACAGAGTTAGTACCCATATAAAGGATGAACCTGTTAATTTTCTTAGCAGTCCATGGTATATTCAATACTCTTTTCCAGCACCTCAGCTCAAAGGCATCAATTTTCCTTCTATCCTCCCTAGTCATTGTCCAACTCTCTGATACATAACAAGTGATTGCAAAGACCATGGTCTGTATCAATTGCACCTTATTCTCCAGAGTGACACCATTGCTCTTCAATACTCTGGAGAGGTCCCTAACAGCAGACTTTTTCATCGCAATATGTTTTTTAATTTTCTGGCTGCTGATGCCAAGAGTGTTGACTGTGGAGCCAAGCACACTAAAGCTGTGAACATTCTCAATCTCTTCACCATCAATCCTGATCCTGCCAATTGGCCCAGTGGTGAGAATCTTTGTCTTCTTGATGTTGAACTTCAGTGCACACTTAAGGCTACAGTCCTTGACCTTCTAAAGGAAGAGCTTCAGATCCTCTTCAGTTTCAGCAAACAGATTGTTGATGAATCTTCCACCAATCCTGATGCCACACTTCTCCTCATACAGCCCAGACTCCTGGTTAATCGGTTCTGCATATAGGTTGTAAAGGTATGGAGATAGGACACATCCCTGGTATACACCCTTCCCAATTTTCACCATGCAGTGTTTCCTTGCTCTGTTCTGATGACTGCTTCTTGGTCCAAGTATACGTTTCGTATTAGCACGATCAAGTGTTCTGGGATTCCCATTCTTCTCAGAGTCAGCCATAGTTTGTTATGATCTACACAGTCAAATGCCTTTGCATAGTCAATGAAACACAGATACACATTCCTCTGGTATTCCCTGCTTTCAGCCAAGATCCATCTAACATTAGCTACAATTTCCTTAGGACCATGACCCCTTCTAAAGCCAGCCTGGACTTCTGGAAGTTCTGTGTTGATGTGCTGTTCCAATCATTTTGGATAATCTTCAGTAGAATCTTGCTTGCATGTGATATCAATGATACTGTTTGATAATTTCCACACTCTGTTGGATTACCTTTCTTTGGAATGGGAACAAATATAGATTTCTTCCAGTCAGTTGACCAAGTGGTTGTTTTCAAAATTTCTTAGCACCGCTTGGTGAGCACATCTAGGACAGCATCTCTTAGTTAAAATATATCAGCTGATATACCATCTACTCTTGGGGCCTTATTTTTTGCCAATTACTTCAAAGCAGTTTGAACTTCTTCCTTCATCACCATAGGATCTTGCTCATATGTTGTTTCATGAAGTTTTCTGTGTCTGCCAATTCCTTTAGGTACAGTGACTCTATATACTCTTTCTATCTTCTTTTACTACCGCCTTGATCATTTCATATTCTGCCCAAAGCATCCTTAAATATAGCAACTTGAGGTTTGGATTTGTTTTTCAGTTCCTTGAGCTTAAGAAATGAGCTGTGTGTGTTTGGCCCTTTTGATTTTCTGACTCCAACTCCTTGCACATTTCATTGTAATATTTTACTTAATTTTCCCATGCTGCCTTTTGAAATCTTGTGCTCAGCTCTTTAGTATACTAGAAAATGAGAAAATACACATCCAAGGATTTGGGCAAAACCCAAAAAAGATAGATCTCAAAGAAAAAAAAAATCAAAGTATATAATAGTAAAATTCTAGAAAATCAAACACAAAAATGTATTTTATAAGCAACCTGAGACAAAGAATTACCTACAAAGGAGGAGTAATAAGATTAAGTGCTGAGTTCTCACCAGAAACCATGTGAAAAGGACCATGGAATAGGACATATTCAAAGCTGAAAGAAAACAACATCCAACCAAGAATTTTTTACTGGGAACAACTCTCCTTTAATAATGGTGGAGAAATTAAGGCATTCTCAGAAAAGCAAAATACTAAAGGAATTAATAAGAAAAACAAGAATTACTAAAATAATTTTCCACACAGAAGCACCACAGAAGAGTTCATGGAGAAAAATAGCCTAAAACAACACAAAAAGAACTCAACCAAATAACAGCTATCAAGCCTAGCCTATAAATAACCATGTTGTTGTTGTTGTTTTTAAGTTCCATTGAGTTGTAGATGACTCATAGCGATCCTATGAACAAAAGATCTGAAAACTGTTCCTAGAGTTTCCAGAGGCAAGCCACTTTGGAAGTGGATGCCACTCATGCTTCCAAGCTCACTGAATGTTAGTGACTTTATCATACCAGTTAAGATAAAAAGACTAGATAAAAAAGGAAAATCCATCAATATGCTGACTACAACAGACACATTTAAGAAGTGAATATTACTATCCAATTGGCAAAGTGGAGGTAAAATTATCTCTCTATGCAGATGATATGCTACGTAGAAAACACCAAAGGCTCATCAAAAAACTACTGGATCTAGTAGAAAAATTCATCCACGTGGCAGGATACAAGATTAACATAGAAAATTCAGTTGGACTTCTGTATAGCAGCAAAGAGAATGCAGAAAATGAAATAAGAAAAAAGTACTAATTACAGTAGTCAACCCCAGGATGAAATACTTGGAGATAAATATAAAGAGACACAGAAGATCTATGTAAAGAAAGCTACAAAACACTATTTCAAGAAATAAAAAATGATCTACATAAATAAAAGAATATAGTCTGTTCATGGATTGTTGTTGTGTATCATTGAGTTGGAACCAACCCGTACCTGACCCTCTGGTTGGTTTTCAGAGGCAAGAGATTGCTCCCGTGAAGCAGTTGGTGGCCTCGAACCATGTGCCATCAGGTTCGCAGCACAGCTTCATGCCGCTGGGCTTCCACAGCTGTTCATGGATAGGAAGACTCTGTATTCTGAAAATGACAATTTTTCCAAAAGCAATATACAGATTCAACAAAATCCCAATATAAGTACTGATGCCATTCTTCAAGGAAATAGAAAGAGATTCCAAATACACAAAAATCTGCTAAAAATGAAGAGCAAAATAGCAAACTATGAAGCCTCACATTTCCTGACCTAAAAAGCTACTACACAACTGTAGTAATCTAAACATGATACTGATATGACAGATACAATAGAATAGAGAACCCAGAAATCAACTCATTTGCCTGTAGTCAATTGATTTTTGACAAAGAGAAAAAAATATATCTATATATACACATCTATCCATCCATCTGCATTCGGTAGGGACTCTACAGCCTGCTTAATAAATGGGCTGTCAAATTTGGACCTCCAAACTTAAACAAGCTGCACAACTCACACCACACACCCCCCCCAAAAATAAAACAAACAAACCCCAGCAACAATGACAAAACCCCACCTTAAGGTGGAATAGAAATTTAGGAGTAAAAGAAAATAATATAAAGACAATTGGTGAAAATATGGGAACTGCTTTAGAAGCTCTGATCTATATCATGAACTAATTTTCTACCATAACCAAGAACCCATAATTATTGGTTTTGTGCCATCAAGTTGCCTGAAACTCATAGCGACCCTATGAACATTAGCTCTGAACCCCGCCCTAACCCTGAGCCAATCTCATTGTATCCAACAGACCTAATCTCATTTCTTCAGTCATTGAGTCAGTCCATCTCATCCTGGGTCTTCCTTTCCTGTGCTGTTCCTCCACCCTGTGAAGCATGATGTCCTCCAAGGACTTATCCCTCCTGGCTATGTGCCCAGTGTATAGGAGATGGAGTTTAATTAGGAAAGCTTAAAATAGATGAATGGAACGAGTAAAAATCATAGCTGTGCACCAGAATTCTTAAACAAAATCTTCTCTAGCAGGGTAAAAAGGAAGCCCAGAGACTGGAAAACAAAAAAAAATATTTGGTAATGACATATCTTTTAGATGACACATATCCAAAATCTATAGATTATTCCATTACTTCAACAAGAAGATAAAAACATAACTGCAAAACTGGACAAAAGTTACAAAGAGACTTCACCGAAGAGGGTATTTGGAATGCTAACAACTCCATGAAGAAATACTTGAAATTGCTAATGATTGTTGTTTTTATTATGCACCATTGAGCAGACTATAACTCATAGCGACCTTATGAACAACAGCTCTGAAATCTATCCTCTCTTAAGCCAGTCTCACTGTCTCTGACACACCTGCACCCATTGCCACAGTTACTGTGTCAATCCATCCCTTCCAGGATCTTCCTCTCTTGTGCTGACCCTTTACTCTTCCAAGCACATTGTCCTTCTTTGCAGAGTGATTCCTCCTGTAAATATGTCTAAAGTGTATGAGGTAAAGTTTTAAAATTCTTGCCTCCAAGAAGCAACCTGGTCTCATGCTCTCCAAGAAAGACTTGTTTATTCTCTCGACAGTCCACATAAGTTCATACTCTTCTGTAACACCACAGCTCAAAGGTATCGATTCTTCTTCTGTCTCATCTTTAGTCATTATCCAGCTCTCCGATGCATAGCAAACAGTTGAGAAGAGCATGGCCTGAATCAGGTGTCCCTTACTCTTCCTGACTTTTGGTGCCAAGAGTGTTGATTGTGGATCCAAGCAACACCATTTATCATGATGCTGACAATGAGCCCAGTAATGGGAATTTTTGTTTTATTGATATTGAAATGCATTCCATATTAAAGACTGCAGATTTTGACTTTCTGGGGCATATGCTTCAAGTCTTTCTCAGTTTCAGTGAACAAGGTTGTATTATCTGTAAAACTCAAGTTGTTGATAAATCTTCCTCCAATCCTGATGCCACATTCCTCCTTATAAAGCCCAGCATCCCAAACTACCTGTTCCACATATGGATTGAAAAGGAAAGGAGGAAGGATGCATCCCTGATGCACTCATTTCTTAATTGTGAACCACGCAGTGTTTTCTTGCACAGTTTTGGCAATTGCTCCTGATCTAAGTATAGGTTTCATATGAGCACAATCAAGTGTTCTGGTATTCACATTCTTCTCAAAGTTGGCCACAATAAGTTGTAATCTAGATAGTCAAATGCTTTTGCAAAGTCAATAAAGCGCAAATAGACATTCTTCTAGTACTCTCTCCTTTCAGCCAAAATTCAGCTGACAGAAGCAGTGATTTCCCTCGCACCATGGCATCTTCTAAACCCAGCCTGTATTTCTGGAAGTACATTGTTGATGTTCTGTTCCAGTCTTTTTTTTTTTTTTTAATAACCTTCAGCAGGATTTTGATTGCAGATGATATTAATGAAATTGTTCAATAATTTCTACACTCAGTTGGATCACCTTTTTTAAGGCTTGGGAATAAATATGTATCTCTTTCAACCAGTTGGCCAAGTTACTGTCCTCCAGATTTCTTGGCACAACCTGGTGAGCATTGTTAATATCTGTGTCTGTTTGTTGAACTATGACAATTGGTATTCCATCAATTCTTGGGAACTTATGTTATGCCAATTCCTTCAGAGCAGCTTTAATTTCCTCCTTATTCACTATTTCTTCTAGATCATATATTATTTCATAAAAATATTCTTAACTGACCCAGCCTGCGGGTTTCTTCAATTGTTTCCTGAGGAGGAGGACTAAGGCAAGAAGGCGCTGATTCATTGCAGAGTTCTAAGTCTAGCATTCTTAACTCTTTAAGTAATTCATTGTGCTCTTTTTTAAGTTGAATGGTCTCCCAGAGGTTCTTAATTTTTGAAGTTAGATCCCTTTTAGAAAGGATGGTACAGTCCTCCAGGGCCTGGGGTCTGGCATTTGCATCTGTATATATGAAAGGATAATTCCACGGTGGGGGGGGGCGGGGGTGTCAAAAGCAGGGCCGGACATATGCTGCATTAGGTTGTAAGGGGGCAGCTCATCAGGGTTATACTTAGCTGCCTTGCCTTCTAGGTTAGCTTCCTCCTCAGGGGTTAAAGCACTCTAAGTATGATTTGTTTCTGAATGAAAGATTTTCAAAGAAGGATACAACGTTGTAGGGAAACTGGGCTCTTTAAGCTGGGGTTTGTCTCCTGGATCAACTTTTAAGGGAGCACAACTTTGAGTAGGAGTATGCAGGTCAATATCCTCTTTTACAGGAGGCATTGTGATTGAGACAGAGTCATTATCCTTGGGGGTGGGGGGGGGCGGGGATTTACTTCATTAAGAAGAGGTTTGTGAGAATTTCCAGGATCAGCATTAAGAGAAAACTGGCTTTTCCTGAGTTCTTCCTTAAGAAACCTTTCTCCCTCCTCCACTACATCTTTGATATCCTTATGGAAATATCTAACAGCTTTCATTAATGAGATTCCAGTAAAAAAGGCAGTAACAGGAACGTTTTCAGGACCAAATACTTTATAAAAGTGATTTAAAGCATAACCGACACTCTTCCACCTCTTTTCATCTATAGTTCCGTCTTGCAGAAGTCAAGGACATACATCCTTAAGAAAGAAAAAAAAAATGAGCTAAATCTTTTTATTAACTCTTACTCCTCGCACCTTTACTGAGTCTTTAAGACCTTCTATAAACCTTTTTTGCGCACTAATTTCTTGCCCCCATGGTATCACTGCTTTGCTACCTCTGAGGTCTTCTTTTTCCACGATTCCGGTAGTTCCCTGATGACTCTTCAGCGACTGGCCAGTCCTTTCTATTCTCAAAGCAGTGTCCGTCACAAAAACAACCTCCATGCTTTAGATCCACGTTTGGGCACCAAATGATCCGACCCGGGTTCAAACCTGACCTAAAGAGGAGGAGTGGGGATTGAGAAGGGACAAGAGACACAATAAATGGAGGCAAGACAAGTTCTACTGATCAAGCCTTGAAATTATTGAATTAAATCACAGCGTTAAATAAGGGAACTGCCTAGGTCTCTAATGTAGGTGGGGTTGCTGCAGAAACCCAGCCCCAGGATATCAGTTTACAATAGTGAAGGAGGGGCACGCCCCAAATCATTGAATTACAGGCACTAATCTAGTGAGGGAAGCATTATCCCAGAGATGGGCAGGGCGGCCTTGTACTGAGCTAGGCCCACTGCCTGTCAGAAGTGAGTATATGAAAGAAGGTCCAGGGCAAAATAGAGTTGCTCATGACAGAGATAAGACCCACTCAGGATGGCTTCCCAAACTTAACCAAGCCTTTTTTTTTTTTAAATTGAGACCCTGAGCATTCTATTACAAGAAGGAGACTAGGCATGCCAGGGATCCCAGATGCCGAAGGATTGTCTGACCTAGCAACAAGCTGAGTGACAGCCCAGAGAGACCATGAACAGCAGGAGCACCACCTTTGCTGGAGAACAGAGAAATAATGAGTAGACAGGAGTGATCGGAGGCTTGAGCTCTTGTGTCAGGAGTTAGTTCAGGCCTCACTTAGCCAGTAAGCAGGGCAGACAGGGTACAGGACCATTGATTTGTCTTATAGGAAACTGCCTTTAATCTCTTCTTTTCGATAAAATGCTTGTCTACCAGATACTAAAGCTGAGCTTCCAAATTAAGATGAAGAAGAATTAGCCATCCACTTCTGAATTAATAAGCCTTTGAAAACACTATAAACAATACACCTTAGATTAGTAGACATTTCACTGAAGGCTGAGCCCTCATATTGGGAGACACAAGTGAAGAGGAAAGCTGCAAATAGCAACAAGGAATGTAAGAAGTATGAATGTAGGAAAATTGAACATTGTTTAAAAAGAAATAGACTATACTCAGTAGTTTTTTCACTGAACATCTGCTGTGAGAGACTTTTCCAGAGTATTGGAGAACAATGATGTCAGTCTAGAGACTAAGGTGAGCCTGACTCAAGTCATGGTCTTTGCAATTAATTGCTGTGCATCAATGAATTGGACAATGAATAAAGATGATAGCAGAAAAATCGATGTCTTTGAATTGTGGTGTTGGAGAGAGTAATGAATAGAGCATGAACTTCAAAGAGAACAAACATAGTTGTCCTGTAGAGGGTGAAACCAGGCTCTTCCTTGGAGGCAAAAATTTTGAAGCTCCATTTCACATTGGACATGTTGCCAGAAGGGACCAGTCTTTGAAGAAGGACATCGTGCTTGGAAGAATAGAGGGCCAGAGTAAGAGAGGAATACTCTGGATGAGATGGATTGATTCAGTGACTAGGGTGATGGAGTAGGAGTATTGGAGACAATTAAACTGGCTCAAGTTAGAGCAGAGTTTAGAGCTGTTGTATATAGGGTCATTATGAGTCACAAGTGACCCAATGGCACATAACAACACAACAACATATATACTATCATGCTATCTTCTTATAGAGATAATTTCACCTACTCTTTTGAATTTGGATACCTGTTACTCTCTTGACTTACTGCTCTTGCTGAGACTTACAATATTGAATAAGAGAATTGATAGAGGGCATCCTTGCCTAGTTCCTTCACTCAAGGACAATGTCTTTCATTCCTCTCCATTGAGAACAATGTTGGCTCTTGATTTTGCATCTATACTTTCCACCATGTTGAGGAAGTTCCACTCTCTTCCTATTTTGTTGAGTGTTTTAATCAGGAAGAGGTGTTGGATTTCATACATTTCCTCTTCTACAAAAATTGATAGGATCGTGTGGTTTTCAGTTCTTTGTTAATGTAATGAATTACATTAATATTTTTTCTTATGTTGAGCTATCCTTGCATACCTGTTATGAATTTCACTTGCTCATAATGGTGAATTATTGTTTTTATGTACAATTGGATTCTATTGGCCAGGATTTTATTGAGGATTTTTGCATCTATATTATCCCAATTTAGTAAATTAGTAGGATATGAGATCAACAGACACACACACAGACACACACACACACACACACACAAGTTGGGTTTATCTACAGTGACAAAGAGAATATAGAAACGGAACTAAGACAAACAATACTCATTAGTTAATACAATAGTTAATCACAAGATTATGTATTTGGGAACAAATCTAACTAGACCTATACAAAAAATAATTACAAAACATTAATACAAGAAACAAAAAGAGACTTGGCAAAAATGGAAGAATACACCATGGTCATACATAGGAAGACTCAAGATCATGAAAATGACAATTCTGTCAAAGGCTGTCTACAAGTTTAATGCAATCCCAATACAGATACCAATACCATTCTTTAACAAGATGGAAAAAACAGTTTCCAATTTTATCTGGAATGAAAAGAGACCCTGAATAACTAAAGGACAACTAAAAAAGAGAAACAAGGTAGGAGTCTTCATATCCACTGATCTCAAATCATAGAACATAGCCATGGTGGTCAAGACGGCATCGTATTGGTACAGTGACAGACACATAAATCAATGAAATCAAATTGAGAACCCAGAAATCAGCTCATCCACCTATGGTCAAATGATTTTTTTTTTTTACCAAGGAGAAAAAAGAGGTAGAGAAACATCAACCTCTTTAAAAATGGTGTTGGCAAAATTGGAAAACTAAACCAACTCAAGGTCGATCAGGGACCTCGGAGTAAAACCAAAGAGTAAAATTCATCAGAGAATATGGGAACTGTTCTAGAATTCTGAATTCACAGCTTGAAGAGATATTGAAGCACATTGGAAAACCTATAATCAGGACTGCTAGAGAACAAACAGGTTCATTCTAGAGAGGGTGAGAGCTGGCTCCTCCTGCAAGGCAAGGATTCTGAAGTTTTCTCTCACATACTTTGGATATGTTGTAAGAAGGGATCAGTCCTTGGAGAGGAACATCATGCTTGGGAGGGTGGTGGGACAGTGCAAAAGAGGAAGACCCTTGATGAGATGGATTGATTCAGTGACTGGGGTAATGGTAGTAGATATGTCAGAGACAATAAGATTGGCACAAGATAGAGCAGGGTTTAGGACTGTTGTATATTGGGTTGCTATGAGTTGCAGGTGACTTAATGACACATAATAACAGCAAACAAAGATTATCAGGAAAGAACAAAATGTATGAGTGGGAACTTCTAAGAACCAAATCTCGATGCGCGTGCGTGCACACACACACACACACACACACACACACACACACACACAAAACACTTCCCCAACAGGGTAAAAAGGAAACACATAGACTGTGTGAAATATTTGGCAATGACATATATGATAAGGGACTAAAATTTATAGAATATTCCAACACTTCAACAAGAAAAATGTAAACAACTTAGTCACAAAATTCTCACAGGATATGAATAGATATTGACCAAAGGCTACATTCAGATGGCAAAGACACATATGAAGAAAGAGTCAAAATGCCTAACTATCAGGAATAACTAGTTTTATTTTTATCAAATTAAAAAGAAAAAAGACCAAAACCCACAGAAAACCTAGGAGATTTTATCTCACCCCCAGCAGCAATAGCAAAGTTCAACAGGGCAGCAAACAACAAATACTGGTGAGATTTTGGAGAGATTGAAAGTCTTATTCATTGCTGGTGGGAATGTAAAATGGTACAACCACTATTGAAGGTGGTCTGGTGTTTTCTCAAAGAGTTGAAAATAAAAATATCATTTCATCCAGCAATTCCACCACTGAGAATATACCTTATAGAAACCAGAGCCATGATTCAAACAGATGTTTCCACACGCTTGTTTACTACTGCATTATTCACAATCACAAAGAGATGGAAGCAATCAATTGCCCATTAACAAACGAATGGACAGAAAAACTATGGTGCATTTACACAATGGAAAATCATACAGCATTGGAAAATCAATGAAATCATAAAACATTACACTAGCTGGGTGACTCTGGAGAAGATTATACTAAGTAAAATATCTCAATCACAAGAGGATAAATACTGCATAATACTGTTGTTATAAAAAAAAAGATGGATATTGGGAGTTAAGGGGAGAATAGGAAAAGAGTGGATAGATAATGAGTGCATTGGAAAAGATTAGAGAAAGAACTATTTGAAGAGAATATATGATTACACTATATATATGACAATAAACTGGAACAAGGGATGCATTGCAAAATGAACTCAGGGAGGGGTAAAGGTGGAAAATGTGCAACAGTAAAATCAATTTTTAAAAAATTAAAAATAAATGGAACACATGAATATTAACATACTAGGAATTAGCAAGCTGAGATAGATTGGCATGGAATATTTTTAATCAGAAAACCATGTGATGTAGTAAAGTGGGAATAAATGAGGAAAAATGGAGTCATATTCATAGTCAAAAAGACCAGTTTTAGATCCATTCTGAAATACGATGTTGTGCGTGACAGGATAATGTCCACATACATAAAAGGAAACCCTGCTAATACTTCTTCTGTCATTACCACAGGCTGTTTGTTGCTCATATGTTGTTTTATGAAATTCTGCTGTGTCATCCAATTCCTTTTGGTGTAATAACTCTGTATACTTTTTCTATCTTCTTTTAATACCTCCTGCATCATCTAATATTCTGCCCAACACATCCTTAAGTATTGCAACTTGAAGCTTGAATTTGTTTTTCAAATCCTTGAGCTTAAGAAATAGCAAAAAAAAAAAAAAAAGAAAAGAAAAGGAAAAGAAATACTGAGCAAGTTCAGTCCCTTTGTTTTTTTTTTAACTTCAGCTCTTTTCACATTTTAATACTTTACTTTGTTTCCCCAGGCTGCTCTTTGAAATCTTCTGTTCAGCTCCTTTATTTCTTTATTTCTTCCTTTTGCTTTAGCTTCTTAGCTCTCTAGTGCAATATTCAGACATCCATCTTGGTCTTTTCTTCATCCTCTATCTTCATAATGACCTTTTGCATTCTTCTTGGATAATATTCTTTATATCCTCCCACTGCTCATCAAGAGGATTAAGGGGCAAAGAGTAGCGGGGGGAATAGGCAGAGAATGGATAGTTAAGAAGTATGATTTTGAAATAGAAGAAGGGAAGGTAATTCTGAAAAGACTAGATGATAAAATATGAGTAATACAACTCATTGGAAGTAATATTCCTCTGGAATATCTATGAATTTGATAAATGATGATAGTTATGTAAAGGCTTCAGGCCTTCATAGGGTCACTGTGAGTCGTGCTCAACTCGATGACAATCAACAACAATAATAATAATAATACAACTCACAACCTAGTAAAGGACATACATTGAGGAATGAAAAGAGAGAAAAGGGAATAAATCTGTATAAATGAGTCAATTAAATTCCGATAAATAAATAGCCACAAGAATCATTGAGAAAAAAAGCAAGTACAGAATATTTTTTCTCACTGTACTTGAAATTATATTATGTTAAGCCTACTTTGAGCAATAATTAAGTAATATTTAATATTATAACAATATAATTATTCTATTATAATATCATTAATAATATAATATCTTAATATTTAAGATATATTTATCTTAGAGACATATTATGAACTAGTTTAGGATAAAAATTATTAATAGAAATTACAAATTCATATTAAGGAGATTTGATTTTAGAGTTATACTTTTTAAATTTATAGTCTTTGGAAACATGAATTTGTCAGTGACTACACCAATTATTGAAATATTTTTTCCAGAAAGATTTCTTTCATAATTGATATTTTAACAAAAGTTTACAGACCTTGGATTTCCATTCATTCATTGTTGCACATTTTTTCCCTACATTGTACCCCTTTGTTCACTTTTCTCTTTATAAAGTTTCTTTCATTGTTGTAGTTTCCTTACCCCACCCCCACCCCTTAGTCTACTTTGTCCTGTACCGCTTACTCTGGACTGTTGTTATGCAAAAAAATTTTACAGATGAATCATTATGGAAGTAAAGGAGAAAATACAGAAGAATTTAAAATTATGAGATTCAGACTTCCTTAAGCAATGGAGACTGGATCTATACATGAAATAATCTCAAACTTTAAAGAAAACAAATATTACCCGAAGTTTTGGGGTTTGTTTTGTTTTAAAGGAGTTTGGTTTCTGTATTGGGATTTCATTAAACAAGTAGATTGCCTTTTGTAGGTCTGTCATTTTCATGTGTTGAGTCTTCAATCCCATAAAAAAGGAAGAGTTTTCCATTTAGTGAGGTCTCATTGTTTCTTGCAGTTACTGATTTGTAGTTTGCCTCAAAAACATCTGCATTTCTTTTCTTTTTTCCCCAAGTAATCTCACTTTATGATTGGATATTGTAAATATTGCTTTCTTAGTTTCATTTTCCATGTTTTCTTTGTAAATGTAGAGAAATCTCACTGATTTTTGTATATTGAGCTTATATCCTTCCAATCTACTAAATTGGTCTACTAGGTCTAACAGGTTTTTTGTTGAGGCTTTGGGGTTTTCTGTGCACACAGTCATATCATTTGCATATTACAACAGTTTTACCACCTTTGGCAATTTTGAATGAACTTATTTCCTTCTCTTTTCTTACTATCTCAAGTACTTTCAATACAATTTTGATTGGCTTGGTTATTTTTACCCATACTGCTTTCTTTTTCTCTTAATTGGTGAATTTAAGTAATTCACATTAAGTATGATAATTGACAAGCCAAGTTTTATTGCTGCCTTTTTGCTGAGTTTATTTTTCTGTTGTTTCTAGTTACTCTTGTCCATCCACTTTCCTTTGGTGTCTCTGTGTGAAGGACTTCCCTTAGAATTTCTTGTAGAGTTGGTCATGTTTTCACAAATTCTTTAAGCTCCTATTTTTCTACAAATAATATGGTTTTTTTAACCCATATTTGATAAACAGCTTTGCTGGGTACACTATCCATAGCTGGCAGTTGTTTTCTTTCAGCCTTCTTATATGCCATCCTATTGTCTTCTTGCTCTGGGTGGTTTCTGCTGAAAAGTTAGAGCTTAAGTCACATTGGTTCTTCTTTTTAGTTGACTATTTTTCTTGTGCTTCTTTTAATATCCTATTCTTATCCTTGATTTTGTAGAATTTGACTACAATATGTCTTAAGGCTTTTCTTTTAGGTTCCAATTTGTTTGAGGTTCACTGAGCTTCTTGTTTCTGGATTTTCTCATTATTCAGGTTACCTGGGAAGTTTTCTTCTAATACATCTTCCACAATTTTCTCAGTGTTTTCCCTGTCCTCCTCCTATTCTTGAATTCTGACCATATGTGTATTGTTCCTTTTGATGTTATCCCACATGATTCTAAGGTTTTCTTAATTTTCTTTTTGTCTACTGTTTTCTTCTTCTAATATATTCCAGTTAAGGTTCTTGTCTTCCAGCTCATTTGCTTTCTGCTCTATTTATTCTGTTCTTTATTGTCCCTTAAGCATGCTGGAAACTTCTGCCATCATAGTCTTGATATTCTGGATTGTGTTTTCCTGAATTACTTTTACTCCAAGTAATGTGTTCTGTCTTGTAATGGTTTTTAAATGCCTTCTACCTTTTTATCTATAGTTTTAATTATTCCATCTTTTGTAATTTCTTCAGAAATTGTTTATGTTCCCCCACATAGATATTTTTCTTTTGGCTCCCCATCTCTGTGGTATTAATTGGATCTGCAATATGTTCTGGTTTTTTTTTGTTTTTTTTTTTTTTAGGAATAGAGTTGTTCTGTTTGATCACAAAGTTTGAGACTGCCTTCTGCTTTATTCATATTATATGAAAATTTTCTTGGTTTGTGTTAGGCTGTTTCTGTTGTGTCTGTGTAGGTTGGTGATGCTTCTTTAATTTTATGAAGTTATTGATAAGTTGCAGGCTTAAAGTAGTCTGTTTATGGGAGTGGGCAACTTGCTCTATCAGAAGCCCTTTAAAGGCCTGTGCAGTGGGAAAGTTTACTTTTCCTAAAATCCTCCAGGTCTCCTGTAGTCTGCAGTACGGTACTGTGGGAATCTTGCTCATGTACAGCCACCTTTCCTAACATCTATTACTGTCCAAGGAGGTCTGTCGCACAGCTAAGTGATCAGGTTCACAAGGGAAGCAATTTCTCTCCAGGGTAGTTGCAGGCAGCTCTCACTATGTACCTCAATGCACTTTCTCTGGGAGGGAGTCTTTCTCCTGATTGAAGCCCCCTCTCCTGAAGTCTATTGTCCTTGTGGTCTTCGGCATGGCTAGTAACCAGGTTCCCCAACTGAAGTAGTTCTCCATGAAAACTTTTAAAAACCAAAAAATAATTTAGCTTAACTAGTAAAGAATTTCTTCTTTGTTCATTGTGCTCTTTTATGAACTATTTCTATGGCAGCACATTTATAATAGTTTACTATCCAGTCTTTCCAGGAGCTGAGTGCTAGAAGAACAACATGAAACAGAAGAACAGATGCATTACTTGATTAATGTCTTAGACATCACAGAAATACTTCAGTAGTGATGAACTGGCATATGTTCTGAGGTGTATGTTCTCAATAACAACAAAATAAATTATGTAATAAAAAAAATAAAAATGAGAGAGAAAATTAGAGTTTTAAAATAATCAGAATAACAACCAGCACAGTACTATAACCAATAGAAAATCATGAAAATGCAAATAAGAGTAAAAAGAACAATAATACAGACATTTTGACCCTGTTGGAGGGACTGAAATAGAAGCAAACAGATGGAAGAGAAAATTAATGAGAGAATACAAGAACCTCGATGAGAACTTACTAGAATAAGAAATAGAAGACCAGGGGAGCTCTGGTGGCCTAGTGGCAAGGAGCTGCAACTACAATTTCAGAGACGAACGGTTCAAATCCACCAGATGCTCTGCCAGGGAAGGAGGGACAATCTCCTCCTGTACCAGTCAGATCTGATTTGACGGTACACGCACACAAAAATAAGAAAAAATAAAATTTAAAAAAAAGAAATAGAAGACCAAAGGTTAATGTAGGATTACATCAAAAGAAAAAACGTGCTGTGATTGGAATTCCAGAATATTGGTGGAGGGAACACTGAGAAAATTGTGGAAGAGGAACTAGAAGAAAATTTTTAAAGTATCATCAAAAATAAGGAAATATGTTTCCAAGAAAACCAGCAAACTCCAAACAGACTAGACCTCAAAAGATAAACATCAAAATATATCATGGTCAAATTCTCTAAAATCAAGAACAAGAATAGAATACTAAAAGCAGGTGACAAAAACAGAGTCACCTACAATGAAGAACCAATTAGATTAAACTCTGGTTTATCAGCAGAAACCAGGATAGCAAGAAGACGTTTGAAAGAATACAATTACCAGCTAAGGATCTTGTAGCCAGCAAAGCTGTCCATCAAATATGAAGGAGACATTAAGTCATTTGTGAAACAGTAGGAACTTAAGACATTTGTGAAATCAAACCATTCTACAAAAAATACTAAAGGACATCCTTAATGTAGAGACAGCAAAGAACGTGTATGGATCAAAGTTACCAGTAACAACAACAAAATCACAGCAAAATCACATGATAAAAAGTAGCCTGTCAAAATCAGCAGGATACTAAAAGGGGTAAAATAATATTAAGGATGAGATTGAAATGAAAACACAATGTATATGAGCTTAAGAGAGTGTAAAGGAATTATTCTATGAAAAACAAAAATATTTGAATAAAATGAAAATGTAAGCCTTTATTCCTATGCATTTCCTCTACAGCTAAATTTTAAATTTTATTTACTCATTTTACTTAATTCTGCTCAAAAATACCAATTTTTATTTATTTAGAGATTTTCTTTTTTTTCCCCCAGTAGATTTATGACACACAAACAGTAGCATTATCATTTTCAGGCATGAAACAAAGATTGCATAGGTCTTGTTGCCAGGAAGCTATGAGATCAAAAAGTAAATTCTCAATTACAGTGAAATATCACATACCCTAAATTAGGATTAATACTAGCTAGCAACCTAAAGACATAAATAAAATCAATTTAGTAATTCATATATATTTAAAGGAAAATCATACTTGCCTAATCTTCTCAGTAAAGGACAGAGTTCAGAGCTTTTGTGTATAGGGTTGCTATGAGTTGCAGGTGATTTGATGGCACATAACAACACAACAACTTGGACTAAAAGCCAGGACAAAGAAATCTCTTCTTGTGAGATAGTAATAGGACATAGAGAAAAACAGTTTCACCAACCTCTTATAAAGATGCACAGTTTACTATATCATTGTCCTTTAACCTTTAAACACTTGACATTTTGAAAATTATTGTTAATGTAATTTTTATGGTGGTTCATTACATTTAATCTACTACATAGCATGAACTATTATATACTTAACTATAATAAAATGCTATGATCTTTAATTTCTTTTCAATAGACTATAATTCTATTGAATGTGTTCCTAAGAATCTGTCGCCAACATTGCTTTGGCTTTCCCTTGCCACCAGAGATTGCACTTTGTTCAGAGAATAAAATTGAGGAGGTTTGAACATTAATTATAAGCACAGTCAAATGGGCAAAGTTTATAAAAAGCTACAGCTATAACAAATAAAACTACGTTTAACAATTGTTATTCATGCTATCAGTTATTCTAAAATGTGTATGTGTGTGTGTATTTAACTTAGGTTCCTCTGGGAAACGAGATCTATCTGAAATAAAGAATTATTCATCTACATTGTTGTTATTGTCATTCTTATTTTGCTTTTATCTTCTTGTACAAGATTTACTTTGCTCTTTGTACATTGTATAAGTTGCATATTTATACCGATGCCTCTGGCATCAACTATCTTACTGACCTCAGAGATACAGACTCATGAATCATTTCTTATCCTTACAGGCAATGCCAGACTTTAACTTTGAGTAGTAAAAACACTGAGAAGGATCCCGTTAAAATCCAACGATTCAAAAAACTGAAGGTTTTATCAGTAAACAGGTCAGGGCTTTGAATAGAATACTCTTTTTTTGTTCCCAGCTGGATCAAAAAGTTTAGGAATGCTCTAACTTCTAGGTTTTCAACAAAATCATTTTTTACTGCCTTTACTCCCTTTGCTTAGTTTGAATTATTAAAAAAATCTTATCTCCCATTCTAACATTCCTGTGTGTCACAGACTTGTTTTAATTCTCTAGTATGACAAGTAATTAAATTATTTATTAGTCTTCTTATTAGAATTTCAACTCTTATTTAAAATAATACAATCAGTTACTTTCTAAAAATGTAAATCTTTTTTCCTTAACTATGTCCCTGGAATACATACCTATGAAAAAGCTTAATCTCCAATGTTATATGTCAGTGGAAGAAGCATTACAATATATATGATTTTGTTGCATCTGCAATATGGTTGATGTGATGCATATTGAAATATATGGGATAAGCATGTGTATATATATGTATTCATATATGTATGTATGTGAATATATATACATACATGTTCACATATACAGGTACATGTGTGTACACATACACAGAGCTCTGGTAGCCTAGTGGGCAGGGAATTTTGCTGCATCTCAAAGGTGTGGTCTGAATTATCAGCTGCTTTGTGGAAGAAAGACAGGCATTTCTGTCATGCTATTTATAGCATCTGAAAACTCACTGGAGGGTTAGCTACGAGTCAGTTCTAGCTCAAAAGCAATGAGTTTGATCTGTATTTGTGTATGCGCGTGCGCACACACACACACACATACACACACACACACACACACACACACACACACACACAGAGCTCACCTTTCAGAAAGCCACCTAGTCTTTGTTTCTGATCTTGGAGAGGCAGGCAACATCTGAGAACAGTGAGTAATCACTAACCAGTTTAAAAGAGACTGATCTGAGTACCTAACTGACTAGACCTCAGAAGACATAATGAGAGCCATGCAGTTAAGCCAACAAGGGCACTGGAAGACAGGCTCAGAAGGAGCTTCCAGATTTTTGACTATGCATGTAAAATGGTAGCAGGTGTTCTTCTATGTTATGATTCCTTCCAGATCTATGAGTCTTTTGTTTTCCTTTGTTTTACTAAGTCTGTTCTTTCAGGTATTATAAACTTTCCTTAAGTTCTATGAGTTATTTTTAGCAAATTTTCAGATCCAAAGAGAAGTAGGAATCAGCTACTCTAAAATAGAGGCCCTTGAGCTTGCAGCAAGGTCGTAGGGACAAGGGGAATCTGAACTGAATAGGTAAGAGTAACTGAGTTTCCCTCAGGATGTAGTTTATGTGTTGTGTATGGTTTGTAATACCTCCCATTTCACATTAAAGGTGCCTGATTGTAGTGTCCCAAGACTATTTAGTTTTTGTATGAAATTATTGATCCAAGCTATATTATCTATCTTTAGTCCTAATGATTGATAGAGCAGCCAAATTTATGAAATGGTTAGAAATTAGGTCAAATCTTTATATATTGAACAGAAGCCGGCAAACTTTTCCAGTAAAGTTTCAAATCATATTATCCTTTTATGCTTTGTGGTAATAGGTATTTATATAATGATTTAAAATATAAACATTTATAATATAAAAAAGCCCTTCTTAGCTTGTAGGCTATACAGAAATAGTGGTAGAGTGTATTTGGCCTACACTCTGTGAAGGTTACTGACTGATACACATTTATTTCAGAATTTCATAATAGCGGTTCTCACTCAGACATTTGCCAAAATTGTAAAAAACATTTGCTTTGTAATTTCTTTTCTTTTTTTAATATTTTAAACTGATTTACTTACAAAGTTTGTAAAGTTCATATACATTGTTTTTCACACTGGATTTTCCCCCTTTGCTTTATCCACCCATTGTGTTAACCCATTGTGTTAACCTGTGATTAAGCCTCCTCCTCCTTGGATCTTAGTACTCATTCTACAATAATAATCATATACAGTATTTGTCTTTGTGAGACACAGTTCACTTAGCATAATGTTCTCCAGTCCCCCTCCCCACCATGTTAGGTAGTAATTGACAAAGTTATTGTGCTATATAGTATTATGTCATTTGAATGTATCATAATTTCTCAAACCATTCCATTGTGGTTGGGCATTTGGGCTGTTTCAATGTTCTTAAAATTGTGAATAATGCTGCTATGAACATTGGTGTGCAAGTCTTTGTGCCTCAGTTCTCATTTTCTCATTGTATATTCCAAACAGTGAAATATCTCAGTCATGTGGAATTTCTTTGTTCAGCTTTTTTAAGGAAATGCCAAACTGCTATCCAGAGTGGTTGTACCATTTTAAAATCCCACTAACAATGTATAAAAGTTCCTTTTTCACCATATCCTCTTCAATATTTATTACTTGCTGCCCTGCTAAACTTGAGTACTGATTATAGAGTCCGGAGCATTTCGGAAGTGGATGTCACTCCTGCTTTCAAGTTTGTTTTAATCAGGAAGCTCCACCAAACACTTTCCACCATGGGTAAGTAACTATTATCACATTTGACTCATCAGTGTCACAGTGTTAGCTTCACAGCAATCATGAGTTACCTCTGTACAGCAATGCATAGACCAGTGCTATACCACATAGAAGAATGCTTGACAAAAAACAATTTAACAGGCCTGATGGCCGCAAGCCCAAGGGCCCTAAGGGGTTTTTAAATAGGCAGCCTTATCACGTTGCCTCAATTCCCTTACTGAATCAACATTTCACCCTATTTCACACTACTGCTCACCAATCCCAACCAACAGCTTCTGCAGAACCAGCTCCTATAGATGACTTTCAAACTGGTCTCCAGCACCATACTGCCTACCAAAAAGGATTTCTAAACATGAGGCTTTATCACATTGCCTCACTTTCCATAGTAAATCAACATTCCACCCTATTGTTCACCAATCCCAGCCAGCAGCTTCTGTAGAACCCGCTCCTGTATGAATAGTGTTCAGGTCTTTTGTTCATAGGGTTGCTATGAGTCATCTATGTCTCAATGGCACTTAACATAAATAACAACAACATAGAGAGAGCTATGTTGGCCTAGTGGACAGAAAATTATGCTACCAAGCCCAAGGTGCATGATTTTAATCTGCTGCTGTCAGGCCTGGTTTAAATTGCTTTCTGTCAAACATTCCTCTAGGTTGTATAGCACTGGTCTGTGCATTGCTGTACAGAGGTAACTCATGGTTGCTGTGATGCTAAACACTATGGCACAGATGTGCCAAATGCAGTAATGGTTACCCATGGTGGGCAGTGTTTGGTGGAGCTTCCCGATTAAGACAAGCTTGGAAGCAGGAGTTGCATACACTTCCAAAATGGATATCCTCCAGAAACTCTATGAACAGTGCTCAGGTCTTTCATTCATAGGGTTGCTATAAGTTGTCTATGACTCAATGGCACTTGACAGCAGCAACAAACTGCTAAACTTTGCCACTGCTAAAGGGGTAAGATGGTATCTCACTGTGCTTTTGATTTGCATCTCTCATATTGCAAGTAATTTTGAGCATTTATTCATGTGTCTGTTGGCCATCTGAATGTCCTCCTTTGTTAAAAGTCTTTCCATGTTTCTTGCCCATTTTATATTCAATATGGAAATAAAACCTATCAAATGGGGAAATAACCTTTTCTACAAATGGTTCTGGCAAAACTGGACTGCTACCTGCAAAAAGCTAAAACAGGATCCACATCTTACACCATCCTAAAAAATCAACTCAAGGTTGATCAGAGACATGGGAGTAAAGCCCCAAACCATAAAGTTCATAAGAGATAAACTTGGATCAAACTTAGAAGGCCTAGTCTACAATATAAAGGGACTACCAAAGACAGTTAGAAATGCATAATCTGAAGAGGATGAAATTGATTAATGGGACCTTGTAAAGATTAACTCTCTGTGCTCATCAAAAATTTTCCCAGCTGGGTGAAAACAAAATCTACTGACTAGGAACAAACATTTGGCAGTACCATCTCAGGCACAGGTCACATAACAAATTTTTTCAGAATATTCCAGGGCCTCCAGAAGGAAAAGACCAATAAGCCATAATTTCCTTTCTTCACAAATTTCCAACTTTGAAAATATTTAATTACAGACTTAACTATAGACCCTGAGGTTTAAATTATTTGTGACTCTATAACCAACTACAGTGTTTAGTTTGTAATGACTTGGCAGTAGATTTTAGTCCCTTTACTATCACACCATCATTTACATGGTAATGTCCTTGAAGGCAATGGTAGGTTTATGCCTTGTCCCTACTATTCTTCGAAAGCTTTACACATGTGATATCAACAGGAATATTTTTAAGTGAATAAATAGATTATAAATAACTTTTTTAATCCCTAGAGAAGAGGGCCATGCACAAGAGTGTCCTTTGTATGTTTCTGTTAGTAGAGCAGGATGAGGCGATGATGTGATCACTATCCAATTTGTATTTCATTGATGCAGAGAGCATCGTTACAGAAAGCCTGTCTTGACTCTTACTTCTGTACACGGATTTATATTTTACTCTATTTCTTCTTATGGTAAGTCTCAAGTTAATGACTTTGTAAAGTAATACACACTTTACATATTTGAACTGTAATTTCTCCAAAATACTCACCACACCTCTAGTTTATGGACCAGAAGATATTCCTTGTTATCTTTTTGGGAATTCTTATGATCTTATTCCTCCAGAATCACAGGAATGTTAAAGATTTACATTTCAGAGGAGCATAGTTAGTAAACATAGCATCACCTTGGTATTGTTATTAAAAGTGTTTGTTAAAAATGTCATATTATAAGCCTGTCTAGAAAAATTAATATTAAATACTCTGTTCACCTTTTTTTTTAATGGAAGAGCACTAGGTGATGTTAAGACACTTGAAGTAATTTTGTATAACAATGACTTAATGACATTTCTATTTTGGTTCCATTTTTCTTAATTCTTTCTCCTCTTCTCCCTCTTTTATCCATGCCTTCCTGTCTTCTCAAATCCCTGTTTACTCTCAACTTGCCTTTTAATATATCACAAAGATAGAGGAGAAATACGTCTTTCCTTAGATACTCATGGATTAACAATTAGAGGTGAAAAACAAACAAAAAAAGTTGCATTTCTCTGGTTTTCCTTTGTCCTAATCTTTGTACAACTTCTTCAGAAAATGTTCAGGATGAGTAATTCTTGGGACTTGGAATTCAAAGAAGCATGAAGTGGGGAGTAGAATGAAGCATAATTTATACTTCCCAGTTGTGCAACAGACTATCTGGGTTAAATAATGTCTGGTTATCCGTGGTGATTAATCATTACTTTCTTTCTTTTTAAATCTTTACCATAAAACCTTGCAAAGGTCATTTCTTAGGACCCACATTCCCTGATTCACTTCTTTGTTTCATAGTCATGTAAACCTGGCCTCCATGGTATACTGGATGGACCAAACCTTCAGGTTCATTTTGTTTTAACAGAATTGTAAGTTAGCATGGATATCTTCAAGGAATATAGGAGATATACTAGTTGAACACCTAATAATAAAACCATTGCCATCTATTCAATTCTGACCCACATATCCTTTATACTGAGTTTCTAAGGCTATTACTTTTTTTAGCAGAAACTGTTTATCTTTCTCCTGGTGGATTAGAACTGTCATCCTTTTGGTGAGCAACCTGTCTTGTTACACATCACACCACAGCTCTTTACACTAGCCAAAGGCACATGTAAATAGGGAAAATGCTGCTAATCAAAAGACAAAGGGTCTCTGGAATTTAGAATCCATCAATATCTCCTCAGGAGAAAGTGGAGAATCTCTGCCTGTTGAGACTATCATTGCAGAGATTGCAGATAGCCTGACTTAACTTAAATGTCTGTGTATTGGATTATGTTTCCTATACTTCTTGTTCTAGTAGGTTTCAAGTTAATGGCTTTGTAAAGCAACACAGACTACATAATTAAACGGCAATTCTTCCCTATTACTTAACAAATATGTCTTTTCTGAAACTAGAGTATATTCCTTGTTATACAGTCTTAGAAAGTTAATGAAGGTTCATGGTTAATCAAAACTGACTTAATTGTAGAGAGTTTGAGTGTGAGAGAACTTTGAGGGTACTTGTAAATTATGCCAAAAGTCAGCATGTTAAGGCAGAAAAAGAACAAATTTCAAGATTTAAAAATATGTTCACTTTGAAGAGTAGATGAAGTGCTTTCTAAGAATGCATAAAATGAGATAAATATTTCTGGACATAGAGAAGTAAGAGAACTCTGAAACTGTAGTGAAAAATACGTGTACAGAAAATCAGGAAAGACTAAGGCTACAAAGGGGTGGGTTTTTTTGTATGTGTATGTGTGGTTTTGTTTTGTTTTGTTTTACATCCTGGTGGGTGAAGCATAATGGGAATCAGTTTAGTTATAGGAAAGTTCCAATGTTAACAAGAAGGTAAACCACAAAGAAGTGCTCCTATAACAGAAAAACCAAGGAACTTTTTTTCTTGAGTAACTCGTAATATTTTGCACGTGTGTGTAAACCCAGAGTGTTCAATAGTATAGTCCATAGTGAGTTAACCATTGTTAACCTAAAGGCTGGATTTTTCTGAAGGTTCAAATCCACCAGTAGCTCCTCAGAAGAAAGATGAGCAATTTTCCCCTCATGAACTTTTAGCCTCAAAAACCCAGAGAAGGATCAGCTAATGAGTCTTTTCTGACTCAAAGGCAATGTCCTAAGTTGGTTTCTGCATAAACCGAAGAGTCATAGTTGTCCTCTGGATAGTTTAATATTTTCAATTCTTCACATTTCTGAGTGTCTAGGTAAATAAAGACATTAAGGCAAAGAGCAATACAGATTTTGGTTAACCAGTGGACATGGCTTTTCTGGTCTTTTAAGACATTCAAAGGGCAGAAACAATAGTACCAAATGCATGTGGTGGCGGTGCACTTAGTGTGAAAGATACAATTAATAATCTAATTTTTAAATGTTCTTATTGGTTATACCTTAGAAATTCCCAGAAGGTTTTAATATGCATTTATCTGTTATCAAGATATAAATAAAACCCATTTTAAATATTCACATTGTTTTTAAGCTATTAACTTGTGTAGGTTTTGTATGAGTATCTAGCTGATACATATATAAATAGAGATATAGAGATTGATATAGAGGTAGATATACATAGATATAGATGATATAGATGATATAGATATTGATGATATACATAGATATAGATGATATATAGATATAGATATAGATATAGATATAGATATAGATATAGATATAGATATAGATATAGATATAGATATAGATATAGATGATATAGATAGAGATATAGATTATATAGATACAGATAAAGATTAAATATAGATGATAGAGATATAGAGATGATATAGATAGAGATATAGATATAGATACAGATACAGATACAGATTATATATAGATGATAGTTATAGATCTAGATATAGATGATTAGAGATAGAGAGATAGATAGATAGATATAGAGATAGAGATGAGATAGAGATAGAGATAGATATATAGATATATAGATGATATATAGATATATAGATATATGGAGTGGTTTGTTGTTGTTGTCAAGTACCATTGGATCAGAACCATCCAGCAGATTTTCAGAGGCAGTTATTTGTATGGGAGGAAATTGCACATCTTTCTGCCATAAAGCCGCTGCTGGATTTGAACCAATCTAAGAGGAAGATTTGCATATATATATAGTCTCCAGAGAGAGAGACATCATTGCTCTTCAGTACTTTGGAAAGGTCCCTAACAGCAGACTTTCCCATCACAATACGTCTTTTAATTTCCTGGCTGCTGATGAAGAAATCTTTCTACTTGTTTTTTAAAATGCTGTTAGAAGATATTTTTTAAATACTTTTGATGGTATTCTAAATCTCCCACAGCATTCATTAGATGGAATTGTTGCAGTATATGCTATGAATTATCTTTTTACTCTTCATAACCTTTGAAACAATTTTCAAAAAACATACTTGAGTTTGGTTTTGAGTTTTAACTCAATTCTAGAAAGTAAGTAGGTAACTCTGGTAGTGTAGTCTGTAGCAATTTGACCTGCTAACCCAAAGACTATGTGTTTCTGGTAGCTTGACTCCACAGCACAAAATATGTGACTCCACAGCACAAAATATGCAGAGTTGCCTCCTATTGTGACTTGTAGTCTAGGATTTAAATTTGATGGAGAGTTTCTGTGAGTCCAAACTAACTTATATGGAGTGACTGAGAGAATAAAGTCTACACAGGAGTAAATGCTATATAACAAAGTTTATTTCTCTTTTGGTAAATACTATCATGATTTGGATATACTAAACCGTTGCTGGAGGATTTCACAGTGTGTACATAAGTCAGGCATGAACTACTCTAATATTCCAAGCTACAAAATTAACATTTTTATCAACTATTCCATTTTAGACAAAATTACAATAATCATGCTTCATCTGCATTGTATATTTTGGTTATCTTCTTGTAGGATAACATTGCTTTCCAGTCCAAATCTCCTGATTGCCATAAGAAGTTGGATTCAATGCTCATTACAGATGCTATCGTGTTTTCTTTGAGTGATATTATACTTTATACTTATAAGCTACAATATTAATATAGAGCTTCTTGTTTTGGTTAACCAATCCTCCATCTGCCTCTTCTGGTTTCCCTTCAAATTCATTCCTTAAATCCCTGTCATAAATTAATACAAAACTGTGCACTATGTATACAATATTTGAATATTCCTGTTTTATTCCATCCAACATAAAATTGTGTCACCTAGAAAGAAATTCTGATATATGTTTATGAACACAATTATTTTCTTTATTTTCTGTTGGCATGTCTAAGTCAAAATAGAAAATGAGAAGCTGTGAATATTTTTATCAGTTTGAAAAAAGAAGTCTGTAATGCCTGGATTTTAATTCTTTCATTCTTCTCATCTGTGTGTCCCCTTGTTAACTTCTCAAAATCCTTGTTCTCTTCCTGCCTGTAATTTCTGTTCCTGGTGACATGCCATTCTCCCTGAGGGACAAGGCTCTACTGTCACTCAAAGTTTTCTGAAAATAGAAGAAACAAAAGAAATCATGTGTAAGAAATGGTGAGTTCCTGAATAGGAGTTTCTATTCATATATTGTTTCTGTGTTTAGATAAGAGCTTTGGGTTCTTTACATCCGGCTTTATTCTCTTGAAAATTTTCTTTGATTTTTATTTTATTGCTTATCTACTTTTTTAACTATATTACTTCTTACAGTTATCTCAATTATGTATACAAAGTTAGAATACTTTTGTTATGCTATTTCAGACATACTTGAAATGAAAAGTAATTTCTTATGCTTGTTGTTGTTATGTGCCATCGAGTTGCTTGCAACTCATAGTGACCCTATGTACAAGAGCTCTAAATTCTGTTCTATTCTGTGCCAAACTAGCCATCTCAAATGCACTCATTCCCACCACTCCAGTCACAGAATCAATCCACCTCATCGAAGGTCTTCCTTTCTAGTTGTCTAGGAAACTATTGTGGTGAAGTGCTTCAGGAGCTGTGTTGCTAATCTTCCAGAGCCTCTGCAGGAGATTCTCCCATGAGATTTACAGTCTCCTAAAACAAGTGGGTCGGTTATAAGTTATCTATGACTTGACAGCAATGAATTTTTCCAAGATGTCTGAAATGAAGATAGGCAAACATGATTTCAATTATATGCTACTATGTGAATATTTGGTGTGTTGTTGTTGTTATGTGCCATCAAGTCGCTTGCGACTCTAGGCAACCCTTACGTACAAGAGCCCTAAACGCCATTCTATCCTGTGCCAACCTAGTCATCTCAAATGCACTCATTCCCACCACTTCAGTCACAGAATCAATCCATCTCATCAAAGGTCTTTCTCTCCTGCGCCACCCCTCCACTCTGCCAAACATGATGTCCCTTTCCAAGGACTAGTCCCTCCTTGCAACATGCCCAAAGTATGTCAGACGAAGCTTCAGAATCCTTGACTCCAATGAACATTCCAGCTTCACCTGCTCCAGGACAAACCTGTTTGTTCTCCTAGAAGTCCATGATATATTCAACACTCTTCTCCAGTACTGCAGCTCAAAGGCACCAATTCTCTTTCTATCATCCCTATTCACTGTCCAACTCTCTGATGCACAGCACACAATTGTGAAGACTATAGCCCGGATCAGGCACACCTTAGTCTCCAGCCCTCAGAGCTGACTTTCCCAATGCAATTCATCTCTTGAGTTCCTGGCTGCTGTTAATAAGAATGTTGACTGTGGAGCCAACTAAACTAAAACTGTTAACTATCTCGATATCTTCACCATCCATATTGATGCTGCCAATTGGCCCAGTGGTGAGAATCTCTGTTTTCTTGATGTTGAGCTTCAATCCATATAGGAGGCTGTAATCCTGACCTTCTGTAGCAAGCACTTCAGGTCCTCCTCAGTTTCAGCAAGCAGGGTCGTGTCATCTACATAATGCAGGTTGTTGATGACTCTTCCACCAATCCTGATGCCACATTCCTCCTAGAACAGCCCAGAATCTCAGATGATCTGTTCTGCATACAGACTGAAAAGGTATGGAGACAAAATACATCCCTGATGGACACCCTTCTTGATTTCGAACCATGTAGTGTCTCCTTGTTCTCCTCTGACAACTGTCTCTTGGTCCAAGTATAGGTTTCACATCAGCACAATCAAATGTTCAGGGATGCCCATTCTTCTCAGAGTTGGCAACAGCTTGTTGTGATCCACACAGTCAAAAGCCTTTGCATAATCAGTGAAGCACAGACAATTATTCTCTCGGCATTCTTTGCTTTCTGCCAAGATCCATCTAACATTAGCTATAATATCCCTAGTACCATGACCTCTTCTAAATCCATCCTGCACATCTGGCAGTTCTCTGTTGACATATTGCTCCAAAAGTTTTTGGAGAATTTTCAGCAGAATCTTGCTTGCATATGATATTAATGATATTCGATAATTCCCGCATTCTGTTGGGTCACCTTTCTTTGGAATGGGAACAAATATTGATCTTTTTCCAGTCAGTCGGCCAGCTGGCTGTCCTCCAGATTTCGTGGCACAACTTAGTGAGTACATCCAGGGCAGTGTCTCTTTGCTGAAATATGTCAGTTGGTATGCCGTCAACTCCCGGAGACTTGTTTTTTGCTAATTTCTTCAGAGCAATTTGAACTTCCTCCTTCATCACCATAGGCTCTCACTCATATGTTATTTCATTAAATTCTTCTGTGTCATCCAATTCCTTCTGATATAGTGATTGTGTGTACTTCTTCCATCTTCCCTTGATACTTCCTGCATCATTTAACATTCTTGAATTTGTTTTTCAGCTCCTTCAGCTTAGGAAACACTGAGTGAATTTGCATTTTGATTTTCTTATTCCAGCTCTCTGCACATTTCATTATAGTATCTTGCTTTATCGTCCTGAGCTGACTTTTGAAATTTTCTGTGATTTTTTGGTTTCTGCCTTTAGCTTTGGCTTCTCGGGGCTCTAATGCAATACTCAGAGTCTCATCTCACATCCATCTTGGTCTTTTCTTCTTTTTTCAGCCTTTGTAATGATCTTTTGCATTCTTCATGGACAATTTTCTTGACATCTTTCCAGTGCTCATTTGGTCTATGCTCATGGGTACTCACCTGTTCCTGAGATGGTTTTGAAATTCAAGTGGGACAGACTTAAGGTCAAATTTTGGTTCCTGTGGACTTGGTTTAATTTTCCTCAACTTCAGCTTTACCTTGCATATGAGTAGTTGGTGATCTGTCCCACAATTAGCACCTGGCCTGGTTTTCACTGCTAATATTGAGATTCTCCAGTGAGTCTTTCCATAAATGTAATCAATTTGATTCCTGTGCAAACCATCAGGTGAGATACATGTGTATAGCCTGTGTTTATGTTTCTTATAAAAGGTATATGCAGAACTCTATCATTCTATCTCCAGCCTCATTTCTCTCACCAAACCCATGTTTTCTAGCTACTGATCCTTCTTCCCTGTTCCCAACCTTTGCATTCTTATGCTTGAAATGACAATATTTTCCCTATGTGTTGTCTTTATTTCAATTGGTTTCCAACTTTAGAATGATTTAAATTTTCATATGTGTAAACTATGTAAACTCTCCATAACTCATTTTATAATAACTTATCACAAGATAACTTGTTAACTTTTAAGTAGCATTAAATGAGTATGTAAAAATAATTGGCTTGCACACAGGCTGCACCGTCCTTCTGCACCATGTGCCAAGTCACGCCCTGACTTGAGAAACCTCTGCATATGAATTGTGTTAGTTGGTGGCAATGATATCTTGCCAACACAGAGACAAAGAGAGACATTAGGTTTCAGGAGTGAAAATGTAGGAGATGAGGAACTACCATCCAGAATGAGCCCTTTGATTTGATTATGAGGAGAGGGGACTAAAACCTCCCTATAAATAGTCCCCTCCATTTGGGGTTCCTTGCTTCCGTGGTGGTGAGACCATCCCAGGGACCAAACAGGATGACAGAGTTTGGAACACAGAAACACAAGCAAGAGAAAGTCCTTTTTAGCTTTCTCAAATGGCCAATTGAGCTGAAAAACAAAACAAAACAAAAACAAATAAAAAGACAACAAAAAATCCCTAACTTTAAATTCCTCTAAACGGGAACTGCTCTAGTGGAGCATCTGGTCACATACCATTTGGTCACTTCAAAGACAAAAAAGCACAATAGAATTTGGGACAGGGGACTACATGAAGGTTAGAATTCCTGGAGGGTTGCTGTGCAGAGCAGAGAGAATCAGAAAGGTCTTAGGGAAGGCATATTTCCCAGAAAGGACATCTGGTAGACTGAGCAGCTCACCCTATATATTGAACATTTTAACGTGGCAACTAATCAATGACATCATAAAGATAAGAATTACTGACAACTTATGCAGACAAAATAGAAACTGCCTATTGCTTATTAAGAGATACTGTTGAGAAAGCAGCAGACAGCTTCAAACACTGTGAAAAAAAGAAATTAAGCTACCTTCAAAAATGTCAGAGAATATTAAAGATGTTTTGAATACCCAAGAGTCAAGAAAGCAGATGATACAAGTTGATATAGAGACATTAGAACAGCTATGAAAGGAAGTACATATGATGGAAGAAAAAATGAAAGCCATATGAAGGGAATATCCTAGAGGTAGAAAACCAGAAGAAAATTATTGAAAATGAGTTATTTGATCAGCTACAGAAGACGATACAAATGATGGAATAAACAATGGAAACCACTGAGATAGCAAACACTCTGGAGACATGAGCCAGAAGAAACATATTGAAGAGGAGGAACTTGTACAACTATGAAAGAAAATTCAAAAGATGTAAGAATTGAAACTATAGGAAAAAAAGGTATAAAAACTTAAACAATAATCAGAAGATAGAGAGCTTTCAGCCCACACAGTAATGGAAATAACGGAAAAATATGAAAATGTAATCCAGAATATTAAGATTGAAATGGCATACATGTCCACCAATCTGGAGTGACAAATTGTAAAACAGAAGAGAATAGAGAATAAGTGATTTGGAAGACAAGAAACTCAACAAAAACAGTAGAATAAAATCAGACATGAGACATAAAGAAAATAAAGAAACATTAGAATCATAAGAGATGACATCAAAAGTCAGAGACTTTGACATATGATTGGAATTGTGGAATGTGAGAATAATTGGGAAATCATGGAAAAGAAATCATATTGAGTGGGAAGAAATAGCAATACCATCTCAGACAAGGATCTTGTAACAAAATTTTACAGAATACTCCTGGGCCACCAGAAGAAAATGACTTATAATCCAATTATGGCGAAAGACGTGAAAAGACTTTTCACAAAGCAAGACATTCAGATGGCCAGCAGACACATGAAGAAATGCTCAAAATCACTGGCAATAAGAGGCATGCAAATAAAAACCACTGTGAGATATCATCTTATCCTACTACTAGTGGCAAAGTTTATCAGGGCCACAAGTAATAAATATAGGAAAGAACAGGTGAGATAGAAACTATTTTACAATGTTGGTGAGACTGTAGAATGGTACAGTAATTCTGGAATGCAATTTGGTGTTTCCTCACAAAGCTGAACATAGAAATTCCATATGACCCGGCTATTTACACTGCTTGGATATACCCTGCGGAAATGAGAACTGAGGAACAGTCAGAGACTTTGACACCAATGTTCATAGCAGTGTAATTCATCATTGCAAGAACATGGAAACAACCCAAATGTCCAACCATAATGGAATGGATTGAGAAATTATGGTACATTCACATGATGGAATACCTTGTATGCAGCAGGCAGGAGCAATGACTTTGTAAAGTGCTCCCTCACAAGGGAGAGACTGGAGAGCATTTTCCCAAGTCAACTACCTCAGGCCAATAAGTACAAATACTGTATAAGACCAAAGAATGTGTATGAGGATCCAAAGGGGAAGCAGGGAGCAGAGACATGAGGATGGACAGTGTGTATGTGTGTGTGTTTAACTATATGGTGACAATTTTAAGGGTGGAGTGAGGGATGGGTAAAGGAAAACAATAAGATCTAATGTGAAAAACAATGTATATGTACTTTCTAAGGACACAGTATTTAATAAATAATTTATTAAAGAATAAAGTGCTAAAGAGTAAAGGTGTTAAAAAAGTAAACACACACACACACACACACACTCTCACAATTGTAATACACATTCTATAAAGATGCTTTATATTTGAAAACAGCAATAAAATTGTGTTCCTCAGACAAATGCAGTCTCACTTGGGCATTAACTTAGGAATGTGGGTGAACAGGCTTTTTAAAGGAAGCCCGAAATCTCTCCTGAAGGGCTTACTAGAAGAAACAGTTAATTCTTTGGACTGATCCCATGTTACAAATGTCTCCAAAACCTGGCTCAGGAGTGATCTTGTAGAGAAGAGTGTAACTGTATCATTCAAAGCTATAAAATTTTAAATAATACTGTCACATCTTTCTAATATTCAGTGGCTGATGGGCTAAAATTACAAAAATCCCTTTTGGATAACACTGAGGAACTAATTACTGTGCTATCAAGGCTTTACTGAATCCATCCATGTTTCCTAGATAACACTTTTCATTCACTTATCCATTCAGTGGAAAACATTTTCCATTCTATCTTTATGCAAGGTGGGTGGGGGACCAACAACAAAACACAAAAAACAAACTACAGGGGATAAACCCACACAACAACAACAAAAAACAAAAACAAAAAACAGCAACACACATTTCAGTGACTTTCAAGCAAGCTGACAAACTAGGCAGATACCCATTCAGCTCCTCTACAGCAAAGAACTCAGCAATCCAGTTAAAGTCTTGAAAGCCATGACTGTAAATTAAATCAAAGAAACATATAATGAAGAAACACAAGGAGCACAGTACCTTGAACATTTTTTTATTTGCTGTGAAAATCCAGGTTGGAAGAGGAGCATGAAAACGGCATGGGGGGAGACTGCTTCTCTTTACCTCATTGAGCCAATGAGTTCACCTCATTGAACTGCCAGTGACATAGCCATTTTTGGTAGTGCAATTCCCTGTGTACTATGGACTTAGAGATGACAAGAAAGGTGCAATATTCCTCTTTGCATGATTCTCAGGAGATGGAGGTAGTGGCTTTCTCCCATCAACAAAAGCCTAGAGATTAGTGATTTTCTCAGACTTTATGACACAAAGAAGAGTGTAATAAAATTAAAGAATAAAATAATATTTATTGATAATTACACTAAATGTGAATGATAAAAATAGAACAATAAAGAGAAAGAAGAGTAGAAGCATGGATAAGAGAATATACTCATCAATACGTCGATAAGAGACAGACCAAATAGAAAAGACAGACTAGAAATCAAAACATGGGGAAAATATAGCAACTAGGGATCAAAAAAGGACAAGAGTAGAAATATTAATTTCTGACAAAATAGACTTGATGTGATAAACTAGCACAAGATATGAAGAATGATATTATATAATGATCAAATGATCAAGTTTACAAGAAGGCTAAATGTAGTTAGTATTTACATATCTAATGGCAAAGATGAATTGTATTGGGTAAGTCTCCTGTCAGGACCTTTCCAGAGTACTGAGAAGTAATGATGTTAGTCTAGAGACTTAACTGAACCTGATCGAGGCCACAGTCTTCACAATTACTTGCTATGCATCAGAGAGATGGACAATGACTAAGGATAACAAAAGAAGAATTTATGCCTTTGAATTGTGATGCTGGAGAAGAGCCTTAAACATACAAGGAAAATTTAACTGCCAGGAAAACAAATAGGTCTCTTTTAGGGTGACGCTTAGTTTCTCCTTGGAGGCTAGGATTTTGAAGCTCTGTCTCAAATACTTTGGGCATGTAGCCAGGAGAGACTGACCCTTGGAGAAGAATAACGTGCTCAAAATGGTGGAGGGACAGTATAGGAGAGGAAGACTCCAGATGAGATGGATTGGCACAGTAACCAGGGCAGTGGAAGTAGGTGTGTCACAGTCAGTGAGGCTGGCTCAGAACAGGGTAGGCTTCTGAGTTGTTATCCATAGGGTCACTACAAGTCAATAGCACATAACAACAATGGCAGATCCAAAGGATACATTAAACAAACTTTAACAGACTTGAAGAAAGAAAGAGAGCTCTGGTGGCCTAGTGGCAAGAATCTGTGCTGCAATCCTGAAGGCATATAGTTTGAGACTGCCAGCTGCTCTGTTAGCAGAAGGATGGACAATCTCCTCTTGTGTGATTAACTGCTCTGAAGAAAGAAAGCAACATCTCCACAATAATAGTTGGAAACTTTAATACACTAACCCTGATGAAAGACAGAATCACTAGAAATAAGTTCAAAGATGCAAAAGAATTAAATAACACAATACAATAAATCAACTGGACTTTGTAGATATATATTGAAATTTCACCTCCCAAAAAACCCCCCATATTATACATTGTTCTCCAATATGTATAGCAGATTCTCCAGAATAGGAAATACGTAAGGTTATAAAGAAAGCATCAATCATTCTAAAAATAAGTCATTCAATGAAAACACAACATTCAAAAATTTTGGAGCACAGTGAAAGCAATACTCTGAGATCAATTTAGAACAATAAACACATGTATCACAAAAGAAAAATATCTAAAATCAATATGTTAATTATTTTCAACAACTGGAAAAAGAAAAACTAGTAATGTTTACCATAAAAAACATATAATGAAATAAATAAAATAGAAAATGGGAAAAATATAATTATACTAGGTATAGATTCTTCAGAAATCTTAATAGCAAGCCATTGGCAAATTTAACCAAAGAAAAGAAAATTAAAAATCAAGTAATGAATAAAGAATGAAAGATGTGGCATCAACAGAACCAACTGAAATAAAAATGATAACAGAATATTACAAACAATAGTACTGCAACAAATTTCAAAATGTAGAGGAAATGGATACATTTTTAGAAACTTACAAAATAAAACAAACTAAAAACCCCCAAAACCAACAAACCACCATAACAAAAGTAGTCAAAAGTAGTCAGACAGATTTGTTACCAAAAAAGTTGCACATAAAATAAAAACACTCTCAACCAAAAAATCCTGATCTAGACAGCTTCACTGGTGAATTCTACCACACATCCAGAGAACTGACACAAATTCTACTCATACTATTTCAGAACTTAGAGAGTATTCCTGAACTCATTAAGCAAGTGTAACGCTAATGAAAAAAACCTAGAAAAGACACCTTTAAGAAGATTATTGCCCAGTATCTCCCATGAACATAGATGGACAAAGTTCTCAACGAAATACTAGCTAATAGAATGAAACATCTTTTTAAAAAATTGATCCATACAATCAAATAGGATTCATACAAAGTTTGCAAGAATGGTTCAGCACCAAAACAAACAAAACCCTACAACCTAATGAATTCTGTTGTATCACTGCTTGGAGGAAGAGTTATAGAAAGGCTTCAAGTCTTTTGTTCATAGGATTGCTATGAGTCATGCTCGACTCAATGACAATCAACAACATATTACTCCATGATTGTCCAGATAGACTTCAGAAAGTAATTTGATATATAATTCAGCACCCTTTCCTGATGAAATTGCTAAAATACCAAATATAGCTCCAAGTAGGAACTAAGGAAAATTAGAAATGCCATTTCTAACAGCCACCCATTGTTTGCTATTGTTAGGTTGTCCTCTAGTTAATTTATAGTGACTAATAGTGGTTTTATAAACAACAGATCTGAATCCAGTTCATGATCACTGATATACTGAGCCTATTGTTATAGTCACTGTGCAAATCTATCTTGTAATAGATTTCTCTTTCTCTGACTTTCAACCTTTTCCAGTATGTCTTTTTCAAGGACTGGCCTCTCCTGATACATTTCCCCACGTACTTGAGACAAAGTTTTACCATTCTTGCATTGGAAATCACCAGATGGTAGAACTGGGTCTGTGACACCAAGAGCTCATTGAATGTAGAAAATGTTTCTATGAACTGTTTATTGTAATTATTCAAAAATTTCTCAGCAATATACCATATGTTCTTATATATAATAATTTAATGTAACTTATATATGATCATTAACACAATGCTATTGCTATGTGCCACCGAGTTGCCTGAGACGCAAAGTGACGCTATGCACAACAGCCCTAAACCTTGTTTTATCTTGTGCCAATCTTACAGTCTCTGACACACCTATTCCCTTTACCCCAGTCACTGAATCAATCCAATTCATCAGTGGTTTTCCTCTCCTACGCTGTCCCTCCACTCTCCCAAGTATAATGGACCTCTCTAAAGACTAGTCCCACCTTGCAACATGTCCAAAGTATATCAGACAAAGCTTCAGAATCCTTGTCCCCAAAGAGCAGCCTGGCTTCACACTCTCCATGGTATATTCAATACTCTTTTCCAGGACCACAGCTCAAAGGCATAAATTATCCTTTTATCATCCCTAATCATTGTCCAGCTCTCTGATGCATAGCAAGTTACTTCAAAGACCACAGCTTTTATCTGGTGCACTTTAGTCTCCAGACTGTCATCATTGCTCCTCAGTACTTTGGAGAGGTCTCTGACAGCAGACTCTCCCAGTGTAATTCATCTGTTAATTTCCTGGTTGCTGGTTAATTGTAAAGCCAAGCAACGTAAAGCTATTAACAATCTCAGTCTCTTCACTATCAATCATGATGTTGTCAGTTGGCCCAGTGGTGAGAATCTTTGTTCTAACACAATAAAATACTTAAAAATAAATGAAATAAAAGTAAAAATTTTAAAAACATGTTTTTGTTGCCTTCAAATGGACCCTGACTCAAGACAACCAGCTATGTTACCTTTTATTATTTTTAAGCAATCTTGTGTTTATGTAAAACCTTTATTTACATAGGCCAAGCAGCATTTGTTTGTACAGAACAGGGGAATACTGCATGGCTTGAAAAGCAGGAAAAGAGTGCATCAGGATTGTATTGTTTTTCTTTACCTATTCAGTCTGTATGCTGAGAAATCGTTTGACAATATGAATAATATGAAGAATATGGCATCATAATTGGAGGAAAACTCATCAACAGTTTGTGCTATGTGGGTGACACAATGTTACAACAAATGAAGATGACTTGAAACACTTGATGCAGACAAGTAAAGACTATCGCCCTCTATACAGATTATATCTCAACGTCAATAAAACAAGAATACTTACAACAGTACCAATATGAGACATCATGATAGATGGTTAAAAGATTGAAGTTGTCAACAATATCATTTTACTTGTGCATTGGGTGTGTTATAAAAAAAAAAAAGAAAATGATGTGTTACATTAAAAAAAATACTAAGGAGCAAAAATGTTGGTTTAAAGACTAAAGTTAAAGTGCACCTGATCCAAGCCACGGTATATTAATTTGCTTCCTGTGCATCTGAAAGTTGGACAATTGCATAAGGAAGACTGAGGAAGAATCAATGCCTTTGAATTGTGATGTTGGCAAAGAGTTGAATATATTATGGAGTGACAAAAGAGAAAACAAAGCAAATAGACCCAACAAAAAACCCCAAAGCAACAACAAACCCACCCAAACCTGTCTTGAAGGAATTACAACGAAAGTGATCCTAGAGGCAAGAATGATGAAACTTTATCTCATTTCATTTGGGCACATTGCCAGGAAGAACCAGTCCTTGGAGAGGGAATTCATTCTGGGAAAGTTAGAGGGTTCTCCAAAGAGAAGATCCTCAAAGAGATGGATTTACAGTTACTTCCACAATGGGATTTACCATCCTGAGGATGATGCAGAATGGGGCAAAATTCAGATCGGTTGTTCTTAGGATCACTATGAGTTGTAGTCTATTTGGAACCACCTACCAACAACATATTGGAGAGGGGTCATGACACAATTAAATCCAAGACATTGCTACTTTGGATTCTAAATTATGTTGAAAGAGCTCTGTTGGCCTAGTGGGTAAAGAGTTGTGCTGCCAACACAAAGTCAAACGATTTGAATGTAGCAAGGAAGAAAAATGGGCAATCTCCTCTTGAATGATTTACAGCCTCTGAAAATCCACTGGAGAATACAGCTCTGAGTTGGTTTCTCCTTGATAGTAATGAGTTGAGCTGAACTGAATTTCAGTTTTGCTAACTCATGCTCTTAATATTTTCCTAATATTTCCTAATAAATCTATTCCTAATATTTCTAACCTACATCGATGACTTTCATTATTAATCTTCCATTGATATTTAATTTTTGAATTTTAACATTTTAGAGTTGGGTTATTTTTGCTATACATCATATAATTTAATTTTCATGTGACCTACTTTCCTGCTGATATTTTACATTCAGTGGAAGTACAAATTTTGTCTTGCACCATTTTAAGGTGCATCATAATGAATACCACAGCTCAGATCACTTGGCATGCACTGAAAATTATTTTTTCCATTGTTTCACTGACATAATTATTTTACCCCTTCCCTCCATCCACCGAACTCTTTGACCCCTTGATTTTCTCCCCTTCTCACTCTCAGGTCCCCTGCCCCCTCCCTTTTCTTGTTCCTATATTCATACACATCTCACTGATTATCTTTGGTTTTTTACAATAATGGTCTTATACAGTGTTTTTCCTTATGAACCTGAGTTAGTTCAGTCAAAATAGTGTTCTCCACCCTTCCCCCTGAACGCACTGATTCTCTTTATCCTTAACAAGCCTTCCTGTCACAGTCTTCAGGCAAAGAAAAATTCATGGTTGTAATATTTTTACAAGGAACAATATTAAATGCTTTTTCAGATTTTGGGACCCTGTCATTCTTCACTTGGACACAAGAATGAAAAGATTACTAATGAGACCACTATTTCCTTTACTAATGTTTAAAAAAAATTCTATTATATTTAAGCATTTCTGAGACATTCATACTCTGAGCACCTCAAGAAAATTAATCATTAACATGCCAAAGGAATGTTCTATAAAAATTACAAAAAAATGACAATAATTTTAAAATGGAATTTTATTTTCAAGACATTCAGAATCTAGCTTATAACAGTTCTACATTTACTAAATAATGTACCTAAAATATCATGAAGTACTGATTTAAATATGAAGAAATTGATATATAAGGAACAAAAATTACCTTTTATAGGGTTTTAACTAAAACAGGTTGACTGGGTAAGAAAATAAGATGAAAAATTAACAATAGTATCATATTTTATCTTCCACTTATTGTTGTTTTTAGTGGATGTAGTCAAAACTGATCAGCTCAATTTTTCAATCTCATTACTAGTTTTAGGCATATATGCAAATACATTAATAATTTTTTTTCAAGGCTGGTGAAACTTTATTTTCTAAATGTCAGGTATATTATCAGGGGACACCAGTCCATGAAATGAAAACATTATACTTGGAAAAGTAAAGAGTAAGTGAAAGATGGAAAGATCCCCAATGAAATAGATACCAGAGTGACTGTAACAATTCCCTTGATGATCGTGGAGGTTGTGAAGATGACTCGGGATAGGGCAAAGATTTGATTTATTGTCATAAGCTCACTGTGAGTTTTAGTTGACTCTATGACATCTAGTAACAATATAAAAAAAGGACCCATGGTGGCGTATTGAAAGCTTTGAAGAATGGGTGTTACTTTGCAGGAGAAAGATGAGGGAGTCTACTCCTGTTAAGATTTAGAGGCTGGAAACCTAGTAAATGAGACCATGAGCTAGAACTGACGTGATTGTAGTGGGTTTGATTTTGGTTTATATAAAAATAAGTGTGCTGATATATGCATATTTAAACAGAAATGTGAAACACAAATGTATCTTATATTTTTACAACATATGCATCTTACACACACTGGTAAACTAGCTTATTTTATTTAAGTTATGTATGACAATGATATGTGTGAATTTTGTTTAACATTTTGTAGCATGAGACATTCTTAGAAATAATCATTCTCCGTGACTACTGCAAACTTTATTCCATTTTGTCTTTGCAGATTTGTAATAAAATTTGCAAAAATAAAACAGAATTCTTTTTAAAATAACATAAAGTAAATATGGTATTACACTTTATTGCTCCAAAAGTAATTGTAATCTATAAGCTAAGGTCCCTGGACTATTGACAGGGTGCTTAAAAAACTTCTAGATAAATATGTCAAAGATTACCTACCTTGAGTTCCACACTGGTAAGAAAGAAGGGAGAAAAAAGTCCTTGAGAATTCAGATGTTTGCAAAAGATGGAAGGAGTTTTTATTCTTTGATAGAGCTTTTAAGAAATATTTATCTATTTTCCTTTGCTCTGGCCACATACTGAGAAGACTTGAAAACTGTTTCCTTAGGAGTATGGATTTGTAATATTTTTAGAGAAAAGTGCTCCCTTATTTCTAAACAGTTCTTGTGGTTAGGGGGGAAAAAAAGAAACAAATTTTCAGAGTTCTAGGAGGCTGTCAAAATGGAATAATTTGTTATGAATGTTTTCTTTCCTCTCTAAGACCCAATGTTTTTTCTTTCCTAATGATGGCTTTTCTAGTTAGATTCTGTTCATCTTCCATAATTTGAAAAATAAAATTATAGAAAGGTATTATTGTTATGGATTGAATTGTGTCCCCCAAACATATGTAACTTGTTTGAACCCTTAGTTCTGTGGTTATATTTCCATTTATGAGTTGGTTGTTTTAATTACATTAGTGACACAATATTAAGTACAGGTTATATTTTGAATACATCTCTTTTGAGATCAATGACAATTCTGATGAGGACTCAGGATGAAGGGAGGAGAGTGATGGGAAAGTGCCTGTCTTTTTAGAGAATTCATATGTGATAGAACATTTCTAGAGTTGTGGAAATTTAATGTGCTTTTGGTAAGGCTTTAAATGAAAATACTGAAAATTAATAGACAATGGAAAGAAGGCCATTTTTTAAAATTACTTTTAATGAAAGTTTACAGAGACTTAGGGTTTCCAGTCACTTATTGTTGCACTTTTCTCCCTGTCTATCCCTTCCCCCACAATTCACTGTTCCTGAAAAGAAAAAGAAAAACTCTTTCATTGTTATGCAGAAAGGCCATGTTTTTTTTTTTATTGCATTGGCTAAGAACTTGTCTGAATTATAATCACATATTTGGTCAATGATAAGACTAACTTAGTAAGTGATGAACTTGGAGATTTGGATAACAATATTCTAATTCTTAAAAGCCATATTGTTTCTCCTTTTCACTTATACTAAAAAGTGATAGGAAAGACACAGATTAAAAATAAACCAGAAAAAAAAGTGAAAGTAGAACTTAAATTTTTGGAAAATCCTAGTGTACAAACTAAGGACATGTGTTCTACGATAACCACCAAGGGTATGACAATACAATTTAAAAGATGTTAAGCCTGTGACTGATTGATCTAAGTAACTACTACAGCAGAATATTTACCAGCATAGATTGAAGGTGAAAATGAAATAACAGGAGGAGAAAATATTGTCTTTGTATTGGTATCACATATCCAGAAAAGAGGTCAGAGGAACTCTATCTGTTGTGCACCAAGGGGGAAAAAAAAGAACAAACTATGCATCATAAATATTGGAAAGCGTATAAGAAGCAGGGTCTTCTTTGTTTCAAAGGTTGGATGAAGGTGTCCTGGATCTCAAGAAGTGGGGCCACAACCTAGACTTTTGAGTGGTAAGAATTTGTGCTGAAATCCTTAAAGAATGTTGATTAAAACCACCAGCTGCTCCTTGGGAGAAGGATAGACAGCCTCCTCCAATGTGATTAACTGCCTCTGAAAACCCACTGGAGGGCCAGCTCTGACTAAAATGTACACAACAATAACAACATCCAAAATGTATATCCGCCAGGGTCATGGTGAGAAAGGGTCAGAAGAGAGAGACCTATTGAGATCAAAATGGTGGGGTCACCACTCAGATTGTTGTTGTTTTGTTGTTATGTGCCGTCGAGTCGCTTGCGACTCATAGCGACCCTATGTACAACAGCCCTAAACTCCCCTCTGTCCTGGGCCAATCGCACTGTCTCTGACACTCCCATCCCAATTATCCCAGTCACTGAAACAATCCACTTCATAGAGGGCCTTCCTCTCCTGTGCTGTCCCTCCACCCTCCCAAGCATGATGTCCCTCTCTAAGGACCAGTCTCTCCTCACAACACGTCCAAAGTATGTTAGACGGAGCCTAAGAATCCTTGCCTCCAAGGAGCCACCTGGTTTAACCCTTTCCAGGACAAATCCGTTTGTTTTCCTAGCAGTCTATGGTATTCTCAATACTCTTCTCCAGCACCACAGCTCAAAGGCATCAATTCTCCTTCTATCCTCCTTGGTCATTGTCCAACTATCTGATGCATAACAAGTGATTGCGAAGACCATGGCCTGTATCAGATGCACAGTTGTCTCCAGAGAGACACCACTGCTCTTCAGCACTTGGGAGAGGTCCCTAACAGCAGACTTTCCCATGGCAATGCATCTTTTAATTTCCTGGCTGCTGGTGCCAAGACTGTTGACCATGGAGCCAAGCAAACTAAAGCTGTGTACAATCTCAATCTCTTCACCATCCATCCTGATGCTGCCATTTGGTCCAGTGGTGAGAATTTTTGTCTTCTTGACATTGAGCCTCAATCCATATTGTAGGCTGCTGTCCTTGACACGCTGTAGCAGGCGCTTCAGGTCCTCTTCAGTTTCAGCAAGCAGGGTTGTGCCATCTGCATAACACAGATTGTTGATAAATCATCCACCAATCTTGACCCCACATTTCTCCTCATAGAGCCCAGCCTCCTGGATAATCTGTTCTGCATATAGGTTGAAAAGGTATGGAGATAGGATGCATCCCTGGCTTATACCCTTCCCTATTTTGAACCATGCAGTGTTCCCTTGCTCTGTTCTGACGACTGCCTCCTGGTCCAAGTATAGGTTTGCATTAGAATGATCAAGTGTTCTGGGATTCCCATTCTTCTCAGAGTCAGCCATAGTTTGTTATGATCCACGCAGTCAAATGCCTTTGCATAGTCAATGAAACACAGATAGACATTCCTCTGGTATTCCCTGCTTTCAGCCAAGATCCATCTAACATCAGCTACAATATCCCTAGTACCACGACCCCTTCTAAACCCAGCCTGGACTTCTGGTAGTTCTCTGTTGATGTGCTGTTCTAGTAATTTTTGGATAATCTTCAGTAAAATCTTGCTTGCATGTGAAATCAGTGAGATTGTTCTATAGTTTCCACATTCTGTTGGGTCACCTTTCTTTGGGATAGGAACAAATATCGATCTCTTCCAGTCAGTTGGCCAAGTGGTCGTTCTCCAGATTTCTTGGCACAACTTGGTAAGCACGTCCAGGACAGCATACTTCTCTAATACTGAACTCTGATACTTCTCTAAATCTGAACATTCACATTAAGACAGACTAGGAAGAAGGATTGGCCATCCACTTCTGAAATAGCAGGCCTCTGAAAACCCTATGTGTACAACAGAACACAATTAGATAATAGAAAGGGCAAAGGAGGTTGAGTTTTCAAGTGTGGAAATACAAAGGAAGAAGAACAGTTGTAAGCAGACACTGGTGATTGGGACATGGAATGTGAGAACCACTCATATAGTAAAGGAAAATGAGGCTTTCTAAGATGTAAAAGGAATTTTGTCTCAGAATAAAATACACAAAAATATCACTCATGTTTGATTAAGATGATTGAGAAGATGAGATTTAGGGAATGTAGTTGATTTAAGACTTTGAAATGATATGATGGGGTAGATGTGTTTTGCATATTACAAAGATATGAATTTTGGTGGAACCAAAGGGTAAAATGTTATTAATTAAATTATATACCTCAGAAGTAGTGTTATAAATCCTAATCTCTGTGCCCAAATTTGTCCAAATTTGTAATTTTTTTTCTATAATTATATTTTATTAATTTTCATAAATATTTACAGATATTTTGGGTTTCCATTCATTCACCGCTGCACCATTCTCTCTACCCTCTTCCCAGTTTGTTCTTGTCCAAATGCCACAGTGTTTGTCAAAGCCAGTTCTAATTAATCTTCTTTGTCAGTGTGTCCTTTGCCATTCCCTATCACTCCTCCCTGAGAGAGACTTCACTCTGAGTCATAAGGAAAAGGGGATGGTGTATTCTCTTAGCTACTTCCTGCTGAAAAGGGACGCTGTGGGTTTCAGGGTGAAGATCTTCTCTCACTACTCTAAAGGGCCTCTTTGGCAGTAGGAAACACATAGACTATTATGGATATTGATTTTGTAATTTAGATGCACTCTTATTGATTGTGCTTGGCCGTACATGTTCATATCCTTGAAGATGTATCATGGGGGTGTTGCAACCTAGAAGACACAAATTTGACTAACAAGTTATAAGTACATGAGTCAAAAATTATGGAAAAGTAAAAGAAAAGATCCAAATTTGTAATTTTATCTGAGACTTGTCAGAACTAACAGAAAGAAAGGCTTACCCTAGGACAAGAACCCTGAATTTGGATTTCTGTCCTCTGCTGAATTGATCAGAAGCAGCAAAACAATTTCAAAGGCATGCAATTCAAATCTACTAGCTGCTCCATGGGAGAAGGAGGGTCAATCTCCTTCTGTGCAGTTTACTGTATGAAAACCCGAAGATCAGCTATGGGTCAGTTCTGTCTCTATAAGCATACAACAACTTCAATTTCTTTAAGAATAATTGAAACTTGTTAAATAGTGTAAGGGAATACATAAAGATTGAAAAACTGAAAACTTGTTAAATAGTGTTGGGAAAAACTGAAACTTGTTAAATAGTGTAAGGGAATACATAAAGATTGATATCCTAGGTAGTAGTAAAGTGAATTGAACTAATATTCTTGTCCCAGGACTGAGAAAAAGTCAGACAGGGACACCCAGGAATGGAGAAAAAGAACGGGGAGTGTAAATACAGGGGGAAACCAGCTCAAACACTGAAGCCCTGAGTCTAGCTTCCCTGTAACTTTATGAAAATCGCAGGGGAGCAAATGACAAAGAGAATTCTATTCAAATGAAACTAGGCTCTTTTCTATTGACTATGCTTATATCAGTAAGGAGGGGTTTGTAAATACAGTCTAAGAATTGAAAAGGCACTGTTAGGTCTGCCTTGGCACCTGATTTCCATTATTTGACTCAGGAGGAGTCTAGATTGTATTTGCACATCCGTTAAGTCTTGGCTAAGAATTTGGTTTAATATTTAGTTTAGTATTTAGTTTCCCACATTTCCTCCTTTTTGTTTTAATCATAATTTACGTGAGTATGGCTTCTTTTCTTTTTTGATTAATTCTTATTTGTTTTTATTATCTTCATCCTTTATAAATAAACAAAAAAACCCAAAAAAGTAAATAAAATAAGATCACAGAAGTACATAATGTACATAACAATAATATCTAATCATACATCCCTTTTAAATAGGTGTCTCCCTCATGTGTTTCAATGCAGTATAAATTATTTATCCCATCTTTCTCAGTCTCCCCCCAGCCCCTATGTCAGTCCTCTTAAGTAACGGTGGCATTATGGTGTATTGGTCTTTTTTGTGAATGAGATATTCCACTCAGCATAATGTCCAAACAGATACATGCACACCTATGTTTATTTCGGCTTTGTTCACAATAGCAAAGAGTTTGAAACAATCCAAATGCTCATTAACAAATAAATGGTTATGGAAGCTCTGTTATAGACACACAATGGAATATTATACAGCATTGAAAAACAAATATCTCATGAAATATTACACAAAATGGGTTACCCTGGTTTCCCTGTTTTTAGTAATACTTTTTTGCCTTCCAATATTAATTTCTTTATCTGGCCCCATGTAGGTATCTCCACCTTTTTAGTCTCCGGTAATGGTGCCCATGCTCGGCACTTTTTAAATGTTATCATACTTATCCATTCTGCATCTCTGTACTCGTCAAAGTATGGCCTCTTTTGCCTCATGTTAAGGTTTCATGTTTCTGGGAAGTACCTACAACATTTCTGTGCCTGTAGAAATATAAGCAAATCATCGACCCTAATGAATGACAAATCCCTTTTCCCATTCATTAGTTAGAGTATATCCAAAATATATATGCTGATTCAATTTTTTGTTAATTGTAATACCCAAAGTCTTTTAGCTGGAGTCTCTCCTTTACCATTAGCATTTTAAAAAGTTAAAGCAAATAAGGCTTTTTTAAAAATAGTTGGAGCATATAATATTCATCCTAACACATCTCCCCCCTTTTATTTTTTCAACATAGTTTATAAAGTCAAGTCAACCCTTTCTATTATAGCTTGTCCTTGGAGTTATAAAGAATACCAATAGTATGTTTAATGTTCTATTTTTTGAGAAGTTCTTATGTTTTCTTAGAAATATAAGCAGGAGCATTTTCAGGTGTAATACTTGATGAAGATTCATCACATTAAATTTTTTTTTAAAATAACACCTAAAGTTTATTAGATGACAGCATACACAGGAAATGCAATTAGTCAAGGAGCCTACTATCCGTTCCCAAAGGGATCATCCTAAGAATTGAGACCCAAGAGGCGAACCCCGGCAGAGGCCTGGTCTGCCGTGTCGCTCACGGTTAAAAGGGCTGCCTGCAGCGAGCTGGGGCCCCAGTTATGCGCGATCTCATGCTCTTGTGCAGCAGTGTAACCCCACATTAAATTTTTAATTAAATTAATTAAATATTGAATTACATGCTCTGATTTTTCTCGTGATAAAGCAGTGGCACATTAAAAGCCTGAAAAAGTAACACTAGTATGGTGAGCATACTGTCATTTTCCAAATTATAGAATATCCATTTGCCATAATAAATTTTGTCTGTCACCTCTAGGATTGAATCCTTTTTTGTAAGGTGCTACATTAATGGGACCACATTGAAGACATTTTCATATAATTTCTCAAGCTTGTTGTCATGTAATTCTAAATTTTTCATCATTCCATTAACATTTAAATAAGTATGAAGATAAAAATTTTCACTAATCTTAACATTTTCTATTAATAATTGATCTATTTTATTATTAGTCCTG
>NW_006399823.1:10279732-10326810 GCF_000299155.1 Elephantulus edwardii | reverse complement strand
TATATATTATATTTATATATATGATTTTCATTGATGAATTAAAACTTGTAACATAGTAAATAACATACTAATCTTAGTATCTTGAGAAGAAATATTTACTATTCTGTATTTCTTACAGTAAACTTAGTTATTGTGAATCAGTACCCATATTCAAAGGAAAATTTTTATCTTGCAACAACATAATAATAGTATATAGTTCAACTTGTTGAACAGAAGTTAAGTTAGTTTTAATTACTTTATTATCTTTACCATTAGTATAACCTGCATAACTTATTTTATTGGCATCTGTATAATAGGTATCTGCTTGTGAAAGTGAAGTTTTTACTTTAGTTGGTAATATCCAATTAATCCATTTTATAAATTGTAATAAGTTATCTTAAGGATAAGAATTAGATATCTTTCTTATATAATTTGCAAAAGCTTCTTGTCAATAATCTGATATTTTCATAATTTATTTATCTGTGAAGATGTGAATGGGATTATAATTTCATCTGGGTAAGGAGCCCTTCATTGACATAGTCTCAATCGATCTTTAAGGATATCACCTTATCTCTGCAGCTGTGAAAGACTGGTTTCATGTTTATCTTTGACATTCTGGACTACCAAACATAAATAGACTAGTCAGCCTTATGACTGCCAAACATAGTCTATTAAAAATGTTTTCCTTTACTAATTTAGAAATTTTATTCCTTAAAAATTTCGCAGCTGCAGCTTCTAATTTACTTATTTTTTAAATTATTTTTTGCTTTCTTCATCTTCTAAATTAGGCATTTTCTTTTTTTTTTTTTTTAGGCATTTTCTTTTAAGTTAGCTTCACTCATATTTTTCACTTTTCATATTTTACTGAAATAGTCAGGTTGTATGAGCTCAAAACTATTATTACATTAAACTTAAGACAAAAAACAAACAAAAAATACCCAACAACAGCAAACTTAAAAAAAAAAACCCCAACAACAATCAATCAACACAAACAAACACAGGCTTCTGCTTTGAACCTTAGAACCTGTCTCTCTTTTTTGTTTTTCTAAACCATATTTTACATTGTTAATAATTTCCTGAGGAGAGCACTGTTTGGATCAACACAAGCCAATTAAGAGAAAATAATAATACAGGACAGCATATTCTTAAGGCTCTTTCTAAAGACGACAAAGTCTGTTTCTTTCCTTCCATTTTAATCTTTTTTTATGTTGTGTTGTTGTTGTTATGTGCCGTGAAGTCACTTGCGACTCATAGCAACCCTATGTACAACAGCCCTAAACTCTGCTCTGTCCTGTGCCAATCGCACTGTCTCTGACACTCTCATCCCAATTATCCCAGTCACTGAATCAATCCACCTCATAAAGGGCCTTCCTCTCCTGCTCTGTCCCTCCACCCTCCCAAGCATGATGTCCTTCTCCAAGGACCTGTCTCTTCTCACAACATGTCCAAAGTATGTTAGACGAAGCCTCAGAATCCTTGCCTCCAAGGAGCCACCCAGTTTAACCCTTTCCAGGACAAACCTAGCAGTCCATGGTATTCTCAATACTCTTCTCCAGCACCACAGCTCAAAGGCATCAATTCTCCTTCTATCCTCCTTGGTCATTGTCTAAGTCTCTGATGCATAGCAAGTATTGTGAAGACCATGGCCTGTATCAGATGCACCTTGCACCTTAGTCTCCAGAGAAAGACCATTGCTCTTCAGTACTTTGGAGAGGTCCCTAACAGCAGACTTTCCCATGGCAATGCACCTTTTAATTTCCTGGGGTAATATAACTTAATTCAACTTATGAAAAATTCATCCATCTCTATTTGCATTTTTTTTTTAGATTATGAGTACAATCCTGCACAGACATTTTTTGCTGTTCTTATCAAAGCCCATAGTGGACAAAATCTAATAGGAATCAGTTGTTGTTTTTGATGTGCTCTACCCACAGGTATAAACCAGTAACTGATTACATGTAAAACTTATTCCAATAGGGTTAAAAAATACCTTTCAACTGGGAACAAACATTTGGCATCCATCTCAGACAAAGATCTCACAACAAAAGTCTATGGAATACTACTGTACATAGCAACAACAACAACAACTGTGCCTTCAGAAGGAAAAGACCAGTCACTCAATTATAGTATGGACAAAAGACATGGGAATACTTTTCACAGAGGAAGACATTCTGATGATCAACATACACATGAAAAAATGTTCAAAATCACTGGTAATCAGAGAGATGCAAATCAAAACCACAATGAGATACCTTCTCACCCTAGTAACAGTGGAAAAGTTTAGCAGGGCAGCAATCAATAAATGTTGGATATAAAAAGGACATAAAGAGGTTAGAACTCTCATACACTGTTGGTGGGATTGTAAAATAATACAACCACTCTGGAAGGCAGTTTGCCATTTTCTTAAAAAAGCTGAACGTAGAGAGTCTATTGTTGCTGATTGCCTTTGAGTGAAGCATGATGCATTGTGAACCTATGTATAAAAGGCCTTAACTCCCTCTACAACTATCGACAGTTATCAAAGTTCATAGAGTTTCTGGAGGCATTTTATTTAGGAAGTGGATGCCACTTCTGCTTCCAAATCCATCATCGTATGTTATTGTTATTATGTGGCATTGAGTTGCCTGTGATTTATATTGACCCTATGAAGCAGCTCTGAACCCTTTCCTGTCCTGAGCCAGTCTCCCTAATTCTGACACACCAACCACCACTACCCCAGTTACTGTATTAATCCATTTCATGCAGGGGTCTTCTCCTATGCTGTCCATCCACCCTTCCAAGCATGATGTTCTTATCCAAGGAACAATATCTCCTGGCCCTGTGCACACTCTCTCCTGGCTATGTGCACACAGTGAGGTGAAGCTTCAAAAACCTAGCCTCCAAGGAGAAAGAGTTGGTTTCACCCTCTCCAAAGCAGACCTATTTGTTTTCTTGGCAGTCCATGGTATGTTCAAAACTCTTCTCCAGTACCACAACTCGAAGGCATTTATTCTTCCTTTGTCCTTAGTCATTGTCCAATTCTCTAGGACCCAGCTATTCCACTACTAGGAATATACCCCAAGAAAATGAAATCTGAGAAACAGATTTGTACATCAATAATCATAGCAACATTGTTCACTATTACATGAACATGGAAACAGCCCAAATGTTCAACCATAAACAAGTGGATTGAGAAATTGATACATTTCCACAATGGGATACTATGCAGCCTTTAGGAGCAATAATTTTGAAAAATACTACATAACTTGGCGAGAGATTGGATAACTCAATCTTATAAGGACAAATACTGCATAGAACCATTATTGTAAAAATAGGGAATACTATCATCACTCCATATAATGTAGTAATCAATGTGGTAGAAGAGTAGACAAAGGCTAGTAAAAATCTCATTGATCTTCAATTTCCAAAGTTGCCCAGTCTCCACACTCTGGAATTTAGGTTCATTTTAATCTAAGACATTCCATAGTTGTGTTCTTTGCCAATACTTCTTAATTTATTCTAATGAATATCCAAGACTGAGAACCATCCCTGAATGAAGCTGCAGTGTGAAGAATTGATTTGCTATATTTGATGGTCACATAATTGCTACCAAAGTTTTGGGTAAATCTATAATAATGTGCTTGTGCTCTACCCAAGGAGATTGACCAACTTGCTAATAATGTATATAAGGGGTATGACACCTTAGGGAAGGTGAGAACATGAATACAATGAATGAATTGATCAGTTTTGCCATTCTTCTAGGTATAAAATGAGCCACTTCAAAGGAAAAAAGAAGGGAGAGTTCACCTCTACCAAGAGGAGGATCTAGAAGTGTAGTATTTCCTTCCCGGAACTGAATAATTGCTAGACTCAATTGTCAGGAGAATCTTTAGCACAGGACACAGTGAGAGATTATGAGGAGCAACAAAGAGAAATGGAGACAGATTAATTAGAAGACCAGCAGGGAATTACACAAGGAATTACTCAGCCTATGGAATAAGAGAGATGAGTACCTCTGAATAGGAGGCTTCTGTCAGAGTTGGGCGGCTCCAAGCCCTTAAGGAGCTAATAACCTTTCTTTGTAGGACATGCTAAATAGAATGGAATCTGGATTGTCTAGCAAGTTGCGTAGTAAGTGATTTGAAAGACCATGGCCTCAATCAATGCACTTTAGTCCTCAAACTGACATTATTACTCCTCAATAATTTGCAAAGATGTCTAACTTCAGATATTCCCAGTACAATGCATTCCCCCCATCTCCTCACTGCTGGCACCAAAGGTTGACCATTGATGTCAGCAGCAAGATAACTAGTAAAACATATAGGAGGATCCTAGTGGAGGAAGGTGGGATCAGAGGGGTGAAGACGGGTGGGAGAAAATAATATGGTCATAAAATTCGGTGCGTAAAGGGAAGGGGGATTAGGAAATGGGAAAGATCTAACGAAGATCTGGAGAAAGAGGGTAATCAGGGGTATAGTTCAATGGTGATTAATTTTATGAAACATAATTTTATAATTGTAATGATTGTGTGAAACACAATGTGAATGAAAGATAGTTTGTAATACAGTATATATGAAATCTGTAAGCAAATGAATTTAAAATAAAGTTAAATTTACATCAAATAGAAGGATGGATTATCTCCTCCCATATCATTAATTTCAGAAAACTTGTCAGAGGGAGGGTCAATTGTAGGTTGGTTCCTACTCAACAGAAAACAATAATATATACATATAGAAACATATTTTAAGATGTAATATCATATGTATTCTAATATAATGTACCTGTAGTTTAAGATAAGTATGGAAGCAGGAGTGATTTCCACATTCAAAACAAGATGCCTCTGGAGACTCTATGAAATTCAAGAAACAACGGTTTTTATAGAAAGGCTTCAAGTCTTTTGTTCAGTCTCTGTGAGTTGTCCGTTACTGGACAGCAATTAACAACACAACATAAGATTTTATATAATATATATTCTAGATATGTTGTTGTTGTTAAATGCCATAGGGTCATCTCTTTTCTCTACGTTAATAGAGTTTCCAGAGGCAAGCTTTCTTGGAAGTGGATGCCACTCTTGCTTCCAAGCCTCTTTTATTTGGGAGATCCACAGAAAACCAAATGCCTTTTAAAGGCGAGGCCAAATCCAATCAGTTCACAGCCTATTGTGAGCAAGAGCCACTCCCTACTCTCAACCCCAAACAAGACAACACACCTTTGTAGAATCCAGCCGTTCTGCTCAACTTCCTAGCCTGGATATATATACACGTACATTATTTCATATTAAAATATGTTTCTATATGTATATGTTGTTGTTTCCTTGTAGATTCAGAAGTGACCTATAGTAGACTCTCTTCCAGGTTTTCTAAATTTAAATCATATAGAAGTGTTTATATACTTTCACAGTATCCCAATCAATAATGAAATATATATCTGAATGAGAAAATATAATGAAAAGAAAAATGTTTATTTAAATTTAGATAGCGATGTTTGAGGACACTGTAGTGATAAAATAGACTGTTTCAAAGCCATTTAATTATGAGGACTAGTACCATAAATTCATATATAAAATTTATTTAAAGATAAAAATTAAACAAAATCAAATAGTTCAAAAGGATATGTTCATGACAAGGAGAATTTAAATGTTAACAACCTGAGTAAGCACAAAGCAACTAAACTGATTTTCCAGCTACCACTATTTTGAAACACAAATTGATCTGGTAGAGTTAAGAAAGTTAGGAAAACAAAGTCTTGAGTTGAGCTTTATAATAAGACTGAACAGTGAACTTGTAAATTGCTGTTTTACAAATCAGACATTAATACTTTTTGAAATAATACAACACATATTAACAGGATATTTGTGAACATTTATAGAACAATGAAATCCTGAACTGCACAGAGGTGGGTGACAAAAAAACACCTCAGCTTGCAAAAAAAGAAATAATAAGCTATTACATAAAGGGAAAAGACATTGACTAAATGGGAAATATAAACATACAAATGAAATAAGATCGCAGATATTTACAAAGCACCTTTTTCCTCAGAAATACAAAGCTGACTCTTTTTTAATGTGTGTTGTGTCTCCATAGTTTTATGAAGGGCAATTTTCCTTCCTGTTGTTTGTTTTTGCTTTTAATTCTCAGGGTATACAAAGTACTTTGGGACCTCCAGGTCTTCTGATGTCTACATTTCAGTTTAAACAAACTTTATGCATTCATTGTCTCACAGATTTATTCTTATTTCTAAATGTGCAATTTTCCTCCATTAAAAATCCCTTTGTATAAAGTGCACCTTCTAACTCCTGTATCCTTCATGAAGCCAGTGGAAAATCTCTATTCAGTGTAACAAATACTACATTAAATTTGAAATACTATGCATTTCAAATAGTATATAATATGCTACAATGAAAAATCCTACTTAGCACATGTTACTTCAAACCACACCTCCCTTTGTCCTTACTGTGTATTTACACTTTTTGGCACACACTGTTGTTATTGTTGGGTAATGTCAAGTTAAGACCATTTCATTGCTGACTCGCCAATGTGTTTTAAGAGGCTGTAAATAGCATAAGAGAAAATTGGCCATTTTTCTTCCATTGAGTAACATATGTATTCAAACTGAGTGCCTTTAGTACGGCAGCTCAACACCTTACAACTAATCCACCAAAGCTCCCTTTGGAATACATGATTTTCTGTGTCTTTAACACAATTGTATTCCATCAGTAGAATGGGAAGACTTTAAAATGTTAATATTGTGGTTTCTTTTCCCTATCATCTGTTTCTTATAATAGACAATTTTTTTTAAGATTCAGATGGTACAATTATTGGAACTAAAAAAGAAAATCATCACTTATAAGATCAATAAACAAAAGTCAGTGGGATACTTCCACAGTAACAAAGAAACACAGATAAGGGCACTAATAAAGCAATACCACTTACAATAGCCAACCACAAATTGAGATACTTAGGTTTAAACCTAACTAGAGACACAAAATCTTTTACAAAGAAAACAAAACTCTTCTGTGAGACACAATAAAAGGCCTAAAAAAATGGAAAAATATTCCCTGTTCATGAATAGGAAGGCTCAATATGTTGTTGTTTGTTGTTGTTATGTGCCTTCTAGTCATTTGAGGCTCATAGTGACCCTATGTACAAGAGCCCTAAACACTGTTCTATCCTGTGCCAACCTCGCTGTCTCAAACACATTCATTCCCACCACTCCACTCACAGAATCACTCCATCTCATCAAGGGTCTTCCTCTCCTGCGCTGTCCCTCCACTCTCCCAAACATAATATCCCTCTCCAAGGACCAGTCCCTCCTTGCAACATGCCCAAAGTATGTCAGACAAAGCTTCAGAATCCTTGACTCCAGGGAACATTCTGGCTTCACCCTCTCCAGGACAAACCTGTCTGTTCTCCTAGCAGTCCATGGTATATTCAATACTCTTCTCCAGCACCACAACTCAAAGGCATCAATTCTCTTTCTATCATCCCTATTCACTGTCCAACTCTTTGATGCATAGCACGTAAATGCAAAGACTATAGCCTGGATCAGGTGCACCTTAGTCTCCAGTGTGATGTCATTGCACTTCAGTACTCTTGAGAGGTCCCTCACAGCTGACTTTCCCAATGCAATTCGTCTCCTGATTTCCTGGCTGCTTTTACCAAGAGTGTTGACTGTGGAGACGAGCAAACTAAAACTGTTAACTATCTCAATATAGTAAAAATGATAGTCTTAAGAAAAGTAACTCCATGTTTAATGCAATCTCAACACAGATACCAAATTCATTTTTCAAAGATATAAAAAAGGCAATTGACATGTTTATTTGGAGAGGAAAGAGAACCTAAATAAAGTACTTCTGAAAAACAAGAATGAAAAGGGAGGCATAGTACCCCTTGACCTTAGAATTTACTACACAACTATATTAATCAAAACAACATGGTACTGGTACAATGGCAGGCAAATAGACCAATGGACTAGAATCGAGAACCCAGAAATTAATCCATAAATCTATGGTCAACTGATATTCAGAAAGGAAAACGCAATCTGTGAAATAGAAACAACAAATTCTTCAACAAATGGTGCTGGAAAAACTGGACTACTACCTTATGAAAGCTAAAGAAGGATGCACACCTCCCACCATACAAAAAAAAAAGAATCAGCTCTAGGTGGGTCAGAGACCTAAGGTTAAGCCCCAAACCATAAAGATCATAGAGACAAAGTAGAATCAGGCTTAGAAGGCCTGGCACATAATATATAAAGCTGACAACTACTTCCAGATGCACAACTAAGAGAGGATAAAACTGACGAATGGGAGTTTCTAAAGATTAAACCCCTGTGCACATCAAAAACCATCTCCAACTGGATGAAAAGAAAACCTACGGACTGGGAAAAAAAAACAAAACACAACAATTGACAATACCGTCTCAGACAGGGGTATGATAATATAATCTTACACGATTCTATAGAGCCTCCATAAGAAAAAAACTGATAACACAACTGCAATATGACATGGAAAGACTTTTCACAGAGGAAGATATTCAGGTGGCCAACAGACACATGAAGAAATGCTCAAAATCATTGGCAATAAGAAAGATGAAAAACAAAACCACAGTGAGATACCATCTCACCCCAGTAGCAGTGGCAAAGTTTAACTGGATAGCAAGTAATAAATGTTGGAATGAATGTGAAGAGATAGGAACTCTCATACACTGTGGGTGGGATTGTAAAATGGTACAACCACTCTGGAAGGCAGTTTCACATTTCTTCAAAAAGCTGAACAAAGAAATTCCATATAACTCAGTTATTTCACTGTTTGGAATATAACCTGAGAAAATTAGAAATGAAACACAGAGACTTGTACACCAATGTTAATAGCAGTGTTATTCATCATCACAAGAACATGGAAATAGCCCAAATGTCCAACCACTACGGAATGGATTGAGAAATGGTGGTACATTCGCACAAAGCAATACTAAACATCATGCAGGACCAATGATTTAAAAAATTACTACGTAACTTGGGAGGAACTAGAGAGCATACGCTAAGTGAACTAACTCAGTATCCAAAGGACAGATATTGTATATAATCACTATTATTGAAATATAAGGATATTTAGTAAAATGAAGGTGAACATCCAAGGGGTGGAAGTTAGAAGCAGAGGTTGAGGATGAGTAGGATCACACAATATTATAACCTGAGAGCGGGGTGAGTAAAGGAAATGAGAACATTCTGGTGCGAAAAACAATATAGTTGAACTTTGTAAGCATACCAGCATAAATTAAAAATTTGTTTAAAAAAGTCACCACTGACTTTCAGGGCATTTCCAGTGTTTTTATTGATGTAGTTATAACACTAATTTATTCTACAATACAACATAATGGACTGCATTTACCTAAACATTGCATATTGATCCTAAAACATTGAAGTCTTAAAAATGTTCAGAAGAAGGACAAGAAAAAACTGAAGATAACGCTTTAGGATTGTTGTTATTCTTAGGTACCATCAAGATGGCTTTCACTCCATTTTTAAGAGAATTAAACTCTACCTTGATTTTCTGCTTTGACCACATTTGATGTGCTCTTCCTCATTACAGTTACTCTGTCAAGTGACATTTTGACAATCTTTCTCTTTTTTTGCTGATCCTCTGTTTTTCAAGCATAATGTCTTTCTGCAGAGAGTGGACACTTTCTTTAATATGTATACTCAAGGTACGTGAGACAAAGTCCCATCATGCTTGCCTCTGAGGAGCCTTCTAGAGGCATTTTGTCAATAGCTAACTTTTCGTTTTATCAACAATCAATATTCTTCCCTGATAAAATTCAAAGAGATAAAATTTAATCTTTTTTCATTGTTCAACTTGCACATGCATGTGAAGCAATGGAAAACACCAAGATCTGGCATATGTTAGTCTTCAAAGCTACATTCTTGCTCTTCAGTACTATAATGAGGGCTTTGACAGCACATTTGCCTGATGAAAATGTCCTTTGATTTTTTGACTGCTACTTCCTTAGGTGTTGATTGTGGATCCAAAAAAGTTCTCCGTAACTTCAATATTTTCTTCATTTGTCATATTTCCTATTAAGTCCAGGTGTGAGAATTTTATTTTCTTAATATTGAGGTGTAACTCACACTGAAGATTTTGTCTTTGATCTTCATCAGCACTTCAAGTCTTCTTTGCTTTCAGTTAGCAAGGTTGTGGATGAGTCTTCCTCTAATCCTGATGCTACATTCTTCTTCATATAGTCTAGTTTCTTAGATTACTTTTCTGAACAGAGGGATTGTGAAAGGTTACAACCCTCCTTCAGCTTTCTGAGGCTTAAATCTTAATAAAAGGAGAATATCTTTTTCCTGTGAAGTACATGGTTTATTGGAACTGTTATAGATACATCACCTTTTATTATTAGCAGCATATTCTATCAGTTCCACCTTCTGAGCTCCTGGTAACTTTAAAGTTGATGATTTAAGCCCACAACAGACATATTGAACCACTTCTAAAAACTTTATGGGGTCCACGCACATGAAGTCTCCATGAGTTGGAATCAATTACAAACAGAACAACAATATCAATATTTAAACATATAGCTCTAATTTTCAGAATAGATGTCTAAAATAAAGATTCATATATGACCGTTGGCATGATTTACAACATATTAGGGCACACATGGATTCCATTGCCTTTCTCCTCCTATAAAATACAAGCTCCTAAAGGTAGATCTGTGTCTTTTCATTCTTTTTTAGATTAATTTTAATGAGGATTTACAGAGATTTTGGATTTCCATTCATTCATTGCCACACTTTGCTCCCTGCCTACCCCTCCCCACCAATTCGTTCTTATGCGCTATTGAGCTAGAGCTCATAGCTGATCCTCTAACAGATTTTCAGAGTCTGCAAATAACCTGGGAGGAGATAGTCCATCATTCTTCTTTGGAATAGCTAATTTATTTGAATATTGTACCTTTGATTTGGCAGCTTTTAACAGTTTAACACTGTTGTTAAGTGGCATCAAGTTGCTTGTGACTCATAGTGATCTTATAGACACCATCTCTGAACCCTGCTCTGTCCTGTGCCAACCTCATCATCTCCAATACAGTTAGCACCATTACACCGGCCACTGAGTCAATCCTACTCATCCAGGGTCTTTCTCTCTTGTGCTGTCCCTCCACCCTCCCAAGTAGGATATCTCTCCAAGGACTGGTCCTTCCTTGCCACATGAGCAAATATATCAAACCGAACTTCAGAATCCTGCCTCCAAGGAGTATACTGATTATACCCACTCCAGAACGAAGCTGTTTGTTCTCCAAGCAGTCCATAATATATTCAATACTGTTTTCCAGCACCACAACTCAGAAGTATCAATTCTCCTTCACCATCCCTAGTCACTGTCCAGCTCTCTGATGCATAGCAAGTAACTGTGTAGACTATGGTTTGTATCAGGCACACCTTAGTCTTCTGACTGACATCATTGTTCTTCAGTACTCTGGCAAGCTCCCTGATAGCAGATTTTCCCAGGGAAATTTGTCTTTTGAGTTCCTAGCTACTGGTACCAAAAGTGTTGATTGTGAAGCCAAGCAAACTGAAGCTGTTAACAATCTCAATTTCTTTACCCTTAGACCACTATGTATCATTCTCTCTAAAAAATGATAAAAAGGATATCAAATACGTGCTTAGTAAAAGAACTACTAGGCATATTTTTTACTATATAAAATAAGATTGACGTGAAGCAAAATGTTTTTTAATAAAATTTATCTCCTTAGATGAAATGTTCAAATTAACCCAGTTAAACTCAATAATGATAGCATCATTGGTTTTAACAGCAAGGAAAAAAAACAATAAAACAACAAAACCTAACTTTTGTATGATAAATCTTTACTGATATAATATTTTATTAATTGTATACTTATAGATAATACAGGTGTAGCACTCTTTCAGAGACAGATAACAAAAGAAGACAAAGCTTCACCTCATATATTTTAGGAATGTTGCTAGGAAAGGCTACTCTTTGGAGAGAGAAGCATCAGCAGAAGAATGGAAGACTCTCAACCAGATAGCTTGACACAGTGATAGCCAAAATGAGCTTTCATGTGTCAGAAAGTGTGAGGCTAGCACAAGATAGGACAGGGTTCATATCTGTTGTCTATAGGGTCATTATGGGTTGTATTCATCAGCATCTAGCAGTAATATCATTACAACAATACTCCTGGCATTAGTGACAGAAAGTTCTTCTAACTATCTTATCATTATATCAAAATTATATAAAAGGAGAAAGATAGAGCAAATTAGAGCATACATTACTTTTCCCAAAATTAAGTTACAAAGAATAGGAACACTGAAAATCAGGGATCCTTTATATTGAAAAGTAAAAAAAAAAAGAAATAGGAGGATCAAAATATAGATTTTTAACAAAGTTAAAACCTTTGCTAAAAGGAAGATGAATCATCAATTCTTCTTCAGCTTTGGTTTCTGTGATTCTAAGAATTTCTTACTATGTTTTCCTTTGTTTCTAAAGACAAAGCATTTTTAAAAACTCTTCACATCCATAAAGCAACACCCAACAAAAGCAGTGCTAGTCTGGCCAGGGAAATTTCCTTTAAAGATTAAGTTCAAACCAAAGATTTGTCTGAAATATATGTACCTTTTAATTCTGTCCATTGTTTATTGCCATAATCATTTTCGGCTATAACACATTCCATGTGAAAAAGAGATTTTCAAAAACATATACGCATTATTAAATTTAATAATTAGCCACCCACGATTGTGTTGATTAGTTAGATTTTTCACACTTCCCAGGTGTAGAGGTCAAGGCTTAGATGGGAAAATAAATGTGCTCTGTGACTGCACATGCAAAGAAAGGATGGAAAGGAAATACAGAAGTGTGCTTTGTTGTTTTTTTTAAGTTCATTATTAGTAGGTTTTTAGTGATCATGGTGTTGTTGTTAACTTTCTCTGAAATGTGGCAGGTGAAGTAGAAGACTGACTCCCTGATATGATCTAAGGTCCTAGAGTGAACAGGGATTATATGAAGCCTGGATTCTCTGAGCTGACCTAGAGTGAGGATTATGCACAGTAATTTCTCCTGCGTGATGGATCAGCCAACCAGTTCAGTGTCCCTGATAAGGCCGGGCACATAGAATGTCATTAATAGATCATTTCTTGAATTATGTAAAAGCACTACTAATTATTACTCTATAGAGTTAGCCTGTTGTTGTTGGGTGCCTTCGAGTCCAGCACAACTCATAGCGACCCTATGAACACATGATCTGATCCCTGTTCTATCCTGCGCCATCCTCACACTTCCTGACACACAAAAGCCCATTGCAGCAGTCACCATGTCAATCCATCTAGATGAAGGTCTTCCTCTATTTTGCTGACGCTTCACCCTTCCCAACATCATGTCCCTCACCAAGGAATAGCCTCTCCTAGCAACATGACCAAAGTTATGTGAGATGAAGCCTGGTCTTTCTTGCCTCCAAAGAGCACTCCAGCTGCACCCTCTCAAGACATATGTATTTGTTCTTTTGCCTGTACATGGGATGTTCAGTGCTCTTCTCCAGCACCACAGCTCAAAGGTGTCACTTCTTTTTCTGTCATGTTTATTCATTGTCCAGGTCTTGGATGCATAGGTAGTAATTGGAAAGACCATGGCCTGAGTCAGATGCACCTTAGTTCTCAAACTGATATCATTACTCCCCAATAATTTGGAAAGGTCTCTAACTGAAGATCTTCCCAGTGCAATGTGTTTCTTTATTTCTTCATTTCTTGTACCAACGGTGTTAATTGTGATCCAAGACTGGGAATAACTTTATGAATTGCATAGGCATACCTAGAGACTAAAGCATTACAAGACTAAAGTGATTTTCACACTTTATCTATGAGGCTATATATGTTTGTGTGTGTATGTATATACACACATACACACACACACATACGTGAACCTCTGAACAACAGATCTGAATCGTTCCTTATCCTATGCCATCCTCACCATATCTATATTATATTTGAGTCCATTGTTACAGTCATTGTGTCACTTCAGCTTGTCAGGAGTTTTTCTCTGACTCTCAATATATTCCAGCACTGCCCCATACTGGCAATACGCCCAAACCCTGTGAGACAAAGTTTTACCATCTTTGCTTCTAAGGAGCATTTCAGTTGCATTTTGTCCAGACAGACTTGTTTATTTGTAGGCATTCATGCCATATTCAGTACTCTTCCACAACATCACAACTGAAGGACATTGATTATTCTTCTGTTATCTTTATTCATTGTCCAACTTTCAGGTACGTAGGATGTAACTGAAAAAATTCTTGGATCTTTAGCATTTTGGAGAGGTTCCTTTACAGAAATTTTTCCCAATATAATATGCCTTTTGACTTCTTGAGTATTGTTACCTTAGGCATTAATTATGGATCCAGTCAAATGGAAGTTGCAGTATTTTCTCTATCTGTCAAAATGCTGCCTATTGTTCCAATGGTGAGAATTTTTGTTTTCTTCATTTTGGAATATAGTCCCCACTGAAGACAATAATCTTTTTTTGTTGTTGTTTTGCTCTCAACTCAGAATGAACCCGTAATTGATTTTATGGTTGTTTTTCACAGGCTGCACATCACATGAGAGGAGACTGCTCAACCTTCTCCCAGGGAGCATCTGATAGATTTGAAGCATGTGCTTTTGGTATTGCAGCATATTCTTACCACTCTATCACCAGAGTCCCCTTACCTTGTGTAGGTGTCATCAAGTCATCTCTGAAATGGGATAAAACTTAGGAACCCCCGCCTATGGCATAAATAGGCTTACAAATATAGCCAGAAATACACAACCAGAAGAGGATAAAATTGATTCATTAGGTATTCTAAAAATAAAGTTTCTGTATGCATCATTTTTTCCCCTAATGGGGGGAGAAAAAGACCAAACATAACCGTACAGACCTACAGAAAACATTTGCAATAACGTTTCAGACAAGGGTTCATAATGAAAGTTTACTGAATACTACAAGGCTCCCACAAGAAAAAGTACACAATCATGAAACAAATAGAAGACATAAAATATTTTTGAAAAAGGAAAATATTTGGATGGCCAACAGAGAAGTGAAAAAATGTTCAAAATGACTGGCTATGAGAAAGAAGCAAATAAAAATAATGATGAGATACTATCTCACCCGAGGGGCAGTTGTTGTTATGTGCCATTGAGTCATCTGTGACTCATTGTGACCCTATGTACAACAGCCCTAAGCTCTGCTCTATCCCGTGACATCTTATTTTCTCTGACACACCTACTCCAATTACCCCAGTCACTGAATAGTGCTGCATAGTACTCAATTGTGTGAATATAACATGATTTCTCAATCTGTTTGTTATTGATGGGCATTTGAGCTATTTCCATATTCTTACTATTGTGCATAACATTGCTATTAATTTAGTGTATATATTTCCTTTGTGTCTCAGTTCTTATGCATATTCCTAGCAAGCAGTGGAATGTTGTTGTTGTTGTTGTTGTTTATGGTTGTCGAGTCAAGCACTCATAGTGACTCTATGAACAAAAGACCTAATTCTTTTCCATGATTCTCGCCATTTCTCAAAGTTCATAGTTTCCAGAGGCATGTGGTTTAGGAAGTCACTCCTGCTTCCAAATCTGTTTTACAACTGGGAGCTCCACCGAACACTGTCCACCATGTGAAACAATTATAGTATTTGATACCCCAATGGCACAAGGTTCAGCAGTGGAATAGCTGGGTTATATGGGAAAATAGAAATTTCCAGCTTTTTGAGGAAATACAAAACTGCCTTCTAGAGAGATTCACCATTTTAAAATCCTACCAGCAGTACATGAGGGTTCCAATGCTTCCTCATCCTCTTCAACATGTATTGCTTAGTGTCCCATTACATTTTCCTATAGCCAGGAAATTAAAAGATGAATTGCATTGGGAAAGTCTTCAGTCAGAGACCTCTTAGAAGTACTGAAGAACAACAATGTCAGTCTGGAAACTAAGGTGTGCCTGATCCAGGCTATAGTCTTGCAATGACTTTTTATGCATCAGAGAGCTGGACAATGACTAGAGATGATAGAAGGAAAATTAATACCTTTGAGCTTTGGTGCTGTTGAGTCATGAATGACCCAGAGCAAGTCTATGAATAACAGATAGGAATCCTGTCCTATCCTTTGCCGTCCTCACACCTCCTGACACACTAGAGCCTATCGCAACAGTCATTTTGTCAATCTTCCTGGTCTAGGATTTTCTTCTCTTTCACCGACCTTCCACCTTTCTGAGCATCATGTCACTCTCTAAGGAATAGGCCTTCCTAGAAACATGCCATAAGTATGAGGAGCAAAGCCTTATCATCTTTTCCTCCAAAAAGAACTCTGGCTGCACCCTTTCCAAGACATATTGTTCGTTCTTTTGGCAGTGCATGGAATGTTCTGTGCTCTTCCCAACACCACAGCTCAAAGGCATAAGTTCCTCTTCTGTCATTCTTATTAAGTGACCAGCTCTCAGATACATAGCAAGTGATCCAAAACACATTGGCCTGAATAAGACACACCTTGGTCCTCAATTGACATCATTACTCCTCAAAAATTTGGAGAATTCTCTAACTAAAGACTTCTCAGTGCATTATCTCTCCTGATTTCCTGAGTGCTGGTATCAAGGGTGTTAATTGTAGATCCAAGTAAGATGAAGTTGTTGACAATTTCAGTCTTTTTTTCCATCTGTCATGATGTTGCTTATCTGTTGAATAGTAAGAATCATTGTCTTCTTGACATTTGAAATGCAGTCCACATTGAAAGTAATTTTCTTTGATTCTTTGTAACAAGTGCTTCAAGTCTCCCTCACATTCGGCAAGCAAGGTCTTATCGTCTGAACAATAAAGGTTATTGATCAGTCTCTTCCAATCCTGATGCGACATTCTTTTTCATAGGATCCAGCTTCTCAAATTTGCTCAGCATACAGGTTAAATAAGTATGAAGAGAGAATAAAACTTTGACACACTCCCTTCCTAATTTTAAACCATATAGTGTTCCTTGCTCTGTTCACACAATAGTCTTTTGATCTAGGTATAGGTTTCACATGAAAACAATTAAGTGCTCTGGGATTCCTATTCTTCTCAATGTTATCTGTAACTTGTTATGATCCAGAGTCAAATGCCTTTCCATAGTCAATACAGCATAAATAGCCATTCTTGTGGTATTCTTTACTTTCAGCCAGAAGCCATCGGACATCAGCAATAATATCCCTGATGCCATGACCTCTTTTAAATTGTGCTTGAACTTCTGGCAGATCCCTATTTATTTACTGTTCTAGTCATTTTTTAATGCTCTTCAGCAGTATTTTGCTTGCATGTTATATTAATGTGATGTTGCTCTTTGCCAGATAGTATTATGTTGGAGGAAATAACTCAGTGTCAAAAGGAAAAATACTGCATAAGATCATTATTGTAAAAATAGAATTATAAATGAGAAAAATGTATGTCAATGTTCAAAAATTGAAGGGGAAAGAGAGAAAGGGTTGGTAAAAGAGAATGGAGGGGAAATTACTAGGTTAGCAGAGGCTAGTGGACTAATGGGGTGGTAAAGGGATAGGAAAGGTTCAATGGAGACTTAAATAGGCACAGATATAACAGTTATAGATCCAGTCATTAACTACATAAAATGTGATCTATATGAATGTTTACATAAATTACAATGTGCATGCATGAAATACAATATATAGAAATGATTGTATGCAAACCATTAAAATGTTTTCTGTTGTTGTTATGTATCATTGAGTCACCTGCAATTCATAATGACCCTATGTCCAGTAGCTCTGAACCCTGTCATATGTTAAGCCAGTCTCGTTATCTCCAACACACTTATCCTCACTATCTAATCCAGGATCTTACTCTCCTGAGCTGTCCTTCCATTCTTCATGGCATGATAAACTCTCCCCAAGGACTAGAACTTTCTGTCCATATGACCAAAGGATGTGAGACTGAGCTTCAAAATCCTTGCCTTCAAAGAACTGCTTGGTTTCACCCTCTGTAGGTCAGATCTGTTTGTTCTCTTGTTGATTCATGGTATGTTCAATACTCTTCTTCTCCAGCACCACAACTCAATGACATTGATTCTTATGCTATCATACTTAGTCATTATGCAGCTCCTTTATACTTAGTAAGTAATTGCAAGGACTATGGTCTGAATCATTTGCACTGTAGTCACCAGACTACCATTGTTACTCTTTAGCACTTTGAAGAGTCTCCTGACAGCAGATTTCTCTAATGTAATTCCTCTTTTGATTTCATGGTGGCTGGTGACAAGAGTATTGATTGTGTAGTCAAGCAAGCTGAAATTGTTAACTATCTCAATTTCTTTATCTTTCATTGTGCTGCTAATTAACTCAATGGTGAGAATCTTTGTTTTCTCAATGTTACACTTTAATCCATATTGAAGATTATAGTCCTTGACCTTCTACAGCAAATGCTTCAAGGCCTCCTCAGTTTCAGCCAGCATGGTTGTACCATATGCATAAGGCAGATTGTTGATGATGTCACATTCTTCATCATAAATTCTAGACTCCAGAATGAGTTCTGGAGACAGGACACACCCTTGACACTTCTTTGCTGATTTTGAATGATGCAGTGTTTTCTTACTCCATTCTAATGAATGCTTCCAGGTTTAGCATGGGTATTATCAAGTGTTCTGGGATTCCAATTCTTCTCAAAGTATTTGTTATGTCCACACAGTCAAATGTTTTTGCATAGTAAATTAAACACAGATAGATACTCTCCTGATACTCTTTGCTTTCAGCCAAGATCTATTAGACATTGGCGATAGTGTCTCTGGTGCAAGGGCCTCTTCTAAATTCAGCCTGTTTCTGGTAGTTCTCTGTAGATGTATTGTTCCAGTCATTTTTAAATTTTTATTATCTTCAGCAAGATTTTGCTTGTGTCTGATATTAGTGATATCATTCACTAATTTCCACACTCTGTTAGTCACTTATCTTTGGAAATGGTAATTCATATTAAAAAAGAAGAAAAGGAGCAAAATCAACAACTTAATCTAACCCATCCAGCAAATAGAAAAAACAAAACAAAAACACGCTATTCCCACAACCTCTGGAAGAAAGGAAATGATAAAGAAAAGGGCCAAAATCAATGGGATAGAAAACAGAAAACCAATCAAAACTATCAACAAAATTAGCATTTGTTTTTTCAAAAGAGTTAATAAAACAGACAAATCTTTGCCAAATTTAACAAAAAGAAGGACACAAATAAATAAAAATGAACCCTGTTTAAGTATGTCAGAGGAAGCTTCAGAATCCTTGCCTCCAAGGAGCAGGCTGATAACAGAAGTTTTTGTAAGAAAAGCACAAAACATTACAAGAAGAAACAATAAGAGACCTAATTAAATCTAAAAAATATTCCCTGTTCACATAGTCACACTGTGAAAATGACATTTTTAACAAAAATAATCTATTGGTCAACACAATCCCAATACAATTATCAAACTAATTTATCAAGGAGAGAGAAAAGGTAATTTACAATTATATTTGAAAAGAAAAGAGAGAAAGCCTAAGTAAGCAAAGTTCATCTGAGAAATAAAAATGAGGTAGGAAACATCTCACTACCTAATCTCAAAACCTAAAACACAGCCATGAAAATAAAAATACTTACATAAAGACAGACACATAGATCAATGCAGTGGAATAGAAAACCTGGGTTTTCAAAAAACCTAGGATCTCAATATATATGACAAGGAAATAAAACTCATTAAATGGGAAAACAAAAACCTCTTTAACAAGTGGTGTTAATAAAATGGACATCTACAGGTGGATCAAAGACCTAGGGTCAAAACTCAAAACCATAGACCTCATAAAATAGGGGATAAATTCAGAAGACCTTGCCTACTGTTGGCCTAGTGATAAGGAGCTATGCTATAATCCTGAAGACATGAAGTTCAAACCCACCAGCTGCTGTATGGGAGAAAGATAGGCAATCTCCTCCTGTGTGATTTACAGCCTCTGAAAACCTGCTTGAAAGTCAGGTGTGGCTTAGTTCCTATTAAACAACTGACTATGGAATAAATAGTATTGCAAACATAACAAAAATGGGCAAGCAAGAACTGGGAAATTCTTAAAACCAAATCCCTGTGTGCAACAAAAACTTTCTCCAATAGGATTAAAAGAAAGTCCTCAAACTTAGGAAACACATTTAGCAGTGACATTTCAGACCAGAGTGTCACAACAAAAGTTTACAGAGTACCTCCTCTTTTCAGCTTCCACAAAAAAAAAAGTGATAAGTCAACCACAAAATTCACAAACTGCATGAAAAGACACCTCATAAAAGAGGACATTTGGATGGCTAACAAATACATGAAGAAATAAAGCAAATAAATGAGGAAGCAATTAAAGAGATGCAAATAAAAACAACAATGAGATACCATCTCACTCCACCAGCTACAGCTACGTTTACTAAAATAGCAAACAAAAACACAATGGAGAGATGGAAAAATAAAAAACAAACCAACATCCCAAAACAAAATAAACGATCAGACAAAAATGTTGGAAAGGATGTGAAGAAACTGGCACTGTTTTAAGATCTTAAAATGGTACAATTACTACGGAAGGCAGTTTGGCATTTCCTCAAAATGCTGAACATAGAAATCCCTTCTGAACTAAGTATTCCACTGTTAGGAGTATATCCCAAGGAAATCAGAACTGAGATATAGATATGCATGTCTATGTTCATAACAACATTATTAACAATAGCAAGAAATGGAAGTAATCTAAATGCTCACCAATAATGAGCAATGAAGTAAGGAATTGTGACATATTCACAAAATAGAATACTATTGTAGCAATAAAGAGCAATGATTTCATAAAATACTACCTAATATGGGAGAGATTGGAGAGCATTATTTTGAGTGAAATACATCAGTTCCATAAAGACAAATACTGCTTAAGAGCACCATTGTAAAAACAGAAAGATAACTGAGATAGATGGATAGATAGATAGATAGATGATAGATGTTTTCAAAAGGCAAAAGGGTGAGACAGAATAAGGGGAAGGGGAGAAAATCACTACAATACCATAGGGTAGGTGGGCAAAGAAGTGAAGGAATAGGAAACATTAAATGGAGTCTTGAAAAGATGGTGACAAAAGGCATAGTTCACTAATAATTATCTAAAATACATGTATGAATAATTGTATAAAACAATATATATTAAAGGAGCATAATGCATATGAATAATTGTATGCAATCTAATCAATGGAGGGGATTAAGGAATACCACAATGGTGGTATCTGGATAGAAATTGCATTGTATTTTTAAATTTTGTAAATTGCTTACTTCCAAAAACAATGCTAAGTCTTCTATTTGTATTTATGTAAATTATATTCCTGTCAAAATACTACAATATTTTTTCAAAATATGGAATAAGCAATCACCAAAATAATATGGAAATGAAAAGGACCCCAGATAAGAACAGAGCTACTATAGAAAATATGTAGATAAGAAGCTTTCATATTCTTGGATTTCAAAAGCTACTTTTTTTTTTTAAAATATGGAACGCTTCACGAATTTGCGTGTCATCCTTGCGCAGGGGCCATGCTAATCTTCTCTGTATCGTTCCAATTTTAGTATATGTGCTGCCGAAGCGAGCACTATTTTTTTCTTTTTTTAATTATTATTAATTTTAGTAAAAGTTTACAGAGACTTTGGGTTACCATTCATTCATTGTTGCACTTTTCTCCCTGCCAACCTCCCCCCAGTTCGCTCTTCTCTTTAAAAAGTAAAATAAAAATTCTTTCATTGTTATACAATCCGTCCCCCCAAGTCCACTCCAGTATGCAGCCTTTGTTCTGGACACCTGTAATGACAATAATACCTAATCATATACCTCTTTTAAATAGTTCTCTTCTTCATCTATTTCAATGCAGTATACATAATTTATCCTGTCTTTCTCAGTCTCCCTCGACCAACCCTGGTGTCAGTCCCATTTTTAAAACAGTGGTACTATGCAGTATTTTTCCTTTTATGACTGAGATATTTCACTCAGCATAATCTCCTCCATGTTCACCCATTTGGTAAAATATTTCATGAGTTCCTTGTTTTTCAATGCAGTGTAATATTCCATTGTATGAATATACCACAGTTTCTCTATTCATTCATTTTTTTTATTGGGCACTTAGGTTGTTTCCAACTCTTTGCTGTTGTAAACAAAGCCACGATAAACATGAGTGTCTATCTATCAAATGCTACTATGAAGCCATCATAAGCTGAATAACATGGGACTTGTACAATTGACAGAATAAATTTGAGGACACAGAAATAAATCCATCTAGAAAAGGACAATTGATCTTTGATAAAATATCTTAAGTGGGGGAGAGATAGTGACTTTAACAAATGTTGCAAGTAAAATTAAGTATTGAATTACAACAAACCAATACCTATATTTGAAATCATATACAAACTCTAACTCAAGGCAGATCAAAGATCTCAGAGTAACATTAAAATTATAGAGGTTATTAAATAAACGAAACATAAGGCAAGTTCAGGAGACTTCAGGTTAAATTGAATAGCAAATATAAGTTATATAAGGTCAACAGAGGATAAAATAGATGCTTGCAACCTCCTAAAATAAAATTTCTATATATTTCAAAATAGTTGTCCAGAAGAATAAAAAGAGAATCTATAGAGTGAGGAAATATTTGCTAATGACATATTTGATAAAGGATTCATTTCTAAAATTTACATAAAACTCTAACACCTTAAGGAAAAAAAAACCTCATTCACAAAGTACGCAGAGTACATGAATAGACATTTCACTAAACACATTCAGATGGCCAAAAAGCATATGAAGTTATGTTCAAGATCACTATCAGTGAGATGCAATTCAAAACAATAAGATACCACCTCACCTTAGTGAAAACAGCAGTCTTTAATAAAACATTAAGCAGCATATGTTGGCAAGGATGTTGAGAGTTTGGAACTCTCCTGCACGGTTTATGGGAAAGTAAAATGGTGCAACAAATACTGTAAGCAGTTTGGGGCTTACTTGTTATTGTTATGTGCCATCAAGTTGATTCTGACCCATAGTAACCCAATGCACAAGAGCTTTGAACCCTGCTCTATCTTGAGCCAATTTCATTGTCTCTGACACACCTACCCCCATTGTGCCAGTAAGAAATCGAGTCATCTCATCCAGCTTCTTCCTGTCTTGTGCTACCACTCCACATTTCCAAGCAAGATTTCTCTAAGGACTTGCCCCTCCTTGCAACATGGCCAAAGTATGTCAGACAAAGCTTCAAAATCCTAGCCTCACAGACGCAGACTCATTTCACCCTCTCTAGGATGACCTATTTGTTCTCCTGGCAGTTCATGGTACATTCAATACCCTTCTCCAGCACCACAGCTCAAAGGCATCAATTCTTCTATCATGCTTAGTCATTGCCCAGTTTCTCATGCATAACTAGTAATTGTAAAGATCAATGGCCTGGATCCCACACCCCCTTACTCTCCAGACTGGCACTGTTGCTCTTCAGTGTTCTGGAGATTTTCCCCAGTGCATTTGGTCTTCTGATTTCCTGGCTGGTAATACCAAGAGTGTTGTGTGTGTGGTCAAAAAAACTGAAGTTGTTAACAATTTCAATCACTTCACCGTCTGTCATGATGCTGCCAATCAGCCCAGAAGTGAGAATCTTTGTTTTCTTGATGTCGAGTTTTAATCCATATTGAAGGTTACAGACCTTGACCTTCTGTAGCAAATGCTTCAGGTCCTCCAGATTTGGTTGTATCACCTCCATAATGGAGGTTGTTCATGAGTCTTCCTCCAATTCTGATGCCACATACCTCGTCATAGAGCTGAGCTTCGCATCCCTGGCATACATACATCTTTCCTGATTTTGTACCATACAGTGTTTCCTTGCTTTGTTCTGACGTCTGGCTCCTGGTCCAAGAATACATTTCTCATGAGCAAATCATGTGTTCTGGGATTCCCATTTTTCTCAAAATTAGCCACTGTTTGTTGTAATCCACACAGTCAAATGTCTTTGCATAGTGAATGAAACTCAGGTAGGCATTCCTTTTGTACTCTCTTCTTTAATATTATGGCCAATTATATCCCTATAGTATAATATCTCTACTGTCATGACCTCTTCTAAACCCAGCCTGCACATCTGGTAGTTCTCTCTTGATGTGCTTTTCCAGTCATTATTGGATAATTTTCAGCAGAATCTTGCTTGCATATGATATTAATGATATTGTTTGATAATTTTCACACTCTATGGGTCACTCTTTTTTTTTTTAAATAGGAACAAATATAGCTATCTTCCAGCCAGTTTGCCACGTGGTTGTCCTCCAGATTTCTTGGCACAAATTGGTGAGTGCATCAACGGCAGCATCTGTTTATTCAAATAAGTCAATTGGTATGCCATCAATTCCTGGGGACTTGTCTTTTGCCAATTCCTTCAGAACAGTTTTAACTTCCTCCTTTATTACCATAAGCTCTAGATCAGACATTGTTTTATAAAATTCTTCTGTGTCAGTCAATTTTATTTTTTTTGGCATAGTGACTGTATACTTCTTTAATCTTTTTTTTAATGCTTCCTAGATGATTTGATATTCTTCCCCAAAACTTCCTTAAGTATTGCAATTTGTGGCTTGAATTTGTTCTTCAGTTCTTTCAGCTTAAGAAATGCTGAGCAGGTTCAACCCTTTTGATTTTCTGACTTCAGCCCTTTGTACATTTCATTATGATACTTTGTCTTCCCACATTGCCCTTTGATACCTTCTATTCAACTCCTTAACTTTTCAATTTTTTTTCTTTGCTTTGGCTTTTTTAATTCTAGTGCAATATTCAGAGTCTCTTCTAACACCCATATTTGTCCTTTCTTCCTACTCTGTCTTTGTAATGACCTTTTACATTCTTCCTGGATAATATTATTGGTAGCTTTCCAAACCTCAACTGGTCTACACTCATTAGTATTCAAGGTCTCAAACCTATTACGGAGGTGGTTTTGAAATTCAGATGGGATAGACTCAGGCTTAAATTTTGGTTTCTATTGACTTGATTTAATCTTCTTTAGCTTGAGTTTGAACTTACATATAAGCAGTTGATAGCCTGTTCCACAATCAGTACCTGGTCTAGTTTTCACACCTGCTATTAAGCCTCTCTAGAGAGTCTTTCCACAGATACAGTGGATCTAATTGCTGCAAAAATATATCAAGAGGTGAAATCTGCATGTATAGTTTGTATTTACATTTCTTATAAAAATTATTTTCAAGTACATAGATAAATGGAACAGAATTAAGAACCCAGAAATAGACCCAGCTATTGATGGTCAATTGATATTTGATAAGAAATCAAAGCTCTCAAATGGGGAAATGATAGCCTCTTCAACAAATGGTGCTGGAAAAACTGGACTTCCACTGACAAATGGGACCTTCTAAAAATTAAATTCCTATACACATCTAAAACCTTCTCCAACCGATTAAAAAGGGAAGCCACAGATTGGGAAAAATATTTGGTAATGACATGTCAGATAAGGGACTTATATCTAGAGTTTATAAAATACTCAAGCACCACAACAATATAAAGGTAAATAACCCAATTGAAAAATGGGCACAGGATATGAACAGACACGTCATCAAAGAAGACATTCAGATGGCAAACAAACACATGAAGAAATGTTCGAAATCTCTAGCTTTAAGAAAGATGCAAATCAAAACAACTCTGAGATATCATCTCACCCCAGTAAGAATTGCAAAATTTAACAGAGCAGCTAACAACAAATGCTGATGAGGCTATAGAGAAACTAGAACCCTTATTCATTGTTGGGGAGTGTAAAACTGTGACACCATTAGGGAAGGCTGTATGGCACTCTCAAAAAGTTGCAAATAGAAATACCATTTGACCCAGCAATTCTGCAACTGGGAATATACCCTAAAGAAACCATAACTGCCACCCAATTAGATATATATATGCACACCCATGTTTGTTGAAGCTTTGTTCACAATAGCAAAGAGTTGGAAACAACCTAATTGTCCATCAACAAAGGAATGGATAGAGAAGCTCTCCTATAGTCACACAATGGAATACTATGCTGCATTGAAAAACAAGGAACTCATGCAATATCATTCAAAATGGGTGACCCTGGAGGACATTATGCTGAGTGAAATATCTGAGTGACAAAAGGACAAATACTGCATAGTGCCACTGTCGTAGAACAGGACTGACCTTGGGGTTGGGGGAACACTGAGAATGATTGGCTAAATTATGTATACTGCATTGAAACAGATGAGGGAGAAAACTGTTTAAAAGCGATATGTGATTAGGTTTTAGGGTCATGACAAGAGTCCAGAATGAAGGCTGTATAGTGGAGTAGACTTGTGGTGAGGGGTGGTGGCTTGTATACCTATGAAAGAATTTTTCTTTTACTTTTCAAAGAGAAGAGTGAACTAGAGGGAAGAGGTGGGCAGGGAGAAAATTGCAACAATGAATGAATAGAAATCCAATGTCTCTGTAAATGGTCATTAAAATTAATAACGAGACACAAACAAACAAAAACAAAAACAAAAACCCAAGACAAACAAAACTGCACTTCCACCTGCAGAAAGCTGAAACAGGAACCACATCTCACACCATACACAAAAATCAACTCAAGATGGATGAGAGACCTGGGAGTGAAGCCCAAAACGAAAATGTTTTTAAGAGACAAACTGGGATTAAGTTTAGAAGCCCTAGTCCAAGGCATGAAGAAACTGCCAAATACAACCAGAAATGAACAATCTGAAGAGGATAAAGTTGATGGATGAGGCCTTCTAAAGATTAAATTCATGTGTGCATCAAATACATTTTCCAACAGAGTGAAACAAAACCTACAGACTGGGAACAAACATTTTATAATACCATCTCAGACAAGAGTCTTATAACAAAAGTTTACAAAATATTCCTGGGCCTCCATAAGAGAAAAAAAAGACTGATAATCCAATTATAAAATAAACAAATGACATGGAAAGAATTTTCAAAGGGGAAGATATTTGAATGGCAAACAGACACATGAAGAAATGCTTTAAAACACTGGCAATAAGAAAGATGTAAATCAAAACCACAATGAAATACCATCTCACTCCAGTAACAGTGGCAAAGTTTAACAAAAGGGCAGCAAGTAATAAATGTTGGAAAGGATGTGGCAAGAAGAGAACTCTTACACATTGTTGGTGGGATTGTAAAATGGTATAAACCTTTTTGTATTTTGGAAGACAATTTGGCACTTCCTCAAAAAGCTGAACATAGAAATCTCATATGACCCAGCTATTCCACTACTTGGAATATACCCTGAGAAAATGAAAACTGAGGCACAGACAGAGATTCTTACACCAACGTACTTAGCAGCATTATTCACTATCACAAGAAAATGAAAACAGCCCAAATGTCCAACCATAATGAATGGACTGAGAAATTATGGCACATTCTCACAATGGAATAATATTATGTAGCACGCAGAAGCAATGATTTTGTAAATTATTACCTAATTGTGAAGGACTGGAAAGCATTATGCTGAGTGATGAATTCAGCCCTACAAGGATAAATATTGTAAATTATTGTAGAGTGAGTACAGGGATCCAGGAAGGATGGGAGAGGTTGGAAGCAGAGGGATGAGGATTATGAGATTGTACAATTTGCTGGGTGTGGGGATGACGGAAACTGAAAAATTTGTTCCTGAAAACAATGTATTCTAATCTTGTAAATAAACTAGTTGTTATTCTTGTTTTTGTTAAGTGCCATAGAGTCATAGACTCACTAAGTTGTGCCAAGAAATCTGGAGAACAGCCACCTGGCCAAATGACTGAAAAAGATCAATATTTATTCCCATTCCAAAGAAAAATGACCCGAAAGAGTGCAAATTATCAAACGGCATCATTACTACCACAAGAAAGCAAGATTCTGCTGAAAATTATCCAAGAATGTTTGGAGCAATATGTCAACAGAGAACTGCCTGATGTGCAGGCTGGATTTAGAAGAGGTTGTAGTACTAGGGATATTATAGCTAATGTTAGATGGATCTTGGCAGAACAAAGAGAATACCAGAGGAATGTCTATCTGTGTTTCATTGACTATGCAAAGGCATTTGACTGTGTGGATCACAACAAGCTGTGGCTGACTCTGAGAAGAATGGGAATCCCAGAACATTTGAGTGTGCTTATGTGAAACCTATATTTGGACCAAGAGGCAGTCGTCAGTCAGAACAGAGCAAACAGACACTACATGTTCAAAATCAAGAAAGGGGTCCTCCAGGGATCTAGTCTGTCTCCATACCTTTTCAATCTGTATGCAGAACAGATCATTCAAGATGCTGGGCTGTGTGAGGATGACATCAGGATTGGTGGAAGAGTCATCAACAGCCTGTGTTATGCAGATGACACAATCCTGCTTGCTTAAACTAAGGAGAACATGAAGAACTTGCTGCAGGGGGAAAATCAGCTGTCAGGGACCTCTCCAGAGTGCTGAATAGCAACAACATCAGGCTGGAGACTAAGGTGCACCTGACCCAAACTACAGTCTTCACAATTGTATGCTATGCAATGAAGAGTTGGGCTGTGACTAGGGATGAGAGAATGAGAATTGATGCTTTTGAGCTGTGGTGCTAGAGAAGAGTATTGAATATGCCATGGATATCTAGGAGAACAAACAGGTTTGTCCTGGAGAGGGTGAAGTCTGGTTGCTCCTTGGAGTCAAGGATTCTGAATCTTTGTCTGTCATACTTTGGGAATGTTGCAAGGAGGGACTGGTCCTTGGGAAATCATGTTTGGGAAAATGGAGAGACAGTGCAGGAGAGAAAGACCCTCGATTAGATGGATTGATTCTGTGAGTGGAGTGGTGGGAGTGAGTGTATCAGCGACAGTGAGATTGGCACAGGATAGAGCAGCATTTAGGGTTCTTTATATAGGGTTGCTATGAGTTAGTTGTAAGCGACTTGATGGCACATAAGAACAACAACAACATACAGGAGCAATGATTTTGTAAATCATAAATGTGTCAGTATGTACAGATTTGAGTTAATAATAATGTATCAATATTCAGTTAATTCATTGTAAGAAAATGTACCATGCCAACACAAGTTATTAGTAATATGGAAGGTTCTGAACATTTTAGAAATTGTCATCAATGCATTGAAATGAATGTATCTGAATTGTTGAATAGAAATTATTTGCTCTATAAATTTTGTGATCTAAATTATCACTCAAGTTACAATAAAAAGTTGGAAAAAATCAATTGATATAACATATGTAAAGAGATATTCTCCTTAGTTCTAGCCCCTTCTTTGATTAAGGTCTTAGAAGTATACAAGTTATCAAAAGTGGAATTGTTGGTCTTTGCCGATTCAGATGAAATAAAATCAAAACTATCAGTTCAAGGACTAATTTTTAGTGTTGTTATTAAGTGCCATTGAATCAAGTACTACTCATAGTGACCTTGTGAACAACAGATCTAAACACTGACCTATTATCATACTCAACATATTTGAGCCCATTTTACCGACACTGTACCAATCCCTCTTGTTGAGGGTCTTCCTTGCCTTCACCCCACCTTACCAAGTATGATGTGTCTTTCCAAGGAATAGTCTCTCCTAAAAATAGGTCCAATATATGTGAGACAAAACTTTGCCATTATTGCCTCCTAGGAAGTAAGTCTTGGAGAAATTGCAACCGGAGACCAAGGACTAATGGATCACTTGAATTTAAGTCTCTTTTGAACTAGTCTCAGAAGAACTAGGTGATGACAGGCTACCCTGCTGAATGGGATGAAAAGAAACACAACAGAATAAAAGAAACATGGAAAAATTAAAAGTATTAAAGGATATTAGGTTTTCTAGTCCAGTAAAGATATCTGTAACCACAAAACTACGGCCCTTAGTCACCCTCCAAGTTTCAAACAAAAATCATCCCTTGGGCTTAACTCTCAAGCAAACAATAATCAGTTTTGTAAACTGATAAATCAATAAAATCAAGGAATAATGTACTCCTTACAACAAACAACTACACAAATAAAAATGGCAGCATTTTGCCCAGGGATAAACCTCAGAAGGCAGGAAGTGATAGGAAAAATGAAACAGTGGACATGAAAAATACTGGAAAGAAGTCAGAAGTTGTTGTTGATATGTGCTGTCAGTCAACCACAACTCATACTGACCCTGTGATCTGAACCCTGTGCCATTTTCACCACCTCTGTGAGCCCATTGTTACAGTCACTGTGTCAATTAACTGTGTTGAGTGTCTTCCTGTAATCTTCACCTTTTCCAACATGATGTCTTTTTTTCCAATGACTGGCCTCTCTTAACATGTCCAAAGTATGTGAGACAAATCTTCACCATCCTTGCTTCCAAGTAGCTCTCTGGTTGCATATTCTTCAAGACATATTTTTGGCACTTTGGAATTCTATAGGATATTTAGTACTTTTCTCCAGCACCACAATTCAACAGATTCATTTCTTCTTATGTCATCCTTAGTCACTGTTCAATTTTCAAATGCCTAGCAAATAATTGAGAAGATTGTTTGCTTTAATCAGATACACCTTAGTCTTTAAACTTCCATTGTTGCTCTTTAGCAGTTTGGAGAGTTGCTTGACAGCAGAGTTTCCCAATGCAGCATATCAGCTGATTTCTTGACTACTGGAACCAGTGGTGCTAATTGTGTTTGTGGCTGTTGTTGTAGTTAGGTGCCATCTAGTCAAGTGTGACCTAAGCAAGCCGATGAACTCTGTCCAATCCTGTGCCATCCTCACTATCTCTAGCACACTGAAGCATATTGCTCCAGTTACTGTGCCAGCCTACCTGGTTGAAAGTATTCCTCTTCTTCACTCTCCTTCTACCTTTCCAAACATGATGTTCTTCTCCAAGGAATACCTCTCCTACCAATATGCCCAAAGTATGAGACACAAAGCTTCGTCAGTATTCTGGTTGCACCTTCTCCAAGACATATCTGTTTGTTCTTTTGGCAATCAATGGGATATTCAGCACTCTTCTTCAACTTAACAATTCAAAAGCATTAATTCTTGTCATCTTTATTCATTGACCAGATCTCAGGTGCATAGCAAGTGACTGAAAAGACCGTGGCTTGAATAAGGCACTCCTTTGTCCTCATACTGACAGAATTGCTCCTCAGTATGGAGAGGTCGCTCACTACAGACTTCCCAATTCAATACATCTTCTGACTACCTGACTGCTGGCACCAAGTGTATGGATTGTGGATCCAAGTAATATGAAGTCAATGACAGTCTCAATCCTTTCTCTCTCCATCATGATGTTGCCTATGAATACCCTGGTGAAGATTTTTTTTTTAATTTCTTGGTGTTTAGATACAATCTAAGTGAAAAGAATGCTTTTAAAATGTGTGGTTTATAATGTATAAAATAACATAATATTGTAAATTCTTGATCAGAAAATCAATTTACTCTGTCAGCTCTCACACAAATCACAATAAAGACAGGTTTTTTAAAAAAAACAAAAACAACACAACAGGCTAAAATGAGAACAAGAATCACAATCAAGGTAGGAATCAGATTCACTCTAAGATGGTTTGTCTGTTTAATAAGAATGAAAACCCTACCCTAATGCTGAGCAGCCTAGTTCAGACTCTCATCTTGGGAGGGAAAAGTTTTATTCTCTCTTTTTTTTTTTTAAAGTTTTATTCTCAAGTTCATTGACTTGATAATTGCATAGTTCTGAGATAGAGTTTCATATTTACAAATGGATGTGCTAAGAGACTCAAGATACGACATATTAAATTTACTGTTGGAACTATCAGGATTTTTGGTGCTGCTTAAGTTACTCTATTCTAGTTGTAATGAGATTTGAGCCGCAAGGTGGCATTACTTGAGTTTCCCTAAATTCTTATTTCAAGAGAGGTTTGTTGGTTTTAGCTGTCATCTAGACAAGCTTCAAGTCATGGAAACCTCATGAACCACAAAATGAAAAATTACTCTCCATTGTTTATCATTCACATGATTTCCAGCAAGTTTGAGCACATTCATGTTGTTATTATGCCTACTTACTTCCTCAAGAATCTTCCTCAGCTTTACTAGCCCTTTATTTTCCCCAGCATGATGTCTTCCTCCAGAAATGAAATAAGCCAAGCACATTCTGCTGACGTCTGTAAGATTTTCCTGGACTCTTTTTCTGCAGTAGACACCAGGCCTTCCCCTCTTTGTCTGGGAGCTCTGCCGAAGGCCTTCCGTGAACGGTCTGGTTGGTGTTTGAAACACAGATGGCATAATCTATAGCATCATAGCAACACACAAGACACCATAGTACTACAAACTAGCAGATAGGAAGAGTGAACTTTAAAGAATTGTCCTAGGATATATCTAAAACTCATTTATTTAAACTCTTTAAATAGTGTACTCTTTTTCTATTTTCCAAGACATTAGCAGTTTTGAATGTGAAAGATGTCGCACTGTAACTCTAGAACAATTGATTTCCTCCACACTTTGTAAAGTGGGATATCAAAGAATGTAGAATGCTACTACTGAAGGGAAACTTAGGGCTTGTATGAATGTTCCCCTCAGAAGCTTGAGTAATTTGTCTAGGTCAACCAACTCATAGCCAAGTCAGGCTTTCTGACTCCTGTCTTGGCAACTCTTCCACTCTAAGAAGAAAGAAAACATAGGCAGGGATTCTGAGGAGTCAGAAATGAGAAAAACCCAGGTCATCTTTTCCACCCTTTAAAAAATATTGTTCTACCACATTTTGGCTTCTGTAGCAGAAATCTCTAATGTGATTATGCAGCTTTATATAATGCATTATTGTGAAACACAGAGCCTTTACAACTAAATGAGCTGTAGCCTTTGTTAAACTGTGTGTGTCTATGATAATCTGGCTTCATTAAAATCCTTCTAAATGAAATAGATCCACCCCATCCCCCTTTCATTTAAAACAAATAGAAGAGGGGGAAAAAACTCAAGTAGATTCCTTTTTGAAAGTAGGTCCACTAGAAGTTAACTTGTTTAAATTTTACTTACAAATAAAGAATAGAGGGAAGGTCCATGCTACCCTCTTGTTATATTTAACTAGATTTCCCTACAAGATTTTTTAATTATATTTTTTAAACTATGGGATCCAAAAGGTTTTGTGGGGGATGCAAGCAAAAACACAAACTGATGCCCATTTCCTCTCATTTTCCACGTGTTTCCTTTGGTTAAGCAAACACTCTAAAAATATAAAAAGTTTCATGTGTTAGGGAAACTCTCTGAAAGGCAATGGAATTGTTTGTACTTGGTTCCTGCACCAGAAGATTTATAGTACAAGCTGCTGAGTTATGAAGCTTGCCTCAACTCAAAATTATTTGTATAGTTTGATTGTACAATGAACTAGCACTAAGTCAAATTAATAAGAAGTTTTTGGCCAGTAACCATGGGTTTCTCCCTGGGTGAGCATGATTACCATAGGAAACAAATACAGCAGTAGAGGACTGTTTTGCATAATGTACATTCTCTAAAATGTATCTCATATTAAAGGTGTATTCCCACCACTGTTAACATTTTGCCATGACTATTTTTCATGTAGCTCTGGACATTTCACCAATATTTCAACTATAGGAGGGTCACCCTTGGTGGATAGATTTCAGCACAACACTGAAAGATGAACATTCTGGATATCTTCTAAAGATTAGGCAAGAAAATGACAATGGATAACAAAATTTCCAATATATGAACTTGCTAGAATATAATGCACTTAACATGCACAATAGTTATGAAGATGACACAGAACAGGGACCATTTTGTTCTATTTTTTTTTTTTTTAAGAATGTCTTGGGCCAGAGCTGATTCTTTGGCAGCTAACAAAAAGATAGGAACAGTTGAGTATTTATCATTACTAGTGCTGATTACAAAATAAACAAAGTAAGCATTCACTCACTTAAGCTAACTTACTAATCATCAGGAAACTATTTCACATTTCCCCACCATAACAAAGAGTCTGCTTCTAGATATGGCTTCCATCCATCCCTACCATCTCCATAGCACCTTCCTACAATATCAAGAACTCTTTTTAAATGTACAGTCTATGAAATGTTTACTATAAGCAAATAATTGGTGAACCTCATGCGAAATTGTTCAATATAGATTAGTAAGCAAGCACAAGTCAACCAGTTCTTACCTCACTTATCGATTAATCCAGCCCCAGACATTGCAATAGATAAGCAAACAAAGTCTTATATGGAAAAGCATTTGGTGACTTGCCCAAAATGTCTCATGCCAATTCTTCATAGTTGGTTGCATTTACTAGTTTTAATCATTCTGATTTGAACATCATACTGAGGGTAATTGCTCTTATCAGAAATTTTTTATATCAGGGAATTGCAGGAACCAAAGATAATAATTTTTAATCTTGAGTGTACATGAATATAATTTTGATCTTTAATGATAAAAATATTTGCCCTGATAGATTAATAGAAATAGCATATAAAACAGTGCTTAGAAGCAAAGTTCTATTAATAGCATTTTCTTGAGTGCCTATGGTCTGATCTGACAAAGGCCCACCAGGTGATAAAAGAGATGCTTATTTATCAGCCTAACATGACATGTCAGGAATGACGTAGCTGAGGGAATTTCTGAAATAGTGGGTTGTTATTGTTGTTAGATGTCATCAAGTCCACAGTCACTCACAGTAACAATATAAAGAACAGAGCCTTACCCTGTCCTTCACCATCTCTAATGTGCTTAACACCATTGTTAAAGCCACTGTGTTAATCCATTAAGTTGAGGTATTCCTCTCTTTCTTTGACCCTCCACTTCCCTTGGCTTGATGTATTTTTTCCAAAGTATTGACATAACTTTTCACCATTTTTGCCTCAAATACAACCTCTTGTGAGTACCTTAAGCATCTTTTAGTATATTGGCTGCTATTGTCTCTTCACTGTCTATCCAATTGTACTTAGAAGATGGAAAGCAGACTTCTTCCTAAATAACTGGGTAGGAACGACATCCTGGCTCTTTTAATAGTAATTTCTCAATTCACTTAGAAGTATTTATTAAGAATTGCCAAAAGTGAAACCTGAGGATTGGCTTTGGAACTCAACTATCATTATTTTACCGAAGTTAATTATAGGTCTTTAAGAGATTACAGAGTCCTAAGTGGTACAAATGATTAAACACTTTATCACTAGCCTAATATTGGGTAATTTAAATATACTAGAGGAACTTCAAAAGTCAGACAGAATTGACCTTCTGGTTGGTATAAATACTTAACAGGTTTTGCCACTTAAAATGAGAGATTGAAGCCAATTGGAACATCAGAAAAAAAGGCTTGATGATTTATCGTTTAAAAGCCAACCATTGAAAACTGGAGAGAGCATAGTTCTGCTCTGAAACCTAGGCAAGCCATCAAAGTCAACTCCATGGCACCAGGCTTATAAGAAAAGCCTCATCACAACACTGGAAAATATCTTTTTTGTTCTCATTTTTTCCTCAAATGGTAATGAATTGTTAGAGGAAGGATAAATTATTGTGCTACTCATAGCAAACAAATGGAAGATTGAACCATCAGGATTGAAGGAAGATTCATCATTACCCAGGTGACACAATCTTGCTTGCTGAAAGTGAGGACCTGAAGTGCTTGCTGCAGAAGGCTAAGCATGATAACCTTCAATATGGTCTGCATCTCAAAAGTCAAGAAAATAAAAATTCTGGGCACTGAACTGATAGGCAACATCATGATAAACAGGGAAAATATTGAAACTGCCAACCACTTCATCTTACATCCACAAAGAATATACTTGGTACCAGTAGCCAGGGCATCAAAAGACATGCTGGGCTGGGAAAGTCTGTAGTCCAGGACCTCCCAAAATTATTGAGAAACAGTGATGTCAAACTGAGAACTAAGTTTCCCTTCTTTAATGCCATGATCTTTTCAGTTGTTTTCTAAGCATTTGAGGCCTGGACAAAAATAAAAATGACAGAAGAATAACTGGTGCCTTTGAGCTGTAGTATTGGAGAAGAGTACTGAATATACTATGGACAGTCAAAAGAACAAACAGATATGTCTTAGAAAAGTTCAGCCAGAAAACTGTTTGGCAGCAAGGATGATGAAGCTTCGTCTCACATAGTTTGGACATGTTGCTAGGGTACATTGGTCCTTGGAGAAGCACATCATGCTGAACAATCGTGCACAAAGGTGGAGGGATAGTGCAGTAAAGGAAGATTGTTTTTGAGTCTTCCTTCAATTATGATGCCACATTCCTCCTCATAAACTCTAGTCTCTCGAATGATCTGGTTCCACATATAGATTAAAAAAGTATGGAGACAAGATGTATCTCTGATGCACACCTTTGAAGATTTTGAACCATGCAGTTTCCCCCTCTTCTGTTCTGGTGACTGTTTTCTGGTCCAAGGATAGGTTTTGGATGAACACAATCAGGTGTTCTAGAATTCCCACACTTCTCAAGGTTAGCCACAACTTGATATTATTCACATAGTCAAATAAAAAAAAAGTTATATATAAAAAATAAAACCAAGTCCTCCTGGTATCAACTATTTGTCTTGAGGGGGAATTATTAGTTAATGCTTATATATTCTTATTGAATGATCAATTTAATAAAAATTTTAAAAATATGCTAATTTTATCTCAGAGGAAGATAGTTAAAATTTGTTATGTATTAATATTATAATAGAGTGCTCTGGTGGCCTAATGGAAAGGAGTTTTACTACAATTTCAAAGGCATGTAGTTTGAACCCACCAGTTTCTCCACAGGAGAAGTATGGGCAATTTCCTCCTGTGCAACGCACTGTCTCCTAAAGTGTGCTAGAGGATCAGCTACGATTTAGATCTGACTCAATGGCACACAACAATAGTGATAATAAAAACTTGCAAAATGAAGAAATAATATGAATATTCAGTAGCAACTAAAGAGATTTTTTTTTAAAGTGTTAAGTGCACCAATGTTCTTCTCATGTTCGTAGGGCTTTCTACTCCCTATTATTTCAAAAGAGATTTGTTAGCCTTGATTCTATGAAATAGCATGAAGAAGAAAGAGGCATCAGAATTGGAGGAAAGCTCAGCTACCGCCTATATTTTGTAAATGACAAAGGCTTGTACCAGAAAGCGAAGACGACTTGAGACAAGAAGATAAGAACTACAGCCTTCAATATCGATTACATCCCAACATTGAAAAAACAAAAAAACCTGATCACTGGCCTAATAGGCAATATTGTAACAGATGGAGAAAAGAGACATTGTCAGAAATATATGATTAGGTATTGTTTTTGTGAGAACAATCCAGAATAAGAGATGCAGAGTCAAGTGGACAAGGGGTGGCGTGGGGGATTGTACAACAATGAAAGAATTTTTTTTCAAAGAGAAAAGCGAACTGGGTGGGTGGGCAGGGAAGAAAATATGCAACAATGAATGAATGGAAATCCAAATTCTGTATAAACTTTCACTAAAATCTTAATTAAGAAATAAGTAAATAAAGGAAAACAAAAGTTTATTTTATTTGAATCCAAAATCAACTTTTGTGATAAACGCAGTCAAGAAATCAAGACATGCTGCATTGGAAGAAACTTGTCAAGGCCTTATTTAAAGAGTTAAATAGAAAAGATATCCATTTAAAGGCTAAAGAGTACCTGATTCAAACTGCGTTATTTACAGTTTCTTGTGGTATTTGAGAACAGTACTGAAAATCTCATGGATTTCCGTAAAGAACAGAGATTAGTCTTGGAGGAAGTGCAATCACAGGGTTCCTTAGCGGTAAAAACAGTAAGATCTTCATCACATATTTTGGGCTTGTTATCAGTACTAACCAGTCCTTAGAAAAAGACATCGTGCTGGGAAAAGTGAAGGGTCATTGAAAGAGAGGATAACTCTCAACACATGGATTGATACAGTGACTAGAATAATAGACATGAGCTTGGCAAAGATCTTGAAAATGGTGCAGAGTAAAGGGAAGTTCGGATCTGCCATTCTTAGAGTCACTATCAGTTGTGGTTGACTTAATGGCATCTAAGTTAACAATGTAACCTGACCCAATCTATTCGCTTCATACACTCACTTGCTCAAACTATAATATTAGGGGTGATACTCTAATTCTACTCCTCCATATTTAAACTATCACTACTCCTACTAAGTCACTTATAGGAAGGGGGGTTTTTTTGGCCTATTTTTATTCATCATCACTGTCACTTTTTATCCAGAACTACCCGTCATCTCACCTTAAATTGCTCCAGTAAGCATTTTACTCATCATATAAATTCCTCTCTTTACTCTCATCAATCTAAATAGTAAGAATGTGGTCCAGGAGCAATATTAGCATCATCAGGACCATGCTAGAACAGTAGACGCTCATGCTTACTCCAAAGCTACGGACTCAGAAGACACAATGCACATTTCAAAGGAATTGTCTTTGCACATTGTAGGGGAAGTATTTTATAAACCAGTCTTGCAGTATGCTAGAGTGCAATGGTTAATGAGATTGTGTGTCACTGAGCTTGTGGTTCCATATAGAAAAGCCTTGGAAGAAAAGCCTCAACATCTACTTAGATCAGTTACTAAAAACTCTAGAAGCACAGTTCTGCTCCGACACATGTCAGAATGCACTTGACAACAGCTGACTGAGCTTTTTAAGGAGTATAATTACAAAAATCACTGCAGTCAGTACATCTTTCTTTTGAGGAACTACTGATGAATTCTTACCACCTGCTTCTGGGCTGGCAGTATAACTCCTTACCTACCAGGCAACCTGACTTCATGGCTGTTGTTGTTGTGTGCCATCAAGCCAGAACCAACCCATAGCTGACTTTCCAGTGGGTTTTCAGAGGCCATAAATCACACAGGAGAGATTGACCAAACTTCTTTTATGTAGCAACTGGTGAATTCAAACTATTGCCTTAGGGATTGCAGTGAAGCTTCTTACAACTAAGTCATCAGAGTGCCTTCAGGACTTGTAATAAAAAATATCATGATAAATAAAGAAAAGCTTGAAGTTGTCAGGAATTTCATTTTACCTGGATTGATAATCAAAAGTCATAGAAGTAGCAACCAAGAAATCAAAGGATGTTTTATATCACTCAAATATGCTACAGAAGATCTGTTTAAAGTGTTAAAAATGCAATGATATCACTTTGATGACTAATATTTACTGACCCAACCCATGCCTTGTATGTGTGGCCGGCCCGTAATCTATGTAGAAATTGAACAATGAAAAGGAAGATTTTGTTGATGTCTTTGAATTAAGGTGTTCACAAAAAACAAACAAACAAACAAACAAACAAACAAACGAAACTATACTATGGACTGCTAGAATAATTGACAAATCTGTCTTGGAAGAAAAGTAAACAGAAAGTTCTTTTGAAGTAAATGTGGTGAAACTTTGCTTATACACTTTGGACATTATCAAGAGGGATCAGTTCCACGGTTGCTAAAGAGAAAAGTCCGTGGAAAAAAGAGGAAGATTCTGAAATGTTGGCTTGACTTAGTGGCTGCAACAATGAACATAGCAACCATTGTGAGGATGGCACAGGAGCAGGCTCAAATTAATCCTGTTGTTTGTGGAGTCACTGTGACTCAGAGCCAAATGAATAGCACCTACTGAGTGCTTAGGGGCTAGAATCCTTATGGTTTATTGATAATGATTAAGAATTACTATGTATTTCATATGGTTATGATATTTTCTTTCACTATCACACTTAAAATGTGTACGCCACTAGAGAGTGAAACTCCAAGTGGTATTTATACAAAGTGCAATCCCCGAGGGTATTTAAACAATTAAATTCCCTGCCATAAAGTCCATTCCTACTCATTGGGAACGTCTCTTGGACTTCTGAAGCTATAACTCTTAAAAGGAGCGTGCCCATTGTTTCAGGTAACTCTAGTTGTGTGGTATGCTGGGAGTAGTGCTACTAATCCACAGGGCTTGCCTTGCTGGGGTTCGAATCCACCAGCAGCTCCACAGGAGAAAGGTGGGAAATCTCCTCTGTGATTTATAGCCTTAGAAATGAATCATAGCTTCAGGGTCAGAGTCTTTTAGTGTCAACTCAACAGCAATGAGAATGAGAGTCAGTGAGTGAGTGAGTGAGTGAGTGAGTGAGTGAGTGAGTGAGTGAGTGAGTGAGTCCATCCTTTTCCTGAGTTGCTGCTGGTGGAGTCAAATCTCCCTGGAGATGTGAGGTCTTTCAAGTAGCAGTGCAATATGCTATGGCCTATACCACCTATACCACCAGAGCTTCCCAAATAAACTATTGTTATTATGTGTCATTGGGTCATGACTCATAGTGACCCTATGTGCAACAGCTTTGAAATCTATCCTGAGCCTGCTTTATTGTCTCTAAAACACCCCCATTTCCCCAGTCACTGAATCAATCTATCACATTAGGGATCTTCCTCTCCTGCACTTTCCTTCTAACCTCCCAAGCGTGATGTCCCTCTCCAAGGACTGATACCTCCTTGTAACATGCCCAATGTACCTCAGGCAGAGCTTCAGAATCCTTGACTCCAGGGAGAAGTTGGTTTCATCCTTTCCAAGGTAAACTTGTTTCTTCCAGCAGTCCATGGTATATTCAATACTCTTCTCAAGTACCACAGCTCAAAGGCATCAATTCTCCTTCTGTCATCCCTAGTCAGTGTCCAGCATTCTGATACATAACAAGTCATTGTGAAGACTATGGCCTAGAGAAGGCACAACTTTGTCTCTGGACTGATATCATTGCTCTTTAGTATTCTGGAGAGGTCCCTTACGATCAACTTTCCCAGTACAACTTGTCTTTTGATTTCCTGGCTGCTGATACCAACAGTGTTGATTGTGGAGCCAAGCAAAATGAAACTGTTAACAATCTCGATCTCTTCACCCACCTTCTATCATGATACTGACAATTGGCCCAGTAGTGAGAACCTTTGTTTTCTTGATGCTGATCTTCAATCCATATTGACGGCTGCAGTCATTGACCTTCAGCAGCAAATGCCTCAGGCCCTCCTCAAATTCAGCAAGCAAGGTTATGTCATCTGCATAATGTTGGTTGTTGATGAGTCTTTCTACAATTCTGATGCCATGATCCTCCTCCTAGAATCCAGACTCCCTGCTAATGTGTTCCTCATATAGATTGAAAAGATATGGCTATAGGATGCATCCCTGGCATACATTTTTCTAGATTTTGAACCATGCAGTGCTTCCTTGCTCTGTTCTGGCAACTGCCTCCTAGTCCAAGTATAGGTTTTACATAAGCACAAACAAATGTTCTGGGAGTCCATTCTTCTCAGAGTTAGCCACAGTTAGTTGTGATCCACATAGTCAAATGCTTTTGCATAGTCAATGAAACACAGATAGACATTCCTCTGGTAATCTCTGCTTTTAGCCAAGAGCCATCTAACATTAGCTATATCACTAGTACCATGACCTCTTCGAAACCCAGCCTGCACATCTGGCAGTTTTCTGCTGTGGTGCTGTTCTAGTCATTTTTTTATAATTTTCTGCAGAATCTTGCTTGTATGTGGTATTTATGATATTGCTTGATAATTTCTGCACCCCAGTTGACATATTTCAGAAAACAAATGCTCCCCTAGATGTGCTCACCAAGTTGTGCCAAGAAATCTTGAGGACTGGCCAACTGACTGGAAGAGGTCTAGATTTATTCCCATTCCTAAGAAAGGTGACCCAACAGAGTGTGGAAATTATCAAACAATCAAATCATTTAATTTCACCATCTCTCTCATTCTTGAAGTAGCAATAATGCAAATTACTCTACAGTGCTCCAGTCTTCACCTAATATGCTTTTCTCTGTAAAAACTACCTGTGTTCTATTTGGTAACTTTTTTTACACTATTTTATTTTCCTTTTAAAGGTACATGGTTTCAATTTACCAGCAGCTCCACAAGAGAAAGATGGTCGGTCTCCTCCCCTGTGACTAACTGCTTCTGCAAACCTGCTGAGGGGTGAGCTATGAGTCAGTCCTGACTCAGTTGTACATAACAATAATTAATCTTATAATCTCCTTTCTTCCAGTACAACAGAGTTCTCTAAATTTCTCCTTTCAATTTCTATGAAATGCAGTATAAGAAAATGGTTTGAATCATTAAAATTCCAAACTTGATGTGTGGCAATGGTGAAGGAAATGGGAAATATCCAGTGTGAAAAACAATGTATTAGAACTTTGTAAATAGACTCTCTGTGTGTGTAATTCCAAGCTTGCTATATTCTTTTGCATCCCATTGTGCTTACATTTCAAGTTGTTGAACAATTATCAAAGCCTAGATGAATTATTGGATGACTTCAAGGACATCATGCATGAAGGAAAAAAAAAGATCATAAAAACTCAGTAATTAACAAAAAGATCAAGATCGGTAACATTGAAGAATAAGAATCCAAGAATACTGAATTTTGTAAATAAGGAACTTGTATATAGACAAAGAGTTGTCATTCAAACAAAGTAAGACACCATTGTGCAGTTTAAATCAGAAAAAGGTATATGTCAGAGTTGTATTTCCTCCATATCTAGTCAGTGCGTATGCTGGGCAAATAATCAGAATAACTGGGCTCTATAAAGAATATAGCATCAAGATTGGAAGAAGACTCATCAACGATCTGTATTATGTAGATGGCATAACTTTACTTGCAGAAAGTGAAGAGGATTTGAAGTTTTTATTGAAAATCAATAATTGTAGCCTTTGGTGTGGATTATACCTCAACATCAAGAAAACAAAAATTCCCACATCTGGACCAATAGACAGTGTTATGATAAACGGAGCAAATAATAAAATTTTCAAAAACTTAATTTATACTTGGATCTATAAACCAGGCACTTGATTCAGGCCATAGTCTTCACAATTGTTTGCTATGCATCAGACAGCTGGACAATGACTAGAGATGATAGAAAGAGAGTTGATGCCTTTGATCTGTAGTGTTAGAGAAGAGTGTTGAATATGCCATAGACTGCCAGGAGAACAAACAGGCTCATCCAGCAGAGTGTGAGGCCAGGCTGCTCCGTGGAGGCAAGGATTCTGAGGCTTTGTCTAACATACTTTGAACACATTGCAAGGAAGGACCAGACTTTAGATGGGGACATCATGCTTGGAAGGAGGGAGAAACAGCACAAGAGAGCACAAGATCCTGGATGAGATGGATTGACTTAGAAACTGGGGTAATGGGGATAGGTGTCAGAGACAATGGAATTGGCTTAATATAGAGCAGGGTTGAGAGTTATTTGATATAGTGTTGCTATGAGTTGAAGTAGACTCGATAGCACATAATAGCAACAACATAGTCAACATTTGGGGATGAGGCAGTCAAGAAATCAATTAATCGATTTTTGTTCAAGGACTTTCTGAGCTTTCTAAAGAAGACGACAGTAAGTTTTTTAATAAGCTACATCTGACTCAAGTCATGGTATATTCAATTACTCTATATGGCCGCGTCTGCAGGCTGAGTGCGAGTGTCTCGTGAATCTGTGTCAGTTGGATGCTGCCTCTTGCGTCTTGAAGAGGTGCAAGTATGGAACACTCGGAGCGCTAGTGGCTTTCTTTTTGCCTCAGGTGGGTTTCAGCAGAGCATACTTGCCAGATGAATTGGGTGTCTCTGGCCCAGAGTTCACCAGCATTTTGGTGTGCTAGAATGACAAAATACAGTAGGGCCCAAGAACCGCAGGCCCTCAGGCCTACTTTTATTCGTTTTTGGTCAAACATTCTTCTAGGTCTTATAGCCCTAGTGCACCCATATGCTGTACATTGTAACTTGTGGTTATTGAGAAGCTGAATTGTGACACTTAGGTGTCAAATTTGATAGCGATTACCCATAGTGAACAGTGTTTGGTGGAGCTCCCTGATTAAAACAAGCTTTGAAGCAGGAGTGGCCTCCACTTCCATAATAGCTTGCCTCTGGAAACCCCATGAACCTAGAGAAAGGATGAAAGTAACACAAGTTTTGAGGACTTTCATTCATAGAGTCCTTATGAGTCACCTACGACTTGGCAGCACTTAACAACAACAATATGTATATGAAAGGTGGATAATGAATCAGGCAGACAAAGGAATAAATGAGTCCTTTAAATTGTGGTGATGGTGAAGAATATTAAATGTCCAGTTGCTTTCTCTTACTTGGATACACAATCAATATACTTGGTACCAGCAGTAAGGAGATCAGAAGATATATTGGATTGGGAAAGTACACAGTCATAATTCTCTCTGAATTATTGAGGAGCAATGATGTTACTTTGAGGACTAAGCTGTGCTTGTTCCCAGAAGAGGCTATTTCTTGGAGATGGGTCAACAGCAAAGTAGAGGAAGAACCTCAGTCAAGTGGATTGACATAATGAATGTGGAAATGAGCTCGAGTGTGTCAGAAATTGTGAGGTTAAAAAAAAAATTAAAAAAATAAAAAAAAGAAGAAATAATGAGGTTGGCACAGGATAGAGACAATGGAATTGGCCTTAAGATAGAGCAGGGTTCAGAGCTATTTTCCGTAGTGTTGCTATGAGTCAGAGTTGACTCAACAGCACATAACAGCAACAACATAGTCAACAATCAGGGATGGAGCAGTCAAGAAATCAATTAATTGACTTTTGGTCAAGGACAAAAAAGGATAAGACAGAATTCAGATATCTCTCTTTTTCCTTTTTTTTAATAGAATTTCTGAGTCATCTGTAGCTGCTCTTTGAAACCTGCTGTTCAGTTGTTTCCCTTTGACATGTTTCCTTTTGTGTTGACTTCTTGACACTCCAGTGCAATCTTTAGAATCTCTGCTGACATCCATTTTGATTTTTTTTCCCTTTCTCCTCTTTCTTTGTAATGAGTTTTTACTTTCTCCTTGGATGATATCCTTGATATCATCTCACAACTCATATGGTCTTCGATCACTGGTGTTCAATGCCTCAAACTATTCCTAAAATAATCTTGATTCAGATGGAATTGATTCAAACTCATATTTTGGTTCCTGTGGATTTATTTTCATTTTCTTAGGCCTCAATTTGATCTTGCATATGAATAATTGATGATCTAAACCACAGTCCACCCCTAGCCTAGTTTTCACTGCTGATATTGAGCTTCTCCAATAATTTCTCCCACCAATGTTGTCTTATTTCTAGGAAACTCATCAGGTGAGATCCATGTATAATATTGCTGGTTGTGTCTTTTAAAAAAGGTATTTGTAATGAACAAATCATTGTAAATACAAAATTCAATCATTCTATTTCCAGCCTCATTTCTATCATCAAACCCATATTTTCTATTATTTCTTCTTCACTGTTTCCTACTTTTGAATCCCAGACACCAATTATAATTAATGCATCTTGTTTGAATGTTTGGTCAGTTTCAGACTGCAAGATTTGGTAAAAATGATCAATTTATTCCTCTTTGGTTCTAGATGTAGGAATGTATATTTGAATAAAAGTCATGCTAATAGGTCTTCTTTGTATGTGTATCAGTATTATCCTGTCACTCACTCACCACATTGTATCTGCAGTTAGATAACTCTCCAAATTACTGAGGAGTAATGATGTCAGTTTGAGAGCTAAGACGTGTCTGATTCGGGCCATGATCTTTCTGATTACTTGTTATGCATCTGAGAGCTGGATAATTAATAAAGATGACAAAGAAAGAATTGTCTTTGAGCTATGATGTTGGATGACCAGGAGAACAAACAGATATGTCTTAGAGAGGGTACAGCCAGAGGGATCTTTGTAGGAATTAATGACGAGGCTTCTTTTCACATAATTTGGGCACGTTCGTAGGAGGGGCTATTCCTTGGAGAAGGACATGTTACTGGGAAGGGTGGAGGGTTGGTGAAAGAGAGTAAGACCTTCAATTAGGTGATTGACATGGTGACTGCTGCAAGGAAGAGTGTCAGGAAAAGTGAAGATGGCACAGGATAGAACAGGGATCAGATCTTTCGTTCATAGGGTTGCTGAGTCATATGCGACTCAATGGCACCTAACAATGCATAAGTCATATTCAACTCAGCAACACCTAACAGCAAAAATGGACAGAAAAAAACAAAACAAAACAAAAACCAAAAGAACTCCTTGGAAGAAGAACTGTTAAAGTGCTCCCTATAGGTGAAGGTGATGTTACTTTATCCCACATACTTCACATACATTGGAAGAAGGAGCCAATACTTTGAAAAGAACATCATGCTTGGAAAAGTAGAAGGTCAGTAAAGGGGAAATACTCTCAATGCAATGAATGGCCTAACTCACAGCAGAAATTGTGAGGCTGGTACAGGATGTTTTGCCAACTAGTCTGTTGTTAAGTTGTGTCAAGTCAGGACCAACTCATAGTTGCACATCCAGCAGATTTTCAGGGGCTGAAAGTTGGCTAATGAGTAAGTATTGCAGAAGAAGGATCAGTGATTTTGAATTATGGTATTGGAGAAGAGTTCTGAATGTCCCATAGATGCCAAGAGAATATCATCATGGAGGAAGTGCAAACATTTTGCCCCTTAAAGGCAAATTTGGTGAAACTTCATCTCACATACTTTGTGCATGTTGTCAAGAAGGATCAGTCCTAAGAAAAAGCTATCATTCTCAGAAATGTAGAGGGTCAGAGAGAGTAAGACCCCTAAAAAATGGATTGGTAGTGACTCTAACAATGGGCTAAAGTATATCAGATGTGGTGATGATGGGAGCCAATAGGGCAAGTTTCAGATCTGCTGTTCATAGCATCATTGTGAGTCATAGTTAACTTGAAGACACCTAACAACAACAATATAATGCATAAGAAGACAGTGTCCATTATTCTTTCATGGAACAGGGGTAGATTCAAGTCTCTGCCTTTGAGCTGGCAATGTAAAAGGTTCTGTGGTTCTTCAAACCAGTCAGTATGCTTCAATGCACTCACCTGGTCCACCTCCTGCATATGTCCAATTTTATTGTCATTTTCATATTTTTGTGTAATCAATTCCTTTTAAAATGAACTTCCCTTCATTCCTTTGTCAAAGCATCCTGAAGGTGTATTTGCTTTTGAAACATAGACACAGTCTATTTTTGTTTTATTCACCACTGTATTTTACCAGGAATACTATGATTTTTAAAGCTATACACATACACCTGTGTTCTAGGTAATGCAAACTGTTCGCATTTGCAGCTAATAAAAATGTTGGTGATTTGAGGGGAGCTGTGGTGGCCTAGTGGTAAGGAGCTGCAACTATAATCCCAGAGGCGCACGGTTCGAATCCACCAGATGCTCTGC
>NW_006399823.1:10276120-10279257 GCF_000299155.1 Elephantulus edwardii | reverse complement strand
GAAGGGTGCAACAATGAATGAATGGAATTCCAAAATCTCTGTAGATGTTCATTGAAATGAAAAATAAACAACCTAAATTTAAAAAAAAACAACACCAAAAACAAACAAAAAAAACCAAACAACATTATTAAAAAAAAATATTGGTGATTCAAATTTACCTTGTGACAGGTTGGAAGAAAGTCAATGAAATGCTTGTTATCTTCCATTAAAATTGTTGTTTTTACTGTGTAACATTGAGTTGGAGCCAACTCATAGTTGGCCCTCCAGTAGATTTTTAAGACATTTAATCACATGGGGAAAGACTTCTCATCTTTCTCCTGTGGAGCAGCTGGGTGAATTGAAACCATGTGCCTTTGGGATTGTAGCACATCTTTTTAGCACTAGGCCACCAGAGCTCCCTCCATTAGGGTTACAGCCACTGAAAACCTAGGGAGCACAACTCTACTTTAACAAACATGAGCTTCCCATAGGTTGAATAGACTTGGTGGAAATAGACTCTCTCTCTCCACCTCTTCCATTATATTCTTCTTTTGACAGATGAGAACGTTAAGGCTCAGAAGGGTTAAACTCCTAAACTCATTGCTGAAGGCCACAACCTCAAGAGTAGCAGAACTAGGTTTTCTGGCTCTCAATTCTGTATGTTTTCTATTGCACGGAACCTGTGATTTAAGACAGAGCTCTGCTAATTGGGAACGACTTGGGGAAGTAAACTTTGATCATATAACTCAAATCACCACATTGCAGTGAATTTTGAAACTGAATTCTACTGACCATCCAAGCCAGCAGTGTGAAAGCTGCTGTTTCTCATTGACTGAGGCCAGCAAGTCTAGGATAAATAAGGAAGGAACTCTGTGCACTGACTCATGAATCCAGGGAAGGTGGTAGAAGAGAAATGAATACTGGTAAACCAAAATCTGACTCACTGGCCACCAAGTCTGGTTCCTCCTATTGGGAAATATCTGCTCTGAACCTCACTGGGCCCATTTCTCCGTAAGTTAAGAGATCCAGTGTCACACCCTGTCAACCTCAATTGGCCTTTTTGGGTGATGGGTGTGGATGTGGTGCTGTTAGGAATGTGCCTCACCCTCCACTTGCAGTGAAGACAAATTCAAAGCATTAGGAAAGCTGAACTGAGGAGAAAATTCTCTTAAAGCAGAAAATAAAACCATTTTTAAGTGCCAAAAAATGGGATGCACCTAATCTTCTTTAAACATTTGGTGAACAAATTAAGGCAGCTTATGCATTCTAATAGCATAGGCTAGGTCAAGTCAACATATATCTGTTTCTCAAAAAATAAGCAAACAAAAATGGAAGAAGAAAAAAAAATCAAATGGAATAAGAGATCCCTGGGATCAGGCCATTATAACCAATGCCAATACCACCACTAAATATAATACTAAAACAGAACTTGTCCAAGGAACATAGTCCTCATACCAGAACCCAGTTAGTGAATTTGAAGGTCAACACAGAAGGTGTGGTAACGGTGTTTGAAAGCATTTGGGGAAAATAAGGTAAAAGTTCATTATGATACCATGTATCATGCTAACCTCAATCACCTGGCACATCTTTTTCCCTTTCCCCAACAAACTGCCTAGGGCTGTGATTGGTTGGGGTGGAATAGGAGCCGAATATGGTTTCTATAGGTGTGATGGTTAAGTGACCGCAGATGGAAGGATCCGAACTTCACAGTGGTAAGCAGACAAGCTGGGAGTTATGCCAATGGCATAGAGTACACCTCAGGAAAAAAAGAATCGTGCCCATCTGCTGCTGCTTAAAAGATCCTCTGCTCAATTGAATTAAGCAACAACTATTTCTCGAAACCAAAAGCATATGTGGTAAGCATGTCCTCTTCAGCAGCCACAGTGTCTGCTTGTATAATGATGTAGAACATTAACAAACCGAACACAGTCCATGAGTGCACCTGTACTGAGCAGTTCGTGTAATGAGGGTTAATTTGGGGGTTAATCAAATAATAAACTTTGCTATCCTCAGCAGTTGCAGACAATATTGCAGCAAAATAATTTACACATGCAACTAATTTAGGGGCTGTCTTAACTTAGGCACCTCTGAGAGCTGGTAATAAGGAGCAAATAATGGCATGTATGGTATAAATAGGCTTTAATTATGGTTCACAAAGACACTCCTTTCTGTTACATGAGGCAGCAAATTCAGGCTTGGCCAATACGTGATTTCTGATGAATTAAAACCAGATTAGGAGGACCTATGCAGCCAAGCATGCCCTTCTTATGATAAGGTATAATGAGGGTTAATTTGACCCTCCTGTTGAGTGAAGGCTGCTGAGTGCTGAGTGTGTGTGTGCACACACAAATGACGGTTAGGATAGCCCTTGAAAAATCCCAGCCAGCATATAAATTGTTCTGTTTCAGTTTGAAAGACGACACCATTGACAGAGCCACTGACTCTGAACATCTGCGCTGACAGAGGCACGAACAGCCGTTTTCACTACGCTGCTTAAAAGTAAAGCAGCCAATAAAGGCTTGATTTAGATTTCATTTTACAAATGTAAAATAGGCAATAAAGAGACGATTTAGATTTTATTTCCTGAAAGCAAGAAGCCAAGAAATAAATCCTCTCAGAGAAGAAACAGCTTTCCTTGGCACTTACACGGTCAGTAGCACCATGATGGTAATCAGATGGGGATGGTTAAGAGTGGCTGTGGAAATAGCTTCCCTAATTGTCACATAATAAGTCCATCTAATAATGTATGACTATATGATGAAAGCAGGAGTAGTTGGATGAAATGGTCCAATATTTTATATTAATAATGCTCAATATTTTATATTAACAATGGACAATAATTGTTGCCTATCAAAGAAAAAGTACAATGTTATGATCAAAAAAGCAGTAGACCCAGTCAGGGCTACCAATTCTAATTCAAGTTCTGTCCTTAGAAAATTCGGCAACTTAATATTTTGGGTTTCCATTTAGCTGTCACTATTTAAACTGACTACATGATCCAGAGCTCTTATCAGATTTCAAGGGGGAAAAACATCTAATTAGTCATTTTCTTATTGTGGATCATGTTGTTGTTGTTGTTGTTATGTGCCGTCGAGTCGTTTCCGACTCATAGCGACCCTATGCACAACAGCCCTAAACCCTGCTCTATCCTGCGCCAA
>NW_006399823.1:10272387-10273640 GCF_000299155.1 Elephantulus edwardii | reverse complement strand
CAATATTTATGCGTTCCATTTCTTTCTTAACAATTTCTAATTTTCCTTCATTCATGGCTCTCACATTCCATGTACCAATCACTAGGGTCTGCTTACAACTGTTCCTCCTCCTTTGTATTTCCATACTTGATAGCAACCTTGTGGATCATAGAGGTGCTAATTTGAAACAAAGGGATGAAGTCTCCTATTAACACTTCTTTATGGAGATGGGGGATGGGGTAACACTTTAAAGAAACTTATATCAAATCAACTATTGAAAAAAACCCCAAAACAACAAACTGTAATGGGAACTTTGTTAAGGCAATTGTCCTGAATTAACATGCTCAAGTTTGCAAAATGTTACTGTCTCCTTTTTCTTCTATGTTCAATAAACACCTGTCTTAGTTATCCAAAGCTATTATAGTAGGGTAACATAAGGGATGGCTTTAACAAACCATAAATCAGTTTTAGCTTTATAAATTATAAATAACCAAGAAACAAATTTTCTTTCTTACAGTTTAGGAGACAAGGAGTCAAAATACAGAATGTTGTGTCTAAGATCAGATCTGATGATCCTTATAGAAGCATGTGTGACTTGGTCTTCCCCAGTGTCAAGGAGTTTCCTCCAGCAGGGACTCAGGCCCAGAAAGACTCATTCATCTCTTAGCAATTCCTTCTTCATGTAAATAAGTCTGCTCTCAGCTCACTTTCCTCCTCTTTTATCTCTAATTAATGATCTTATAGGCTATAGATTAGCTAACTTCACTTTATATCCAATCAGCGATAGAACAAGTATTGCAGCTCAACCTCAAGCCTCTTAAAATTATTTGGTTTATCATATTTTGGAATGTCATTACATATCTGCCATTTGTATCACTGCATATGTATATTTTGAGGAACATAATTAACTTCATTAAAATAGTTAATAGATTACAACTCAAATGTTCATTTATTGTGGTGGTTTTTGTTTTGTTTTAAACCTTACAGACGTTTCTAGTTACTTTAAATACATATTGAAGTTCAGTGACCATATTAAGTCATCGGACTCTTTTATCCTCCTTTGCTAATTCATTTATTGTCTTTTACATTCATTTACTTGCTGATGTTCAGAACCAGCCCATAGCTGACCCTCCAGTAGATTACCAAGGCAGTTAGTCACATGGGATGAGATTGTCATTCTTTCTCCAGCTGGTGGATCCAAACCAAGTGCCTTTGGGATTACAACACAACTTATTACCGGCCAGGGATAAAGTAACACAGGAGAGAGAGAGAGA
>NW_006399823.1:10240389-10272102 GCF_000299155.1 Elephantulus edwardii | reverse complement strand
AGGAGAGGAGAGGAGAGGAGAGAAGCAAAGAGAAGAGAGAAGATCCTTGGGTAGTATAGTTTTTGTTAATTACTAATTGAACCTTTGGACTATTCAGCATCATGGTGAAAGAAAGTCATGGCAATCCACTTCCTTAAAGAATACAATCAAGAAAACTCTGGAATTTCTTTCTACTTTGTAATATGTGGCTTCATGGGGAACGAGAGTTGACTTAATAACAAAATGTTTTGGTTTAGTATAGGGATACAGATAGAGAGAGAAGTAGAGAGAGCAAGATAACTTTGTGGATGTGTATCCATGTAGGTAGATACATAGCTAGCTACCTGGAGAAAAAGAAGAAGGGAGAGAGGGAGAGAAAGGGGGAGGAAAAAAGTAGGTAAAGCTGGAGAGGAATGAGGAGGGAGTGGGGAGAAGGGGGTAAAAGAAGAGAGAGGAGAGGGAGAGGGATATACTGAGGGCTATGGGTATAACATCTCAGATTTAGAACTACTACTAATGCTGCTCTGGAGGTCCAGTGACAAGACACTACAGTGTAATTGTAAAGGCATGTGGTTTGTGTCCACCAGCTGTTCCACAGAGAAAAGATAAGCAGTCTTTCTCCTTGTGATTAACTGCCTCTAAAAAGCCACCAGAGGCTAAGCTATGGGTAGTTTCTGACTCAATGGTACACAACAAACACAACAACTAATGCTGCTAGATCTTTGTGTAAAAAATAATAACTCTGATTTAGGCAAAAAGTTTGTAACAGGTGCTTTAATGAAAGATACAATGAACCAATATACTTGCAATTAAAAGAATATTTAAGCATTTCAAAACAAAGTGTTTTATTTGTTCTGTATAATTTTCATCTTGAAATGAACACAAAATCCAGAGTGTATACTCATCCAGTTTTCTCTTCTTTGTGTTTAATTAACTAAACTCTTATTGCTGTCAAGTCTGAGCTGACTCTTCATTTGGTTTCAGAAACTGTAAATCGCATGGGATGAGATTGTCCAATTTCTCTCTCACCCTTGATGGGTCTGAAATACCAGAGAAGTATGGTCTTTGGGTTAGCAGTGCAAAGGATTCAGCCTCTGAGATACCAGGTATATTTAAACTTTGGATTACTATTTTTTTAAAAAAACTTACCTTTTGGTATATTTTTTCTCCTTTTATTTATTGTTTCATATACATTGCGTTTCATACTGTTCTTTATTAACATTGTGTTTCATGCAATCATTCTCATGCATTTTAATTATAATAAGATTAATCACCATTGGGCCTTGCCAATCATTAGCCTCTCTTTTCACCCAGATTCTTCCCATTAACTTTTCTCTCCTCTCTCCACTCATCAATCTGTGTAACCCTGTGGTTTTGTCCCTACCCATCTTCAACACCCCCCCCCTTGAGTTACTATTCATGTTTTACTAACCACCCTTCTAATTTTACAGTAATGGTCTTACACAGTATTTCTTCTTCTGAGATTGTGTTAGTTCACTCAGCATAATGCTCTCCAGCCTTTCCCAAGTTAAATAGTATTTCTGGAAATCATCGCTCCTCAGTTTGGAATAGTATTCCATTATGTGAATGTACCATAATTTCTCAATTCATTCAGTTGCAGTTGGACATTTGGGCTGTTTCCATGTTCTTGCGATGGTGAAAACCACTGCTAGAAACATTAGTGTACAAATCTCCATTTGTATCTCACTTCTAATTTCCTTGGGATATATTCTTAGCGATGGAATAGCTGGGTCATATGGATTTTCTGTATTCAACTTTTTGAGGAAATTTGAAATTATCTTCCAGAATGGTTGCACCATTTTATATTCCCATCAACAGTGTATGACAGTTCCCACATGTCCATATCCTTTCCAACATTTATTGCTTGCTGTCCTGTTACATTTTGCCACTGCTATTGGACTGAAATGGTATCTTATTGTGACTTGGGTTTGGCTCTTTTTAGTTGCCAGTGATTTTGAACATTCCTTCATATGTCTGTTGGCCATCTGACTACCTTCTTCTGTGTAAAGTCTTTCTATGTCTTTTGCCTATTTTGTAATTGGGTTATCAGTCTTTTGTCTTCTGGAGATCCAGGACTAATCTGACACTTTTGTTAAGAGACCCTTCCTTGTCTGAGATGCTGTTGCCAAATGTTTGTTTCCAGTCAGTAGGCTTTCTTTTCACCCTGTTGGAAAAAGTTTTTATGAGCACAGATGTATTGAGTGAAAGGTAAAAAATAATATTGATTCATATTCACTTTGTTTCCTAACGCTAATCACAATACCAACAATATAATAGTACTTCTCTCATTTTCTCCCTGTAATTATCACCTGCATTGATCTTTCAATCCTACCCATTCCTACATCCATCGCTTTGTCTTTGGACAAATGCAGTTCTTTTGATCATATATGATTGATTACTTTAAAAAGTTCACGTCCCTGGTGCCATTGGTCATTTTATAGGCCTGTCTATTGTTTGACAAAAAGTTGAAGCATGAGTGAGCTTATTCCAGATTTGAAGGGCAACTAAGGCTCATGGTTTTCACATTTCTACCAGCCTCATCAGAGTAGTAAACCTAGCCATTTTTTTTAGTTTTGTCCCATTTTCCCTTACTCTATCCAGAACCTTGTACTCTGATTCCTTTGAGAGTAGTCTGCAAGCTACTTGGTGCTCAACAATAGAAACTTATTGCACTTGAGTTGAAACTGACTTATAGCTGACTGTTCAGTCAGTTTCAGAGACTGTAAATCACACCAGAAGGAGACTATCCATTTCTCTCCCTTGGATTTAAATTATCAACCTATGGGTTATCAGTAGAACTTCCTATCACTAGACCGCAAGAGTTCCCTAGACAGTGCCAAGCTACCACCAATGGAATTCTTTTTCTTTGTTTTTTTTTTGCATTAAGCCTTTTTATCCTTAATAATGATGTCTGTTCTCCAATGTCATCTAGCATATAATCTTACATTTATTCCTTTCTAGATTTTGTGTGGTTTCTGTTTAAATCATAAGCTCCTTAAAGTGCTTATGCCTTGCAGAAGTTACTCCTCTTAGTCATGGATTCCTCATTTATAAGGAAATGGAAAACTTAACCTTGGTTTCATAACATAGGCTTAGAACTCCCAGTCTTACAGGGGTCATTTATATTATAAACTGAGTAACAAGATAAATTATCATATCATTGGTAGTCCACTAAATAGTAAACCTAACTTTGCATAATTATGTATTTTTATTTTTATCTGATAATTGTGAAACTTATTTTTATGTAAACTCAAGAGACCAATCCCACTGCTTTTAAGTAAAGCAAGAAGAGTAAGTAAGAAGAGCAAGGGCCATGTCTGACATTTACCAGTTTCACAAAGGAGAACTATCTCTATCTACAGCATCAATAACACAAATCCAATTTCAATGAGGTCAGACATGTTCCCCATGTTCCCATAGCTGTTTCTGCTCATATCAATACCAATCTTAACTGCTTTGCTGTGATCAAAATCCAGTGTGATAGTTCCCAGACTACACAAATCATATTGGATAAATCAAAAGGTTATAATTCAAATTAATAAAAGTATACAATCAAGACAACTCCTGAAATGTGCATGCAGGTGCCTCAGTTTTAAGCCTCATGGCTCTAAGTGTCCTAAGTTCTCAGTCCTTCTAATGTTGGCTTCCTCATCCCTAATGGTATGACAAAGTTCTTAGTCCTGTCAATATTGGTTTCCTCCATCCCTACTAAGGTCTCGTATCATCACCTCTCGTTAGGTCTCTAGTTTGGCCATGGTGGCTGCTGCCTATTTCTGCTTCTTTTACACGGGGATGGGAAAGCTTCCTTTCTCTTCTGGTAGAGGAATATACAATCTCTGCAGCTAGAGATGTTCAATTTATTGGCAAGACTAGTCAATCCTTTCGTAAGTTGTTGAGACTGGCCAATCCGCTTGTGAATAGGCCAACCTGCCCTATTCTCATAGTCCTGTCCATCCATATGGTCAGTCATACACATTCAAATAATGCTAGAAAATTCATAGTGAAAGATAAACTCCATACCACCCATTATTCTCCTGGGGGGGCATCTGGTGTGTTTACACTGCACCAATAGAGCCTCCTCTTTCTTTACTATAAAGTATTATGCAATGGAAATGGGATGAATTAATACATATTTAATAAACATTTATGGAAGGACCAAAAATAAATACATGATTAAGAAATTATTGTGAGGTAATAAAATGTATTCTTTTTGAACGGCCACTTATTTTGAGAATTCTGGAAAACTCAGCTAATTTAGAAATACTTAGAGGCACAGAAACACACACACACACACACACACACACACACACACACACACACATCCTAACAACATCAAATCAAAGTATATCAAGAAAGTAATCTTTAAGATTTTGTGCATCAATAATTGCTAACAAAATTTTAAACTAACTAATCAGGCTGACATATATAACAGTAAAGGAAATTATAACTATTATAAGTTAAAACTTGCCACATTTAAAAAGAATATAAAAATGGAAAGCAAAAATTCCTATTTGATTTAGAAAGAATAAATTACCTTGATTAACAAGAAAGACCAAGCAATTCTAGTAACTTTCTTCAATACTATATCAAGGCATTTATATTTTAACTTAAAAAAAAAAAGACAAACTAACTCAAATTGAGTTGCATTTAGCAGTAGGTCCAATGGTGTACTGATGCTTTATTGCCCTCACCATCATTTTTCAACTAAGTCAAACAGTTTATAAAAAGAGAGGACATAAATTCTAGCCCCTAACCAAGAATGCCATCAATGAGTTTGGAAGTTTACATTCTGCTGGTGTGAGGTCACCATTTGCTGTCACTGGTGATCAATGATCCAGCAAGTGTCCTTCGCCTTGGGCTATCCTATAGAACTTAGCAAGTTTCCCAGATTGAACAACTTGAGTTAACAAACATTAGAAAATTATTTTCTATTTAAATCAACTTTATTATATTTTAGTGATTTACATGAGCATACTATTTCTAAAAACAGTAATAATTGAAATTTCTACCCAAACAGTTGGCATTTTAGAAACAGTGATTAATGAAATAAAGCAGGGAAGGGATTATTTCTGTAAATAAGTGGAGACAAAACCTTTTAGAACGACTACTCATATCATTCAGTTTAATCTCTTCTGACAATAGTTCTCATTTTCTGGCAAGCTGAATGAAGTCTCCCAGTGATTAGGATGGTATAATTTCCTTCCCTTTATTAATACATGAAGAAGTACAAATACTATGGTTAATATTTTACTGAATTGTTGAAAAATAGTAAATTTTCCTTATTCTCTATGGGTACTGACATTTTAACCCACTTATCTCTGATTTATTCAAGTTCTCGACAGTGCCAGAAGAATGATGCATTTTGCCTGAAGGATCTATAGTTAGGGCAATTTGACATATGCTTTTCTTCTCTCTAAAGAAGGTGATTCCAACTGTACAATTGCCATTTCACAGTGCGGCGGTCATCAAGATTACTCCTTAGATATTGAGGTTGTGTGCTACCACAGAATTTTTTAAAGCTTCAGAAAAAAGGAAAATGGCATTTGTATTAAACTTCACATTTTATAGAAAATAAATCCACACAAATACTTTAGCCTAATATTACGGTCTTAGGTTATTCAAATGTTAAAATTTCCTGTGATAAGTGACAATGGAAATATAATAGCTAAGATGTACAGAAAATATAATCATCATGTTAATCTAATTATTGCCATTTTTTTTTCCTTTTAGGCTTCTCAGCATATAGAAAATCCCCCTAAGAAATTGTCTTACCTATTTCTCTTTCATAAGAAAATTATCCTATCACTTTGTAAGATAAAATTCTTGATTATGTACATCTACACGGACTTATGATTTATGGAATTTTAAGAGACAGTAAAATCCTCTTTAGCCTCCCTATGTCATCATAAAGTAACAACCCAAAAGAGCTATCTCCTGTACATGATATTATTGAAGTGTGGTAGACTATATTTTCAAATAAGCATCAAAGATATTCTTCTAGAAATATGATATGAAACTGTTCCATGTTACTCTTTTCAGTTTACTCTGCAGAGCTCCTAAGTCAACAGCACCTAGTCCTCAACCTCTACACAGCTGTCTGGGAAATGTGGTCTGTGGTTATATAGAGATTGGACAGAGCTTTAGGAAAGGTCAACATAAATCCATCACCAATACTGGAAAAATAACTTAGGAACTACGCCTTGTTAACAAGACGGTCAGCTTCATCAATTTTGCATGTGAAAGACTAGCCTACAGTAATCTTACCCTCTGACTTTCCTCAGGTGTTATTTTGAAAGCCACTGAGGCTAAGATTTTAGCTTTTTCACTCAGATTGAGTGAAAAAGAGTTAGGATTTCAAACAAAATGAGGGTTTTTTTTGCATCTGAATTTTAACTTATTACGAAGAGAATTAGAAAAGATCATTTAGACCTATATTTTGTTCAAGATCCACGGGTCCCTTGTGAAAAATGAATTGATACTAATTGCCTTAACTCATTATTATCAAGTAAGATTCATAGGAATCCCTCCAGTGAGTTTTTGGAGGCTGAAAATGACACAGGAGATTTCCCACTTTTCTCCCACAGAAGTGTTGATGAATTTGAACCACTAAAGAAATAATACCTTTGGGTTAGAAGTGCAACTCACAATAGATTATGCTCCCAGAGCTCCCTGATATTAAATGAAGTGACTACATTAACATATATTTTGAGTAAATATTTCATTTGTTTTTATAGTGCTAAATTTATATACTCATATTATTAAATAATTTCAGGGATTCACCTGGATCAATCATATAGTAATTATATTTTTTTATTTTAATGGTGATAAACAACCTGAGTTATGCAGATGACACAGCCCTGCTTGCTGAAACTGAGAAGGACCTGAAGGTCAAGGACTGCAGGCTTCAATATGGATTGAAGCTCAACATGAGGAAAACAAATATTCTCACCACTGGGCCAATTGGTAGAATCAGTATGGATTGTGAAGAGTTTTAGTTTACTTGCCTCCATAGTCAAAACTCTTGGTAACAGCAACCAGGAAATCAAGAGATGAATTGCATTTTTGGAAAGTCAGCTGTCAGGGACCTCTCCAGAGTACTGAAAAGCAACAACATCAGCCAGGAGATTAAGGTGCTCCTGATCCAAGCTATAGTCTTCACAATTGTGTGCTATGAATTGGAGAGCTGGACAGTGACTAGGGATGATAGAAAGAGAATTGATGCCTTTGAGCTGGAGTACTGCAAAAGAGTGTTGAATATACCATGGACTGCTAGGAGAACAAACAGGTTTGTCCTAGAGAGGGTGAAGCCGGGATGCTCTTTGGAGTCAAGGATTCTGAAACTTTGTCTGCCATATTTTGGGCATGTTGCAAGGAGGTCTTTGGAGAGGGACATTATATTTGGGAGAGTGGAGGGGTAGCGCAGGAGAGGAAGACCTTCGATGAGATTGGGGTGGTGGGCGTGAGTGTGTCAGAGACAGTGAGGTTGGCACAGGATAGAGCAGGGCTTAGTGCTCTTATACATACAGTCTCTATGAGCAGCAAGTGACTCAACAGCACATAACAACAACAACAAAAATTATTGTTACTACAATTTTATAAGTTACATAATCACAACATAATTACAATTTGTAAATAACGAGTATTGTAAGGACATATATTCATAAACTGTTATTTAAAACTTAACTTTTACTCTTTTACCAATTAAATATCCTCAAATTCTGAAAAAATGTGCCAGTATTATAAAATCTTCTTGAGGGATATTGCAAAAATAATTCCTGGGTATATTTTAAGCAGTAGAAATATCATCAGAATTGCATAGTATCTTAGGTGATTGGGAAGAAAAGCACATTTGATTGAATGAGTTCTACTATACTTTTGAAAATGAACTTACATTTCCTTTATTACTTTCAATTTCAGGTAAATTGGTTTCTGATGTTGATGGCAATAACTAGAGTTTTTCCAAGGGTGACATAATTAACACTAGGTAATTATATCACTGTTTACATGAAAATCACTAAGACTATGTCCCCTGTAATATGCCTTTTGCTGTTCACACTCAATATGAAATCTGTCTTTATATAGAAAGCAGTAAATGTTCCTAAGATGCTGGTATAGTCAATAACCGAAATTAAATTTGATACTACTTAGTGTCATTCCTTGAGAGTTTCGTTGCTAATCAAAGGCTGATTGGTTAGTTTGATTTCACTAGAAATTTGGAGAGTGAAATATGGGCAGTCAGTCTTATTCTGAGTGATAAGGAAGGGTCAGCTATGAGTTGATATTGACTTCTCTGAGTTCGATACACATACACACTTTCACAAATGGTTGTGGATTTGGATTTAAATAGCATTGTGTTGTGGCGGGAATTATGCAGAAGTCAGTATAAAGAGAGTCTAAAGAACACACTCAAACAGCTAAAAATCAAGCCAACTTTGTCTCTGATTGAAGTATTTCAGCTAACAGATGCTGCCCTGTATGTGCTCACCAAGTTGTGCCAAGAAATCTGGAGAACAACCACTTGGCCAACTGACTGGAAAAGATCTATATTTGTTCCTATATCATTGATTTCACATGCAAGCAAGATTCTACTGAAGATTATCCAAAAACGACTGGAACAGCACATCAGCAGAAGTCTAGCCTGGGTTTAGAAGGGGTCATGGTACTAGGAATATTGTAGCTGATATTAGATGGATCTTAGCTGAAAACAGGGAATACCAGAAGAATGTCTGTGTTTCATTGATTATGCAAAGGCATTTGACTGTGTGGATCATAACAAACTGTGGCTGACTCTGAGAAGAATGGGAATCCCAGAACATTTAATTGTGCTAATGCGAAAGCTATACTTGGACCAAGAGGCAGTAGTCAGAACAGATCAGGGTAACACTGCATGGCTCAAAATTGGGAAGGGTGTACGCCAGGGATGTGTCTTGTCTCTATACCTTTTCAACCTGTATGCAGAGCAGATTATCTGGGAGGCTGGGCTCTATGAGGAGCATAGTGGCGTCAGGATTGGTGGAAGATCCATTAACAATCTACGTTATGCAAATGACACAACCCTGCTTGCTGAAACTGAGGAGGACCTCATGCACTTGTTGCAGAGGGTCAAGGACTGCAGCCTTCAGTATGGACTGAGGCTCAACATCAAGAAGACAAAGATTCTCACCACTGGGCCAATTGGTAGCATCAGGATGGGTGGTGAAGAGATTGAGATTGTTTACATCTTCAGTTTGCTTGGCTCCACAGTCAACACTCTTGGCATCAGCAGCCAGGAAATAAAAAAACATATTGCGATGGGAAAGTCTGCTGTTAGGGACCTCTCCAAAGTACTCAAGAGCAACGGTGTCTCTCTGGAGACTAAGGTGCGCCAGATATAGACCATGGTCTTTGCAATCACTTGTTATGTATCAGAGAGTTGGACAATGACTAGGGAGGACAGAAGAATTGATGCCTTTATGCTGCGGTGCTGGAGAAGAGTATTGAATGAGCCACGGACTGCCTAGAAAACAAACAGATTCATCCTGGAGAGGATTAAACCAAGCAACTCCTTGGAGGCAAGGATTCTGGGGCTTCCTCTGACATACTTTGGGCATGTTGCAAGGAGGGACAGGTCCTTGGAGAGGGACATCATGCTTGGGAGGGTGGAGGGACGGCACAAGAGGGGAAGACCCTCTATGAGGTGGATTGATTCAGTGACTGGGGTAATCGGGATGGGATGGGAGTGTCAGAGGCAATGCGATTGGCAGAGGATAGAGCAGGGTTTAGGGCTGTTGTACATAGGGTCACTATGAGTTGCAAACAACTCGACAGCACCTAACAACAACAACAACTTGGCATTGTGTGGCTTTTTCTTCACTATTTTTCTGTATGTCAACATTTCTCCCTTCCCCACCCCAAAGAACATTTTATCACTAATAAAGTAGGAAAGATGAGACTATTTATCGTTACACATTTTACAATGATCCTTTCTTAAAACTTAAAAGGAAAACAAAACACTTAAAAAGAAAACTAAAATCCATCTTTTACTACCTGTTACAATGGAGACCATCCAAATAAATCATTTTAATATTGAGTACCTATAATAATCTTCCATGTATTAGAGAATAAAACTCTTTAATAAACCCTACTTTCAGAATTGTCAAAGTAGAGCTGGGAAAGGATATTGGAAGTAAAATATTTATATTTCTAACGTGAAGCTAGATTTCTCCTTGGAGGCAAGGATGGTGAAGCTTCACCTAGTGTATACTTTGGTCTTATTATTAGGAGAGGCTATTCCTTGGAAAAGGACATCATGCTTGTACAGTGAGGGAGAGAAGGACCTTCAACCAGGTGAATTGCCACAGTGATTGCAGCAATAGGCTCAAGTGTGTCAGAGATTGTGAGATTGGCACAATATAAGACTGGGTTCAGGTCTGTTGTTCATAGTCTTGCTATGAGTCATACTTGACTCAATGACACCTAACAACACCTATTTTTAGTGATTAGAAAGAAAGTTTACAGGGCACATTTTTTGACACCCAATTGTTCATACACATTTTGTTTTATAATACTAGTGAAAATATGCACAATACAATCACATGTTTTCTACTTCTCCTGTGTGAGTCTCATCTCCATTAACACTATCCTACCTCTTTCTGTCTCTTGAGCCTTATCAAGGGCAAATGCTTCTCTTTTGACCTTCTTGTTGTTGTTATGTGCCATCAAGTAACTTGTGACTCATAGTGACATTATGTACAACAGCTTTAAAACCTGCTTTATTCTGTGTCAACCTTACTGTTTCTGACATACTTACTCCTATTACCCTAGTCACTGAATCAATTCAATTCATCCAGGCTTTTCCTCTCTTGTGTTGTCCCTCCATCCTCTTAAGCATAATGTCCCTCTCCAACGATTTGTTATTCCTTGCAATATGCCCAAAGTATGTCAGACTAAGCTTCAGAATCCTTGCCTCCAAGAAGCCTGGTTTCACCCTATATAGGATAAACCTATTCGTTATCCTAGAAGTCCATGGGATATTCAATACTCTTTTCCAGTACCACAGCTCAAAGGCTTCAATTCAATTCACCTTCTATCGTCTCTATCATCTATCATGTTCAACTCTCCGATGCATAGCAAGTAATTGTGAAAACTATGGCCCGAACCAAGCACATCTTAGTCTTTTGACCTTACACAGTTGATTATTGCAAGAAATGAAAATGAGTGTTACCCTCATACTGTTTTTCACTTTATACCATAGAATCAGAACTGTCCTATAGTTGACCTTCCAGTGGGTTTTCAGAGGTAATAAATAACAAGGGAGGAGACTTTCCATCCTTCTCCCACAAGCAGCTGGTGAATTTGAACCCTACACCTTTGGGATTGCAGTCCACCTTCTTGCCACTAGACCACCAGCGCTCTGTAGGCCATCCTAGAAGCCTATTTATTTTCTGTTCAAAGTTGAACCACTGGGGTGAGCTTTATTTCAGGTTTGAAGGTTCGCTAACATTATAGTTTTAGGAGTTCCAGTAGTTTCTATTGGACATGTTCCTGATTATCTATTTATGTTTCATTGATTATACAAAGGCGTTTGACTCTGGATCACAACAAAATGTGGCTAGCTTTGAGAAAAATTGAAATCTTAAGACACTTGACTATGCTCATGCAAAACCTACACTTGGACCAGAAAGCACTCATCAGTACAGCACAAAGAAATATTGCATGGTTTAAAATCAGCAAAAGAGTGTGCCAGGACTATGTTCTGCCCCCATACATTTTTCATCTATATGCAGACTATCTCATTTGTAAAGCTTGGCTTTATGATGAGGAATGTGGTATCAAGATTGGAGAAAGACTCATCAACAACCTTAACTATAGATATGATAACAACTTTGCTTGCTGAAACTGAGAAGGGACTGAAATGTTTGTTGCAGAAGGTCAAGGGCTGTAGTTTCCAATATGGATTGAAGCTCAACAAATTAGAAAGCAGATGCTCACCACTGAGACAATTGGTAGCACTGTGATAGATGGAGAAGAGATTGAAACTATTAACAATTTTGTCTCATTCAGATCTTGGCATTAGCAGTCAGGAAATGAAAAAATGCATTGTATTGTTGTCAGGGACATCTCTAGAGTGCTGAAGAGCAATGATTTCAGTCTAGAGATCAAGGTCCACCTGATCCAGGCCATGGTCTTTGCAATTACTGGCTATGCATCTGAGATCTGGACAAATGACTCAAGATGACATAATTGAGGCCTTTGAGTTGTGATGCTGGAGTAGAATATTGCACGTACTACAGCCTGCCTAGAAAACAAATAAGTCTCTTCTGTAGAAGGTGAAACAAGGTTGTTTCTAGAGGCAAGGATTTTCTCACATACTTTGGTCATGTTGCATTGATAGGATGAGGGATCAGGGAAGGAGAGAATGACCTCCAGATGGGATGGATTGACACAAGCATTTGAACCAATTGCTGAAGTCACTGTGCTAAACCATCAAATTGAAGGTCTTTGTCTTGTTTGCTAATCTTCCACCCTTCCAAAGATGATACCGCTTTCAAAATGTCAAAACTATGAAAGATGAAGCTTTGTCATCCTTGCCTCCAAGGAGCACTCCAGCTGCACATTTTACAAGAAATACTTGTTTGTCCTTTTACATCTAATCCAAGACATCGATTCTTCTTTTATCATCCATCTTCATTTTCCAGCTCTCAAATGCATAGCAGGTGACTGAAAAGAACATGGCCTGAATCGCTTATGTGTACCTGATTCGAACTGACATCATTGCAATGCAGTATTTTGCAGACATCCTTGACAGAAGCTATGCCCAAAGCATTATACTTCCTTATCTTATGAGTGGTTATATCCAGTATGTTGATTTTTGTATCCAAGAAACACAAAATCACTGACAGTTTCAATCTTTTTTCTGTGTATTATGATCCTGCCTTTTGGGCTAATGGTAAGGAACTTTGTTTTCAGAAGGTGCTGCATGTCCTCCTCGCTTTCAGGAAGCAAGATTGTTTCATTTGCATAATGCAGGTTCTTGAGTCTTCCTTGGATTCTTGAGGCCATAGAATCTGAGGTGGCTCTTATTCGTAGGGTACAGCATACAGTTAGGTAGATAAGATAATTTTAAAAACAAATCATCTTTCACTAGGATATAATACAGATGCTGTTGATATGTGCCGTCAAGTCACTTGTGACTCATAGCAACCCTGTGTGTAATAGCTCTGAACCCTGCTCTATCCTGAATCAACCTTATTGTCTCTGACACACTTATCCTCATTACCCCAGTTACTGAGTCAATCCAGCTCATCAAGATCTCTTGTGCTGTCCCTCCACCCTCCCAAGCATAATGTCCTTATGACTCATTATGCACAATTGCTCTCAACCCTGACCTATCCTGAGCCAATCTCACCATCTTCCCAGACACTTGCTCCCATAAACCAGTTGCTGTGTCATTCCATCTCATCCAGGTTCTTTCTCTCCTGTGTTTTTCCTCCACTCTTCCAAGCATGATGTCCTTCTCTCAAGATTCTTCCCTCCTAGCCACCTACCCAAAGTAAATGAGACATAGCTTCAAAAGCCTTGCCTCCAATGTGCAGCTTGGTATTACCTTCTCCAGGAAAAATCTCTTCTTTCTCTTGACAGTCCACAGTAAGTTCAGTATTCTTCTCCAGCACCACAATGCAAAACCATCATTTTTCTTAAGTCATCCTTAATCATTATCCAGCTCTTTGATTCATAGCAAGTAATTATAAAGACCATGGCTTGGATCAGGCTCTCCTTAGTCTATACACTGACATCGTTGCTTTTCAGCACTCTGAAGAGGTCCCTAAATAGCAGATTTTTCCAGTGCAATTCACCTTTTGATTTCCTTACTATTGCTGCCAAAAGTGTTTTTGTGGAACTAAGCAAGCTGAAACTGTTAACAATGGTCTAGACCTCTATCATGGTCTGCCAAGTAGCTCAGTGATGAGAATCTTTGTTTTATTGATGTTGATCTTCAATCTGTACTGGAGACTACAGTCCTTGACCTGGTTCAGCAAATCTTTCCTATTCTCAGTTTTGACAAGCAAGGTAGTGTCATCTGGATAGTGCAGGTTGTTGATTAGTCTTCCTCCAATCCTGATTCCACATTCTTCCTCATAAAGTCCAGCCCCTTTTGATTTTGATCTGTTCCACATATAGTTTGAAAATATATGAAAACAGGATACATCTGTGAATTACCGATGGCAATTTAAACCATAGGTTTGCCCTTGTTCTGTTCAGACAACAGCTACTTAGTTTAGGTATAGGTAATGAGCACAATTAAGGTGTTGTGTTGTTTGTTTGTTTTTTATTATTTCCATTCTTCTCAGTGTAATCCATAGTTTGTTGTGATCCACACAATTGTGTTTGTCTAATCAATAAAACACAGATAGACCTTATAATATTCTCTACTTTCATTCAGGATCCATATGGCATCAGCAACAATATCTCTAGTGCCATGACCTCTTTTAAATCCAGCTTGAATATTTGACAGTTCTTTCTCTGTGTACTGTTCTGCTATTTTTTTCAAATGATCCTCAACAATAATCTGCTTGTGTGTGATATTAATGATTTTGTCTGATAATTTCTACATTATGTTGGGTCATTTTTCTTGGGAATGTGAACAAATATGGATCTTTTCCAGTCAGTTGGCCAGTCATGTATTCTCCAAATTTTCTGGAATAGACTAGTCAGCTCACCCAGGGTTGCATCTGTTAGTCAAAATATATCTATTGGTACCTAGGGCCTTATATTTTTTCTTTTTATTTTATATTGTTTTGGATATAAAATTGGCATACATCATGTTTCACACTATTCTTTATTCACATTATGTTTCACATACTCATTACCATGCATTATCCTGTCTTTTCAGGTCTCTGCTGGATCTTTCTCATTTCCTTTACTCTCTCCTGCTATCTACCAAATTGTGTAACCCTATGATTTTGCCCGTACTCATCCTCATCCTCATCCTTCTACTCCAATCTTTGCCCCCCTGAGTTTCCATATATACTTTACTATTTATCCTTCTATTTTTACAGTAATTATGCCGTATTTGTCCTTATGAGACTGAGTTAGTTAACTCAGCATAATGTTCTTCAGTTTTCCCCAAGTTATGTACTAATTTTTTAAATCTTTCCTCCTGAGTCCTACATAGTATTCCATTGTGTTAAGGTACCACATTTTATCAGTCCATTCAGTCATGGTTGGACATTTGGACTACTTCCATCTTCTTGTGATGTTGATTCATGCTGCTATGATCTCTGTTTGTGTCTCAGTTTTAATTTCCTTTGGGTTTATTCCTAGTAGTGGAATAGCTGGGGTCACGTAGACTTTCCATGTTCAACTTTGTGAGGAAATGCCAATCTGCCTTCCAAAGTGATTGTAATATTTTTACAATCCCATCAACAGTGTATGAGAGTTTCCATATTTTCCATCCTTTCCAGCATTTATTCTTTGCTGCCCTGCTAAACTTTGCCATTGCTACTGGAGGAAAATGACATCTCATTTGTGGTTTTGGTTTGCATCTCTCTGATTCCCAGAGATTTTGGGCATGTCTTCATGTGTTTGTTGGATATCTGAATGTTTTCCTCTATGAAAAATCTTTCCACGTCTTTTGGTCATTTTGTAATTGGGTCATCAGTCTTTTTTCCTGGAGACCCCCATAGTATTCTGTAAACTTTTATGAGACCCTAGTCTGAGATAGTATTGTCAAATGTTTTTTCCTCTGTCTTTAGGCTTTATTTTTCACCTTGTTGGAAAAAGGTTTTGATGGACACAGAGATTTAAGTTTTAAAAAGTCCTATTCATTAATTTTATCCTCTCTAATTGAGCAATTCTGGCTGTATTTGTCAGTCTCTTTATACCATAGACTAGGACTTCTAAATTTGGTCTCAGTTTGTTTCTTACGAACTTCATGGTTTGGGGCTTTACTCTCAGGTTTCTGATCCATCTTGAGTTGAATTTGTGTGTGTGATGTGAGATGTGGATCCTGCTTTAGCTTTCTGCCTGTAGCAGTCCAGTTTCTGCATGCATCGTCTGTTAAAGAGGTTGATATTTCCCATTTACAAGTTTCATTTCCTTGTCAAATATCAGTTCTGGGTTCTCAATTATGTTCCATTGGTATATGTGCCTGTCATTGTCCTAATATCATGTGTTTTAGTTAATTCTGCTCTGTAGTAGGCTTTGAGGCCTGGAAGTGCTATGTGTCCCACTTAATTTTTATTTTTCACAAGTGTTTTGCTTAATTGGAGTCCTTTCCTCTCCAAATAAACTTGACACCTTCCCTTTCAACATCCTTGAAAAAAAAATTTGTTCTCTGTTAGGATTGAATTGAATATGTTGAGTGCATTTAGTATTATTGTAATTTTCTCTATATTGAGCCTTCTTATCCATGATTCTTACCATTAGATCAAAAGGCAGTGTCATAATGGATGGAGAGGAGATTGAAATTATCAACAACTTCATCTTGCTTGGATACATAATTAATACCCATGGTTCCAGCAGTCAGGAAATAAGGAGACACATTGCACTGGGAAGATCTGCAGTTAGGGACCTCTCCAAATAATTAGGAGTAATGATGTCAGTTTGAGGACTGAGGTGCATCTGATTCATGCCATAGTCTTTCTGTTCACTTGCTATGCATCTGAGAGCTGGACAATAAATAAGGATGACAAAGAAAGAATTGATGCCCTTTAGCGTTGGTGATATAGAAGAACACTAGACATCCCATGGACAGCCAAGAGAATGAACAAATATGTCTTGGAGAAGGTGTAGCTAGAATATTCTTTGGAAGCAGGAATAATGAGACTTCACCTCATATACTTTGGATATGTTGATAGGAGGGGCTGGCTATTCCCTGGAGAAGGACATGATGCTGGTGAGGGTGGAGGGCTGGTGAAGGAGAAGAAGACCCTCATCTATGTTGATTGTCATGGTGACTGCTACAATGGGCTGTTGTGTGTCAGGAAGTATGAGGATGGCACAATATAGAGCAGAGTTCTGATATTTTGTTCATATGGTTGCTATGAGTCATACTCAACTCAACAGCACCTAACAGCACATCATAACATCCATGGAAGGAAACATTTTTCCATATATTTTGGTCTTTTGGTTTCTTGAAGAAATGTTCTGTGGTTTTCTTTGTACAGGTCTTTTGTTTCTTTAGTTAGGTTTATTTCTCAGTATCTCAATTTGTGTTTGGCTATTGTAAAATTGCTTTTGTGGTTACCATCTCTGAATTTTCTTTATTACTATAGAGGAATTTCACTGACTTGTGGATATTCGTCCTATATCCTTCCACCCTAGTAAACCTGTCCATTTGCTCTAACAGTTGTTTTCCTTGGGGATTTCTGTGTAATTCCTTGGGGATTTCTGTGTACACTATCATATCATCTGCATATAGCAACAGCTTAACTATATCTTTGGTAATCTGGATACCTTTTATTTTCTTACCATGGCATAGTGCCCTAGCAAATACTTCCAATACAATATTGAATAACAGTGGTGACAGTGGGTTTCCTTGTCTGGTCCCTGCTCAGAAGGAAATTGCTTTTATCCTCTTTCCATTTAAATGATGTTGGCTCTTGGTTTTGCATATATATTTTTCACTACATTGAAGAAATTCTCTTCTGTTCCTATTTTGTTGAGCATTTTAATCAGGAAGGGATGTTGGATATTGCCAAATGCCTTTTCCGCATTAATTGCTAGGTTCATACGGTACTTGTTATTTGTTTTGTTAATGTGATGAATTACATAGATTGTTTTTCTTATGTTGAACCATCCTTGCATATCTGTTATGAATCCCACTTAGGCATGATGAGTTATTTTTTTATGTGCTTTTGGATTCTACTGGCTAGGATTTTTGTTAAGGATTTTTGTGTCTATTTACATGAGAGATGTTGATCTGTAGTTTTCTTTTTTGCTTTTATCTTGGCCTGGTTTTAGTGTTATTAGCCTTATGCCTGCTTCATAGAATGACTATGGGAATGTTTCTTCTTTTTTATTTTTAAAATAATTTAAGTAAAGTTGGTGGTAAATCTTCTCTGAATGCTTGTAGAATTCCTCTGTGAAACCATCTGCTCTAGGAATTTTTTTTTGTGGGAGAGTCTTTTCATGAGCTGCTAAATTTCTTCTTTTCTGATGGGCCTGTTCAAGTGTTCAACATCTGTCCATGTCAGTCTAAATAAGAGAAGCTTTTCAAGGAATTTATCTATTTCCACTAGGTTTTCAAATTTATCAAATTTTTAAGTGTCTTCAGCATGCTTTCATCTATTTTTTAACCATTAGCTCTTGTTCATATGGTGCTTTCTGAAATTTTTAATTTTGGTACTGTGACTGTTTATTCCTTCAATCTTCTTTCATTGCTACCTAGATTGTTCAAAATTTTGCCCTTGGTGTAGGTCAGTATTCCAAGTTCAGTATTCCAAGTTGAGACTAGAATTTGTTTTTCAGTTCTTTCAGTTTAAGAAACACCAAATGAGTTTCCCCCTTTTTATTCTGACTCTATATTTTTACACATTTTATTATACTTTTCTTTTGTTCTTGAGTTGTTGGGTTGTTTTTATTTTTAAATATTCTCTTCAGTTCTTTTGCTTCAGCATTTCTTCCATTTGTTTTGGATTTTCAGTGCTCTAATACATTTTTCATTTTTTCTTTCCACATCTATTTTGGGTTTTTGGTGGTTTTTTGTTGTTGTTTGTTTTCTTTTCTTTCTTCTCTGGTGTTGTAATTACCTTTTACTCTCTTTGAGATGATATCCTTTATTTCATTCCACATCTCCTTTGGTCTTTGATCCCCAGCACATTAAAAAGTATAATGCAAAACCAAGAACCCCCATCATTCTCGAGGAAAAAAGACTAAAGGCAAGAGACCAGGCCAAAATACTCACAGTAACCTTGCCTATTCAATATTGTATTGAAAGTACTTGTGAGGACAATAAGACAAAAGAAGGAAATAAGAGGCATCCAAATTGAACAAATGTGGTAATACCATTGCTTTGTGCATGATAGTATGCACAAAAAAGAGCAAAAGCTCAGTAAAGATTGTTAGACCTAGTAGATCAATTTAGTCAAGTGGAGGATACAAAATCAACATAAAAATATAGTTGGTTTTCTCTACAGCAACAAGGTAAGCATAGAAAAGAAAACTAGAAAAGCAAAACCATTTAAAAATAGTTTCCCACAAGATGACATACTTGGAAATAAACGTAACTAAAGACACAAAGGACTTTCATAAGAAAGAAAAAAAAAAAAACAAGTACACACCAAAAAAATAAACTACCAAACACTACTACAAAAAAGCAATAACTAAATTAAATTACCTAAGTAAATGGAAAAAATGTCACCTGTTCACGGATAGGAAGATTTAACATTGTGAAAATGTTAATCTTACCAAAAGCAACATACATTTTCAAGGTAGTATTAATACATATACCAAAATCATCCTCCAAGCAGATAGAAAGGCAATTTATAGTTTTATTTGATATGCAAAGGGATTCTGAATAGACACAGTTCTTCTGAAGGAAAAAAAAGAAGTGGATGGCTTCACATGCACTGAACTCAAAACCTACTACATAGCTGTAACAACCAAAACAGCATGGTATTGGTACAATCACAAATACATAGACCAGTGGAATATAATAAAAAACCCAGGAGTCAACCTATCTTCATATAATCAATTGATATTTGACAAATCCATTAAATGTGGAAAGAACACTTTTTAACAAATATTGCTGGCAATACTAGACATATGCCTGCCAAAAACTGAAACAGGATTCATGTCTTACACCATACAAAAAAAAAAAAATCTAAATAATTGAAGGTAGATCAGAGACCTGGGGGTAAAATTAAAAAAAAAAAAAGATAAAGTTCATAAGAGACAATATGGGACCAAACCCTGAACCCTCTTCTATAACTATTGTCATTTCTCTACATTCATAGAGCTTCCAGAGGCATGTTATTTAGGAAGTGGTTTCCACTCCAGCTTCCAAAGTGAAAGCAATGCATACAGAAAAAGTATAACTCTGAATTATTATTGAACTATTATCCAGTATTTAGTAAGCCTTTCTAATAAATGTTGAATTAATATACACCAAATTTATTGAAAATTTGTTAGGTAAGAAAATATAAGATTTTTGCCTTTGGAGAATAGAAAAAATATACCAAATTTAAGAAAAACCAAGTAATGCAAATGAATAAACGTTAAAACAGAGATTAATTAAATTGAAAACAATAGAGAAAATGTAATGAAACTGAAAGCTAGTTATATTTAAAGATCAAAAAAGTTAGTAAACCTCTATCCACTATACACAAAGGGGAAGAAGGAGAAAAATCCAAGGGATATTTTTAAGATAAACTTTTATTTAATCCCAACATCAGGAAACATGTTCTAAGAAAAGGGAGCAGTTGGCTTGATTCCATTCCATACAGGCAGGATGTGAGATTCTCTACTAGCCCCAGGGAACAATAATTTAGATGCCAGAATCAGGAAATTTAATTTGATTATTACCTATTTGTTTACAGATATAAAGTAATATGAGATCTGTTTAGAATGTAATTGTATGAGCTACCATGCTAAGAGAAGGCAGACATTCAAAAGTGTTTAATACTATGAAGTTGAAGATCAGGGAAGAAGTCTCTTGATAGCTATTGAAATGAGACTCTATGGCTATGTTAAGAATTGAGACAGGGAGTGATACGTACATCATCAAATCAGGATCTGCAAAGTATTTCAGAGAAGTTTGAGTGATTTGAGCATTTGTGATGAGGATGTGCCCAAGTTCAATTTGATACAGAAACTTGCATGAATGAATTGGCGGGTCTGAGGTGGAAATACAAGTTTACCAGTTGTAATGGTAAATGACAAGAAAGAACATGGGAAACAAGTCACAGAATGTGGGTATTTAAGAAAACAAAGGAAGTAGAGCTATAGGAATCCAAATTTAAAGCAAAACCTCTAACATTATAGAGTTAATGGAGAAAATACATCTCTCAAAATATATAGAAAACCCAGGAGCACATTTTTGGTAATTCCAAGATTTTCTGGGTGTTTGGATTATCCTTTTATAGGGGTCCAAGAGAAATGTCTACTTGAAAAAAGTTCTATACTATCCTTTCATTTCCTAATGGCTAAATATATTGATCATTTTTCTTCTTTCTAGATGCTAATATGGTAGTTTTATTTTAACCTAATGTATTTTAATGAGTGTTCTGGTGGTATAGTCCACAGGGAGTTTTACTACTAAACCATTTTGGCCACAGTGGATTGGTTCTGCATTGGTTCAAACCTTCCAGTGGCTCTATGGGAGAAAGATGAGTAGTATCTTCTAATGTGATATACAGTCTGAAACTCAATGGAGGGTCAGGTGTGGATCTGTTTCCACTTGATGGATGACAGGCAGAGAGAGAGAGAAAGAGAAAGATCTATTTTATGGTTTCTTTGGTTTTTCCCAATGGCTTTCTATGTGGTGCAATACTCCTGAGGAAAGATCAGCAAAAGGAGTCATCAATTTTACTTGAATTATTTTCAGTTGCATATCTGCTTCACTTTCTTCCTTTCTACATGTCTATCAAGGACTGCCTTTAATTAACTCCTGGCTTCTAACTACCATGAAAAAACATATCTATCCTATCAAAGGTTCTAAACCCCAAACCTTCACAATATTCATGTATTTTATTATCATACATTTATTCTGACCTTACATTTCCTAAGATAGCCATTTTAATTTGCAATGCCTTTATATGAACTTACTGAATAATGAACAATTCACATAAATCCCCACATAAGATCATAAAGTTTGAGAACAGAATTGAATAGCACACTTTCAGTGATAGGGATCTAGGTTTAAAGATATAAGTAGAAGAGACTAGACTGAGGGCTCCAAAGTCATACATTTGTGATTAATATAGAATTGGAAACCAGATAGCAAAGTAAATGGGAAATATTTTAGCCTACTGAGTTGCTTTATATTAGTGAGTGAATAAATGAAAGCAGAATTTATTATGCTCTTCTTTTAAGAAATAAAGCAGTGGGAATCAGAAAGATTCTAGGCATGTGCAGAAATAGCAAGTTTTAAAAAAGGCGGATATTTGCATTCTTTACCAGGGGTTTAACATTTGAGTAAGAAAGACGTTATGCAAAAGTAGATTCAGAACACTGTACACTTATTAACTTTTGATAAAGCATAATTTCTTTTCTGTTTTACAGGAAAATGGATTATCTCTGGAAAAATATAAAGTATCCTCTTGCTTTCTAGAGCACAAGATATAAGAGAAACATTTTAATGTTAACTTCCCCTCAGTGATAGTGACCCCTTCTGCCCTCTCCATTTTATAAATTATTGACAAAGCATCAGGAAGATTCCAATTGTGCAACAGTTAATTGGCCCCTCTGGTCATTTCTCAACAGCCCTGAAAAAGTTCATTGGTTTTAGATAAAGGCTTTCCCAGAGTTTGAGGCTCAAACATTCTGGGAGTTTGAACAAGTTGGTGTACTTTATTTGCTTTTTAAATACATTTTGAGGCTAATTCTTGGCAAAGAATTATGAGGCTGAGATATTTGCTTGCTAAGGAAAAAATGAGAACTAGAATTGGCATTTTACATGGAATTAAATTTGAAATGTGTACTTTAAAGTAAAAATAGATTTCAGCTAATTTTAAAATTGGGAAAAAAATGAATGTCAATACAGACATAATTCCACAGCTATGAGCAAAGATTCATGTGTAAAAAGGTTTTAAATTGCATATAGTCATCCTTACAAACAGTCTTAAAATATATATTTATAATTCTTCATCTTATATTAGGATGTTGGCTTTCAAAATGCATTATTTCTATGTATGCAAGAAAAATGACTTTGTTGTGAAGTGGTTTGGTAGAAAATGAAATTTCTCACATTTTTATTCAAAAGAACAATGGGATAGCTTTCATTTTCTTTTTGGAATTTTATTTTGGTTAAGAATGACTTATCAAAGCCAACTCTTTCACTTACTTCTAGTTTTCTATTACAACTATGACCTCTGAAATATGTCAGTCAAAAAAATTTCATTTCTATAACTATAAAGTCAGTTCTTTTAATAGAATGAAGTTCAATCCAAGTAGGTCCCCCCACGCCCAGTTCATATTTTTCACTCATATTCTCACAGTCACAAGAGAAATACTTGAAATCAATAAAAGGAATCTGTCTATCTATCTAGGCCTCAACTTAGGACATGTTTAAGTTAAAGCACTGCCTAGATTTTTCTGCACACAGTTACTAAAATGAGCTATATATAATACTGGAGTGCCTTACTGGTAATTATCATTGTTAGATGTCCATGTAATGTATTCAAATATAAGATTTATGAAAAATATGAGTAATTAAAGTATGTAGACACAGAGAAAGAATACAATCTTTATGTATACCTTTTCTGATTTTAAAACATTCAGTATTTTTTGTTCTGTTCGAACAACTGAAGTATGGTTTTTACACGAGTACAATTAAGTGTTCTAGGATTCCCATTCTTCTCAATGTTACCCATATTTTGTTATAGCCCACAGAATTAAATGCATTTTCATAGTTAATAATACATAAATAAACATCTTTCTGCAATTCTCTGTTGTCATATAAGATCTTCTTTATAATGCAATGAAATCACTTGAAAGACTAAGGTATGCCTGATCCCAGCTACATTATTTGTAATTGCTTCTTATGGGGTAGGAGGGAAAACTATAAAGAAAGACTAAAGAATGACACCACTGATTTGTGGTGTTGGCTAATGGTATTAAATATTCTGTGGACTGCCAAATAAATTAATAAATCTGTCTTAGAGAAAGTAGAACCAGAGTGCTCCTTAGAGACAAGTATGGTGAAACTTCACTTCACGTACTTTGGGCATGTTGTCGAAAGGGGTCAGCCCTCAGAAAAAGATACCTTGTTGGGAAAGGTAGCAGATTAGTGAAAGAAGGGAAGAATCTCAGTGAAATGGATTGACACAGTGACTGTAACCATGGGCTTGAGCATGGTGCAGAATGTGAGGGTGGCTTAGGGTAGGGCAGGTTCTGGTCTACTTTTTTCAGAGATAATATGGCATAATCAACCTCAGCAGCAACAACAACAAAATTATAAGAGACAGTAATTTTGAAAAATGAGCTATTATATTTAGTTCAGAAATTACTTAAATGGCTTTACGTCAGCTATACAGAACCCACTATTAACTCAGAGAAAACCTGTCTGATTATTTAGATTTAACACTACAATAAAAGCACAAGTACTTGACAGGCTACTTTTTCTATCTATGTTACCTTTACTTTGCAATGCTAGTGTGCATGTGTACATGTGTTTGTGTGTGTGTGCAGGTTTGCATCATGTTGTATTGTGTATGCCGTGTATGTTGTATGTCTATTTTAAAGTTAGGCAGAAGAGATAGAAGCAATTTTTATCCCATTCTTGTGAAAAACACTATTTGAGCTGTATATATAAAAATAATGTCTGTAAAGCTTTATTAAATATTTTTTATTGATGGGATATTATAGTCTCAGTATATTTAAGACATTAATTAATTCGTTTTTGTGCAGAATTCACATGCAATGTGTTTCACACTTTCCTTCATTCAAATTGTGTTTCATAGAAATATTCCCATACATTGTGTTTTATACAATTAATCACTATTGATCTGTGCCCATCATTATCCATCTTTTCAGGTCCCCACTTGATTTTTTTCCATTTCCTTGACTCCCTCCCTCCACCCACAAAATTATGCCACCCTGTGATTTCCCCCTGCCAACCCTCACCCTTCTGCTGCTGCTGTTGTTGTTATGTGCTGTCGAGTTGCTTGCGACTCATAGCGACCCTATTTACAACAGCCCTAAACCCTGCTCTGTCCTTTGCCAGTCTCACTGTCTCCGAGTCACCCATCCTGATTACCCTAGTCACTGAATCAATCCACTTCACAGAGGGTCTTCCCCTCCTCCTCTGTTTCTCCATCCTCCCAAGCATGATGTCCTTCTCCAAGGACTGGTCCCTCCTTGCAACATGTCCAAAGTATGTCAACTAAAGCCTTAGAATCCTTGCCTCCAAGGAACAGCCCGGTTTAACCCTCTCTAGGTTAAACCTGTTTGTTTCCTTAGCAGTCCATGGTACATTCAATACTCTTCTCTAGCACCACAGTTCAAAGGCATCAATTCTCTTTCTATCCTCCCTAGTCATTGTCCAACTCTCAGACACATAACAAGTGATTGGAGAGACCATGGCCTGTATCAGGCACACCTTAGTCTCCAGAGCGACACTATTGCTCTTCAGCACTTTGGAGTGGTCTTTGCAATACATCTTTTAATTTTCTAGTTACTGGTACCGAGAGTGTTGACTGTGGAGTCAAGCAAACTAAAGCTGTGAACAATCTCAGTCACTTCACCATACATCTTGATGCTGCCAATTAGTCCTGTGGTGAGAATCTTTGTCTTCTTGATATTGAGCCTCAATCTATATTGAAGGCTGCAGTCCTTGACCCTCTGCAGTAAGCACTATAGGTCCTTCTTTGGGGGTAAGGATTCTGAGGCTTTGTTTGAATACTTTGGACATGTTGCAAGGAGAGACCAGTCCTTGGAGAAGGACATCATGTCTGGGAGGGTGGAGAGACAGCACATGAGGGGAAGACCCTCTAGGAGGTAGAGAGATTCAGTGACTGGGTTAATCAGGGTGGGTATGTCAGAGATAGTGAGGTTGGCACAGGACAGAGCAGGGTTTAGGACTGTTGTACGTAGGATCGCTGAGTCGCAGGTGACTTGATGGCACACAACAACAACAAGAACTATATGTCCTCTAACAAAAGACATTTTATAATATCGAGTGAAAGTATAGAAATGGGTTACTAAATTCCTTATCCTTTTACATATCAGTGGGAAAAAGGTAATATTTTGCCTTCAATAATGTTACATTGCATGTGCTAAAATAATTGGATTTTGAGCAATTGGGAATAACAGAGAAAATTAATAAGATGACATATATTTTCTATGTTAAAGAGAAAACTGCCTCAGAAGATTATTTAAATTCATGACAAATTTTTTCTTATGTCTTAATAATGATGCCTAAGAGGAACAACTCTTATTCCATGATCAATAGTTATTGCCTTCTTTATGCTTTGTTTCATGAAGATTTAAAATTCTTAATTGTTAATCACTTCTTTTTAAAATTGTATCAACAAACAAATGTAAAGGTGTTTTCAGCATTAAAGGGAAAAAGTCTTACTCATATCTATTTCAGTGTAGAGTTTAAGAATTACTTAGCCATAGTATTGAATTCCTATAGTCTTGAGTTCTTTCTAACCATTCCTATTTTTGGATGCTCATGAAAGTCTTTGTTGTTATAGTGTTTGCTTGAACAGCATTTAATTCTTGCAAATAGGTTTCAAAGACCTAAATAGCAATGCCAGTGTCCAAGATTAATATATGTATAGAGAAAAACCCTAATGAAGAAATATGAGAATTTTCCCATTAATACTTTTAAGAGACTTGAGGCATTTCAAAGAATTATGCAAATATCTCATGCTGTGTGCCATTTAGCACATTTTATTATTTCACAGATTAGTACAATTTAGTGCTTGAGCAGTGAAAATCCCTGTCACAGTTGTTAAAATCTTGAGGTGTCTGTAGGCAGAATGCTGGCATTAGCAGTCCATAGAATATGGACAACAGTAACCATATATTAGAAAAATTACTAAGGAATTCTTAAGAGAAAAAGACCCAAAAATTCAATAAGACAGATATGTCCCTTATGTGTCCATACTTATAAATAAGTCCATAACTGCATATAAAAATATTTTTAGCTTTTTTTGCATTCACTGTGTAACAACAATGTTAATTTTCCCCTGCCTTTTGTCAATAGTTAATGGGGCAGTTTCCAATATAAATTTATTCCAAACAGGGTATTGAATGTTTAAGCCTGTAATTAGTCTAGCTTATAATTAGGGTGCTAAAAATATGGCTTACAACAAAGTACTATTATTAATTATGTTTGACTAATGCAGGTACTACTTAATAAAAACTATAAAAATAAAGAATTGTATAACTTAAAAATAAAAGCATTTATTTCATGTAAAAAATAAAGGCAGTATTGAAAAGAAAGACAAGTGTACACAGGCATGCAAGAGAGGGAAAGAAATTATTTTGTATCTATTAATACATGTTATATTCAGTAGCTCTTCATTGGGTTACCATTAAAATAAGTAAGTGAAAGAAATGAAGACTGAGGCTTGTTTAGCTCAGTGTCTTTGAGTTGTGGTATTGGAGAAGAGTACTTCCAAAATAACAAACACTTATTGAGGAAGGAATAGCCAGAGAGCTCCTTGGAAGGAAAACTTACAAAACTGCTTCACATACTTTAGGCATATTATTTGGAGAGGCTGGGAAGTCGGAAATGTCAGTGAAAGGGAGGAAAATCCTCTATGGATTGACACAATTTGGCAATGGGCTCAGGAATGTTTAAGGCATAGAATAGGGTAGTATTCAGACCTACTAACCATAGGGTCTGTATGAGTCATTGTCAACTCAATGGCATCTAACAACATGAAATTATTAAGAGCAGTAAAGTATTATGGCTCTTTTGGCAGCCTATATTTGTACTATGAGACAAGTGTATAAACCTTTATATCTGTTATTGGTGAATAGAGTGAAAAACAAGATGCAGAAAAGTCATTTAACAAAATTCATTACCCTTTAAAGATCAAAACATTTATGAGGAAGTTGGACAATGAAGAAGGAGACCTAAGAAGACTTGTTGTTAGGTGCTCTTGAATCATGTAAGATCCACAGTGACCCTATCAACACTAGATCTGATCCCTATCCTGTCCTGTGCTATCCTCACGCTTTCTGACACACTCAGACCCATTGCAGCAGTCATTGTATCAATTCATCTGGTTGAAGGTCTCCTTTTCTTTTGATGGGCCTCCACCTTTCCAAGCATGATGTAGGAACAGCCTTTCCTAGCAACATGACTAAAGTATATGAGATGAAGCTTTATTATCTTTGTTTTGAAGGAGCACTCTGAGTACACCTTTTTTAAGAGATAAATGTTTGTTTGTTTGTTTGTTTGTTTGTTTGGCAGGCAGTTCATGGGATACTCAGTATTCTTCTCTAACACCACAACTCAAAGACATCTTTGTCTGTCATCCTTGTTCATTAACTACATCTCAGATGCACAGCAGATAATTCAAAACACCCTTGCCTGGATCAGGCACACTTTAGTTTTCAAACTGACATCATAGCTTCTCTATAAATTGGAGAGGTCTCTAACTTCAGACTTTCCCAGGGCAGTACATCTTCTGATCTCTTGACTTCTGGTACCAAGGGTGTTGATTGTGGATCCAAGTTAGATGAAGGTGTTTCAATCTTTTCTCCATCTATTATGACATTGGATATCAGTCCACTGGTTTGAGTTTTTGTTTTCTTACTTAAAATTTAGGTACATTCCATATTGAAGGATTATATACAAGTGCTTCATGTCCTTTTCACTTTCAGCTGGAAAGATTGTATCATCTGCATTACACAGGCTATTGATGAGTCTTTCTCTGATCCTGATGCTACATTCTTCTTCACATAGTCCAGCTTCTCAAATAATTTGCTCAGCATATATATTCAACAGGTATAGTTAAAGGATACAACCCTGCTGCATGCTTTATTTTATACCATGTCATGTTCCCTTGAAAGCATGTAGTTTTCCCTTGGTCTGTTTACATAACAGCCTTTTGGTCCAGATATAGGTTTCACAGAGCACAATTAAGTGCTCTGGGATTCTCATTCTTGTAAATATTAGCCATAACTTGTCAGGATCCACACAGTCAATGCCTTTCCATAGTCAATAAAGCAGAATAGACATTTGTCTGGTATTCTTTACCTTCAGCCAAGATCTATCTGACATCACCAATGATATCTCTGGTACCAGACCTCTTCTAAATCCTGCTTGAACGTCATGCACTTCCCTACATATATACATTGTTGCTGCTATTGTTTTGCATACTGTAGAGTCACTACATGGTAATCAGTATGTTGAGAAAATTATTCAAGAAATTGGACTATGAAGAATAATGTGGCATCAGGATCAGAGGAAGACTCATCAATAACCTGTGTGATGCAGATTACAAAACCTTACTGACTATTAGTGAGGAGGACTTGAGGCACCGGTTGCAGAAGACCTGAAAATACAGCCCTCAATATGGATTGCATCTCAATGTCAATAAAATAAAAAATCTTAACACTGGACCAATAAATGGAGAAAAGGTTTAAATTGTCAGTAACTCCATCTTACCTGGGTCCACAATCAACACCCTTGCTACCAGCAGTCAGAAAATCAGGAGATGTATTGCACTAGGAAAGTCTGCTGTTAGGGACCTCTCCAACTTATTGACGAGCAATGATGTCAGTTTGAGGAAGAAGGTGCATCTGATTCAGGCCCTGGTCTTTCTCGCACTTGCTCTGTGTTTAAGAAAGAGCTGGACAATAAATAAGAATGACAGAAAAGAAAGGATGACCTTTGAGTAATGGTTTTAAAGAAAAGCACTGAGCATCCACAGACTGACAAAAGAACAAACAAATGTGCCTTAGAGAAAGTTCAGCCGGAGTGGAGGCCAAGATGATAAAGCTTCATCTCACATACTTCAGGCATGTTGCTAGAAGAGGCCATTCATTAAAGAGGGATATCATGCTTGGGAAAACAGAGGGTTGATGAAGGAGAAAAATATCCTCAACCAGGTGGAATGACACAGTGACTGCCACAATGGGCTTTAGTGTGTCAGATAGTGTGAAGATGGCACAGGGTAGGACAGAGTTCAGATCTATTCTTTATAGGGTTGCTATAGGTCATATTTAACTTGATGTCACCTAACAGCAACAACAACAGTGTTCCCTTGTTCTGTTAACACAACAGTCTTTTAAATATTTCAATTTAAGGCTTACATTTATTTTTCCGTTCTTTCAGCTTGTGAATTGCTGAACAAATCCTTCCCTTTTCAGTCTCCGATTCTGGGTCTTTACGCATTCCAGTATAACAAATTATTCTAGGTATCAGTTCCGCAGGAGTACAATTAAGTGGTCAGGGATTTGTTATGATCTAGACAGTCAAGTGCTTTGCAGAGTCAATAAAACACAAATAGACATTCTTTGGGTATTCTATACCCTCAGCCAGCATTCATCTGATATCAGTAACAATATTCTTGGTGCTACAGCCTGTTCTAAATCCTGCTTGAAATTCTGGCTGTTCTCCAACTGTGTACTACTGTTCTAGCTATTTTTTTTAATGATATTCAGTAGCATTTTGTTTGCTTGTGATAATAATAGTACTGTTTGATAATTTCCACAGTCTGGTGGATCATCTTTCTTGGGAATGGGAGCAAATATGAACCCCATTCAGTGGACAGCTGTCTTCCAAATTTCCTGGAATAGATAGATGAGCACACGCACAGCTGCATCTGTTAGTTGAAACAGGTTAATTTGTATCCTGTCAACTCTTGGTGCCTTATTTTTGCCAGTGCCTTCAGTACAACTTCAGCTTCTTCATTATCATTGGCTCTTGAGTCTGATATTTTCTGACATTTTTCAGGGTCATTCAACTAATTTGGTGCAATGACTTTGTGTATTCAAACCTTTTTTAAAAATTTTCTTATTCTACTTGTTTATTTACAGAATTAAAATACAAATTTGAACAACATCTTTCAATTTCCCTTACCCTCCACTGATCAAATTGTACAAACCGTGATTAACCTCCCCTCCTTCCCTTGCACATCCACATCCCTGTACTTCCAGCCTCTCCCACCCCTCCTGGATCCTTATACTCATTCTACTGTAGCAGTTTTATACAATATTTATCCTTATGGGACTGAGTTAGTTCACTCAGCATAATGCTTTCCAGTCTCTCCCAAGTTAGGTAATAATTTATAAAGTCTTTGCTTCTCCGTGCTGCATAGTATTCCATTGTTCTCAATCCATTCATTTGTGGTTGGACATTTGGGCTGTTTCCATGTTCTTGTGATGGTGAATAATGCTGCTATGAACACTGGTGTACAAATCTCAGTTTATGCCTCAGATTCTTTTGATCCTTCCTGGATCAGTGTGCATATAGCTCATATTATCTTACAATATTGTGACTCAAGGCTTAAATTTGTTTTACAGTTCTCTCAGCTTGAGGAACTCTGAGTGAGTTTTTTTCTTACTAAACTCCAGGTGCAGCTCTCTGTACCTTCCATTATAATACTTTGCTTTGTGTACTCTAGCTGTCCTTTGAAATCTTCTGCTCAGCTCTTTTACTTCAGTTATCTTTTCCATTTGTTGGCTTCTTGATTCTCTAGGGCCATTTTCAGAGTCTCTTTTGACTTACATTTTAGTTTATCTTTCTCCTGGCTTTGTAATGATCTTTTGTTCTATTCATGGATAATATTGTTAATGTCACCCCACAAATCATCTGATCTTTGATCATTGGTGTCATAAGAAGAATACATGCCTTGAATTTGGTATTGGGAATGTTCTTTTAATATTTCATGGGTTGCCAAAAAAACAAATTTGTCTTTGAGTCAGTGTAGCTAGGGTGTTCCTTAGAGGCAAGGAGGATAAGGATGGTGAGACTTCCTCTCACATATTTTAGGCATGTTGTCTTTTTCCAGTGCTTGGGGAAAAAAACTCCATGTTGGAAAAATAAGAAGGTCACAGTGATGATCTTCCAGGAGATATAGATAAAATGATAGATGAAAGAAAGGA
>NW_006399823.1:10238611-10239723 GCF_000299155.1 Elephantulus edwardii | reverse complement strand
ATATATAAATCACACATGTGCACAAATTCACACACACACACACACACACACACACACACACACACACACACACATTACATGTTGTTGTTCTTATGTGCCACCTAGTCGCCAGCAACTCATAATGACCAGCCAAAAACCGTGCTCTATCCTATGCCCATCTTATGATCTTTGACACACCTACCCCCATTATTCCAGTCATGAATCAATCCATCTCATTGAGGTTCTTCCTCTTGTGCTATCCCTCCACCCTCCAAAGCATGATGTCCCTCTCCAATTACACATTTTGGAAGCAGGAGTGGCATCCATTTCCTAAACAACAAGTCTCTGGAAACTCTATGAACTTTGAGAAACAACAATAATGATAGAAAAGCTTCAGGTCTTTTTTCATAGGGTCACTATGAGTTGTGCTTTACTTAACACAAATCAACAACAACAACATAGGAAATTTGTACATATGAACAAAGGTTTTCACCACTGGGCCGATTGTCAGCATCATGATAGATGGGGAAGAGATCGAAACTGTTAACAGCTTTAGGCACCAACAGTCAGGAAATTAAAAGATGTGTCACGATGTGAAAGTCTGCTGTTAGGGACCTCTCCAGAGTACTGAAGAGCAATGGTGTCACTTTAGAGACTAAGGTGCACCTCATACAGGCCATGGTCTTTGCAATCACTTACTATGAATCAGAGAGCTGGACAATGACTAGGGATAAAAGAAGGAGAATTGATGCCTTTGAGCTGTGATGCTGTAGAAGAGTATTGAATATATTATGGACTGCTAAGAAAACGAACCGGTTCACCCTGGTGAGGGTTAAATCAGCCTGCTCCTTGAAGATAAGGATTCCGAAGCTTTGTCTGACATACTTTGAACATGTTGCAAGGATGGACCGGGCCTTGGAGAGGGATGTCATGCTTGGGAGTGTGGAGGGACAGCACAGGAGAAGAAGACCCCCTATGAGGTGGATTGATTCAGTGACTGGAGTAACGGGGGTGGGAGTGTCAGAGACAGTGAGACTGTCACAGGACAAAGCAGGGTTTAGGGCTGTTGTACATAGAGTCGCTATGAGTTGCAGGTGACTCAATGGTACATAACAAATGTTAATATATATACA
>NW_006399823.1:10215587-10238511 GCF_000299155.1 Elephantulus edwardii | reverse complement strand
TATATAAAACCTATTCAGAGTTCTGAAAAATAACTACTTCAGTCTAGAGACTAAGGTGCACCTGGTCCACTCCATGACCTTCGCGATTAATTGCTATGCATCACAGAGCTGGATGATTAAGTATGACAGAAGAAAAATTGATGCCTTTGAATTTTGGTGTTGGAGAAGTCTTGAACATACAGTGGACTACCAAGAAAACCAATAGATCTGTCTTGGGTAGGGTGAAACCAAGTTTCTACTTGGAGGCTAGGAGTTCCATCTCACATACTTTGGGCACATAGCTGGCATAGTCCTTGGATAAGAACATCATGCTCAGAAGGGTGGAGGGACAGCTCAGGAGAGGAAGAACCCGGATGAGATGGATTGATACAATAACTTGGGTAAGGGGTTTGGTGTGTTGGAATCAGTGAGACTGGCTCAGGATAGGCCAGGCCTCTGAGCTGCTTGCTGTACATAGGGTGGTTATGGGTCGCAGCCGACTCGACAACACATAACAATGTATGTATTTTGAAGTCCATTCTAATTTAGCTTACTCATATGTACTGATATTTCTGCTATTGTGTACTGTCACGTGGGAACTGACTGTTAACTGACCCATCATGGCGTTTCCAGAGGCAGTAAATCACACTTGACAAGATTGCTCACCCTTCTCCTACAGAGCAGCTGGTGGATTCGAATCACGTGCCTTTGGCATTGGAGCACAGCTTTTTAACACTAAGCCATCTCAAATTTTATGTGTCTCATTTCATGTTTACTCTTTCCAATTTTCTATCTTCCAAGTTCCAACTATTAATTGACTTTTGCAGCTGTTTTTCTTCATTTTCAATACTGCCACATTAACAAATGAGGATCCTTCATTAACTGCAAGTCTTCCTCTAGTCACACCCTTAAGGTAAATTCTGCTCTGAGGAAGGTCTTACATAGTCATACTTACTGCCTTTCAGTATTAAGTGGACTCATTCTGGTATTGTATCCAACAATGTCTCACTGCTATTCACAAGGTTTCCAAGAACCATTTATTACAAAAGTGGATGATCAGGTCTACTCCCTAGGCTGTCTTAGTCTAGAAGCTCTGCTGCACTATTTCCTCCACAGTAATCTTGCTTGTATTTGAGATCGCTGTGGCGTAGCTTTGAACATCACAGCAACACAAAATGACAAACTGCTAGGTGATAGGTAGGTACATTTAATGTTGTTGTTGTTATGTGCTGTCGAGTCGCTTGCAACTCATAGCTACCCTGTGTACAACAGCCCCAAACTCTGCTCTGTGCTGTGCCAATCACACTGTCTCTGATACACCCATCCTGATTACCCCAGTCACTGAATCAATCCCCCTATAGACAATGCTAATGATCTCTGAATGACTACAAGTTATTATTTAGCGTCTCTAGTTAAAATATTCTTCTTTCCCTGCTCCTCAGAAATTATGTAGATGACACAAACTTGTATGCTAAAAATGAGGAGCACTTGAAATGCTTCTGCAGTGGATCAAGAATTTAGGTATGGATTAAATATCAACATCAAAAAACAAAGTACCTCACCGGGTCAACAGACAACATCATGATAGATGGACAAAGAAATTGAAAATTGTCAATAATTTGATCTTATTTGGATCAGCAATCTACAACCCTCTTTGCACAAGCAGTCAGGAGATTGAGATATGTATTGCTTTGGGCAACTCTGCTTGTCAGAGACCTCACAAAAATATTTAAGTGCAATGATGTCAGCTTGAAGACTAAGGTGCACCTGATTGAGGCTATGCCATTTTCAATCACCTCCTATGCATCTGAGAGCTAGATAATAATTAGGATGACAGAAGGATTGTTGACTTTGAGTGGTGATGCTGGATAAGAGAGCTGAGTATCCCATGGACTGCCAAAAGAACAGATTTATCTTGGGGAAAGTGCAGCCAGAATCCTCTTTGGAAGTAAAGATGTCGAGACTCTATATCTCATATTTGGAACATATTACTAGAAGAGGCTATGCCTTGGAAAATGGATATCAGGCTTAGAAAGATGAAGGGTCAGTGAAAGAGAGGAAGACTCTCAATGAGATGGACTGACACAAGTGATTGCACCAATGGGCTCTGGTGTGTCAATGATGAGGATGACACAGGATAAGGCAAGGTTCAGGCCTGTTGTACTCGACTCAATGCCATCTAACAGCAACAACAGTATACAATGGTTATGTACTCTTTGCTAAACAGAAGATTTGTGGTTCAACATCTGTGAGGGAGAAATGGCTTGACAATCTGCTTCCATAAAGAATTTCAGTCTAGGGAAACTTCTGAGACAATTCTACTCTGTCAGGTAGGGTTGCTGTAAGTGACTCACAATAACATTAACTTGATAAACATCTTGATCTCAAATACTTGTTACTTTCTGCATTTCAAGGGACTCCTTTTTCAGTATCTCAGGTTCCTCTTTGCATTAAGTGTGCTATCTGATGACAATCAGTTACAATTTACATTAGTGTAAATGCAGCCATCATTCAGTTAGAAATATAGTAATGCAGACATAGTTCAGTTAGAAAAAGAAATATGAGACAGCATGTTGTTTGTGAAGGACATTAACAACCAATTTATAAATATTTGGGGTTCATTCTATTCATCCAAATTAATATATTATGGAAATCTAAAGGTGTAGGCTAGATACAGTCTTATTTGGGGTCAGGAGACAGGGAGAAACAGGCATCTTCTCTTTGAGTTCAGTGCACAGTTCTTTTCTATTTATTATCCCCTTCAGTAATGACACAGCTATTGTGGCCCAATGGATTGCCTTGTAGTGACACCTGCTGGGACAGACCTGGCAGAGGAGTTTCACATTTCCTTCTGTTTAGCTGGCTGCCCCAGTCAGATCCCTGAGTCAGTAGCATACTTTTTTTTTATGGTGGGACTGCTCAGGTCAGAGACATTTCCTCTCCCCTTGGGGCAACTGCTTTCCTGCCTCCTCCTCATTCCTGAAGGAAAGTAACCTACATGCCAGCATGACAAATACCCAGAAATTTACAGAAGCTCCATTGTAAGCACCTAATTCCTTAACTGGAACTCCTTCTTCCTATGTCAGATGAACAGAAGGTTGTGCAGCAAAGCAGGAAGTCATTAAAATAATGAGTCACCCAGATGGAGTTTGAGGTTTTTCTCCCACTAATTTAATAGATTTATTCTAGCTACAATTTACACTTCTGAAAAATAATTTACATCTTCACAGTCATAACCCTCTTTGTTCTTTTGTTATTTTTACTTAGTGAATTGTGGATCATAAATGATTTTGTATGTTTGTATCTCATAACTAAGAATTTAAAAGAACATTTTCCATGTAGGCAGCATTAAAAAAACAAATGGTATTTCTCATTTTTTCCCCTTTGTGTGAGTACAAGACGTAAAGTATCAGCACCTTTTGTAATTTAATCCTGAGACTATTTTTACTAATAAATATTTTAATATAAAATAATTTTTAATTCTTTGAAAAATATAATTAGGCAACTTAAGATCTGATCTGAAATGTGTATCTTTCCTAGTAAACATTTCTTTGAAGTTGAATTGACCTTTATTGGAGGAAAAAATAACAAACAAATCGAATAACTAACATAGCAACTCTTCACTGGATTTTGTAATTATAAATATTAATGAGAGGAGACTGCCCACCTTTATTCAGTGGAGCTGCTACTAGATTTGAACTACTAGCAATATGAAATCATTTTTAGCGGTACAACATAATATGGCCTATGCCACTAGAATTCCTTTTTATTGGAAGATATTGAGGCTATTTCTAGTTACCTTTTTTTTTCACTGATGCTCTAAGGGAGCTCTGGTGGCATAGTGGCAAGAAGCTGTGCTTCATTCCTAAAGGCACGAGGTTTGAAGCCACCATCTGCTCCTCAAAAGATAGGTAATCTCTTCCCATGTGGTTAACTACCTTTGAAAACCTGCTAGAGGGTCAGCTATGGGTTGGTTATGACTTGATGATACTCAATAACATTAATAAGAAGAATAAAGCTCCTCTTTGGCAATGTCTTTTTCTGATATTTCTTAGATTTTGCTCAATATTTCCACCCTTGATTTTGTTATAAAGTATTTCAGAAAGTATGAAAACAAAGTTAAAAGCAAGGAGAGAGAAAGCAAATCAAAAGGAAAAAAAATAAATAAAAAAAATAGCAATAAGCTCACCATCCAAGATCAACATCTTTGAAAAATAATTTCCATGTTGCAGAGTTTGTATTTTTATAGCATCTAATATTTATGTTAATAAATTGTTTTCTTATACCACCAATTTCTTAGACATAAGTTAATAAATGAATAATTATATATACTTGGTATAGTTGACTCAATCTTTGATGGTGTGAGACATTTTGATAATTTGTAACTATTTAATATTCTCAATATCACTGAAACTGTATTGCCCACATGACCTAATGTCATTTGTGCATGATTCATAATTTCAGGAACATAGAATACAAGTGCTTCTATTTCAACATGTATCCATGATTTTTAAAATACCAAATTAAGAGGTAATAAGAAGAAAGACCTGGAAACCATACTTCTGAAAAATCAGTCAATGAAAACTTTATAGGCCAAAATGGCTTGATATGCAACCAATTAAGAGGATGGTGTAGACCAGGCAGAAATTTCTTTTGTTATACATAGGTTTACAATGAATTTAGGGCTGACTCAGTGGCAGTAAACATGAAAGAAACTGTCCCATCTCATAAGGGAAATTACATTATTGTGGAAAATTCATTATTACTCCCTTGTTGTTGTTGTTGTTATGTGCTGTCGAGTCATTTGCCACTCATAGCGACCCTATATACAACAGCCCTAAACCCTGCTCTAATCTGTGCCAATCACATTGCCTCTGACACACCCATCCTGATTACCCCAGTCACTGAATCAGTCCACCTCATAGAGGGTCTTCCCCTCCTGCGCTGTCCCTCCACTCTACCCAGCATGATGTCCCTCTCCAAAGACCTGTCTCGCTTGAGATTCTTTTATTTTTCTCTCTACTAAGTTAAAATCAATGTCACTAGGGTGTTGCACATACGTCTTCGCATTAGTAGGGGTTTACATGATCAGGGCTTTTCACTCTCTTGTTAATCATTTTCACAACTTTCCATTCAGTTTACCAGGCAGTAATTCTTTACAAGAATAGATTATCTCCATCTTTCTCTCTATGAGCAGTTGATGGATTCAAGCCAATGATATTTGCATTAGAAATACAACAAACATTGACACTGTAGCAACATTCTAGTTATAAATTGCCAACCCATATCATGGGTCCAGGTTTGATGTACAGTGATCACTTGTGAAAAAGTGAGCTGTTGCAATTGGTTACTTTGAATAATGACTAAAGAAGGTAACTACAAAGTAATCATAGTAAAGGTTTCCTGGGGTGTTCTGAGGAGACTTCTTATAAAGATCTAGTGTCAAGACTCTTCCTTTTGTTGTTAACTGATATCAAGCTCACTATCAGTTTATAGTGTCTTTATGCACAAAAGAACAAAGCCTTGCCCACCCTGCTCCATTCTTATCATCTCTGACATGTTCTATCTCATCCTCTAGATCTCCACCATGCTGAAGGCCACTGTGACAGGTCACTATGTCAAGTCATCTCATTGAAAGTCCTCCTCTGTATTGCTGATCCTTTTCCTATCGCAGCTTGATATCTTTTTCCAAAGATTGGTCTCTCCTGCCAATACACCCAAAGGTTGAGACAAAGTTTCATCATCTCTGCCTTAAAGGAACAATCTGCTTCTACTTGCTTCAAGACAAATGTCTTTTTCTAGCTGGTGTTAAGGTATTCAATACTCTGCCAATACACAATTCAAAGAAATTAATTATTTGGGGATGATTTTTGCTTTTTGTTTTGTTTGGTTTTTTTCTTTTTTTTCAGTTTTCTTTATTCACTGCCTAACTTTTAGATGCTTGGGAAACAACTGAAAATACTTGGATGCAACTTGAATCAGACACCTTAGTCCTTAAACTGATGTCCTTGTTACTTTGGATTTTAAAGAATTATTGACAGCTTATTTTCCCAGTGCAACATGTCTTTTGATGTTTTTGACTGCTGTTACCATTAGTATTGATTTTGGATTCAAGTAATATGAAATCCTTGACAATGTCAAATTTTTATCCATCTTGCTTCTTGGTAGTAGAGTTTTGATTTTTGCTTTTGAGATTTATTTCATATTGAAGATTACAGTCTTTGTTCTTCTTCAGTAAATGTTTCTTCAAGTCTTCTTCACTTTCTGCAAGCAGGGTTGTGTTAAGTGTGTAATACAGGTAGTTGATGCTCCAATCTTGATTCTACATTCTTCTTCATATAACCCAGGTTCTCTAATTATTTGCTTAGCATACATACTGAATAGATACGGAGAAAGGATACAATCCTGATGCACACCTTCCTGATTTGAAATCATGGTGATTTCACATGAGAGCAATTAAGTGGAAAATGGTCTGAATTAGAGAGGGTCCTTCATTTGATGTGTGATTTTGCTGGAAGTGCATTTCTGTAAGCCATATTCTTAAGCAGAAATGACTGTCTGGTCCCTTTGCTCAGAGATGAGAAGTCTTTTAAGTAGAAACAATGTCACTTACCATTTTCTTGAAAAATAACCAATGCATACAAGGCAGTGATTTGGCCAAATATGATCAGGGGATTGTCAATAAAACAGATCAGTGAAGAACTACAGAAATGAAATGGGTAAAGTTTCAATAGCCATGTTCTAGGTGAATGCTTAGAAAAAGGCCACAACTGATGGCACTATTTTTATCATGACAATTTAATCTCAGAGAAATATGAAACATAAGGCAAATGCTGATAATATTCTTTATATTAATAACATATGTTGATCTAATTAACTGCTATATAAGCACATTATGTGATTAAAGTTGTTAAGTGTTGTAAATTCACTGTGGCTTATAGTAACAAAAACACTGTGAACATCACATCAAAAACCTTACCCAGTACTTCTCCTTTCTAACAACTTCTACCACTCTCAATCTCATTTTAATAGTCTCTCTGTAATTCACCTCACTAAACGACTTCCTCTCTTTCATTTATTCTGCTTTCACAGCTGATGGGTTTTTTCCAAATACTACTGCCTTCGAACAGCATGCTTGGAGTATGTGAGACAAAGCTTTAGAGTCTTGGGAAAATTTACATACACATATTTTGTTTGAAATTCCTCCAATGAAGGCTTGTTGTTGTGTGCCATTGAGTTGGAAACAATTCATAGCTGACCTTCCACTGCTTTCCAGAAGCAGCAAATCTCACAGGATATTGTCCATCCTTTTCCTTTCATGAAGCTACTGGATTTGAATCATACCTTTGGGAATGCAGTGTATTTTCTTACCGCTCGGTCACCAGAGCTTTTTTGTAGAGGATGAACTCAAATTTTTACTTGGTAGTATTTATATAGATACTACCTACATAATACATATTCAAGTGATCAATATCTACTTTCAGTGATGATATTTTTGATGATCTATTTTAAGTGATGATATCCACTTTCAGGGACCTCTCCAAAATACTGAAACTGAAGAGCGGTGGTCTCAGCCTGAAAACTAAGGTGTGTCTGATTCAGGCCATGGTCTTATCACCACCTGCTATGTGTACAAAGAGTAAGGATGAAAAAAGATGAAATGATGCCCTTGAGTTGTGGTGTTGAAGAAGAGGCTCATGGACTACCAAAGAACAATATGTCTTGGAGAAAATCTAGCCAGAGTGTTCCTTGGAGGCAAAGATGGTGAAGCTGTGTCTTTCACACTTTGCACATGTAGATAGATGAAACTACTCCTTGGAAAGGGTATCATGCTTGGAAGGATGGAGCATCAGCAAAGGAGAAGAATACCCCCAATGAGATGAATTGACACTGTTACTTCAGCAGTGGGTTCTAGCGTGTCAGAGATTATGAAGATGGCACAGGATAGGGCAGAATTCAGGTCATCTATTCATAGGGTTACTATGAGTCATACTTGGCTTAAAAGCACCTAACAACAATATTTAAGTTTGTCTATTCCCTAATAAAGTCATATTTAATACGTTGCCTATTTCTGCCAATAATGACAATACCAAGCCAAATTACAAAAGTACTGACAATATTTTTTTACTATTACTTCTAATAGCAGTAGTAATAACAGGGAGCTCTGATAGTGTAGTTCGTAGGGAGTTGCACACTACTAATACAAAGGCCAAGCCTCTCTTATGATTTGACTCTTCCCATTGCTCCTAAGAATAAAGAGGGGCAGTCTTCTCTTTTGAAATTTATCGCCACATAACCCTCATAAAGCAGGCTCAGTGATACATGATAAAAACAGAGATAATAATAATCTATTATTATCTAATAATACTAATCTATTAGTATCTAGTGAATACTTCCCATTAAATTAATCATTACTTCTTGTTATTCCTGTGTTGAATCATTTTTCTTTCACCTTTTATATTCCTGGCACATGTTTTAATTAAGGCACTTATTATTCCGTAACTGTATGACTTACTAGACCAGCCTTATATAGTCTTTCTGTCTCTTTTTGCCAAATGGATCTATAGACATCCTTCTATAAGGTATATGCATGTATCTACCTTTTTTTTTTTTTTAGTATCTTTCACTTCTCGTCATCTGAGGCTAAAGTACAAATTCACTGATATTTTGGAATATTTTCCTTAATTCTTTACCACTTTTCTCCATAAATCCCACACATTAGCCACACAGAAATAATCATTAGTTCAAATACATATGCATGCTTTCATATAACTGTAGGGTTTTTTCTATTATATCTAACGAACCATTCTTTATTTTTTTTTCTTTACAGCACGATTAAAATTTTTATCTGCACAAATCATTACTTCATAAAATGATTGAGATTATTTTTCCTCACTTATTAAATCTTATTATTATCACCCACCTACCCACTCAATGCTGTGGGGTCAGAACCAACTCAGTGTTGATACCCCAGTGGATTTCTGAGGCTGTAAATTTCAGGAGAATAGATTGCCCATCTTTCTCCCACACAGCCAATGGTGGATTAGAAGCACTGGAGAAGTGTGTCATTGGGTTGGCCCTGCAGCTCCCTATGGTCTATGCCACCAGAGCACCTATTAAACTCCTATAACATCTGTAGTTAGACTCTTATAATACCGTACAATTCCCTGTTTAGTAGTGTGTATCCCTCTTAACTGTCACTGGAAACAGCTATTGCAAGCATTATAGGTTGAATTTGGTGTCCCAAAATTGGTGTTGTTGTTGTGTACTAGCTTATTGGAAGAGATGCACAACTGACCCTCTGGTCGGCTTTCAGAGGGAGTTAGGCCTACAGGAAGAGATTGCCCATCCTTCTCCCACAGAGCAGCTGGTGGCCTTGAACCACATGCCTTCAGGGTTGTAGCAGAGTCACTCCCCATTAGGCCACTGGAGCTTTGTAAACAATTACTCCCATATTTTAATCCTTGAGAATGAGTTATCTTTATTTTGTTAATGAGACAGGATTGTTGTTGTTTAGTACCCTTGAGTTGGAACCCATGCATACCTGACTCTCCAGCAGGTTTTCAGAGGCAGTTAATCATATAGGAGGAAATTATCTTAAACTTCTCACATTGAGCAGCTGGTGGCCTCGAACCATGAATCTTCAGAATTGCAGCACAATTTCTTACCACTAGGCCACCAGAGCTCCCTAGTGAGGCAGGGTTAGTCTAGCGATAAGTCAATATTACTTCTCTCTGTTTTTTTGTTTTGTTTTATTTTTTGTTTTTTGTTTATGTAAACTTTCCTTTTTTAAATTGTGATTTTGGAAGTCCAGGCTTTTCAAATTCTTTCCCTTTCTCTCTTCCAGTGTAGCATTGAGTATCTATCCATTCTTTCCCTACCCTTTCCACTCCTCCTACCCATCCTATTTTTAAAACAATGACCTTATACAGTTATAAGAAGTCTTCCCCCAAAGTCAAAGCCCTGAATTTGGCCATAAGATGTTGATTTGCTAACCAAAAGTGGTGCTCTCTGGGGTACAAACCTACCAGCCTCTGTGCAGGAGAAAGATGAGCAATCTGCTCAGCAGTTTAGAAGCTCCAGAAACCCTCTAGAGGGTCAGCTATAAGTAAGTTGTAAGACTACAGGATACTAACAATTATAATGGTAACATATATCTATATCAGTTCACTTAAAGAAACCCTACTATTGAATATTATAGAAAAAGGATATGAAAACAATTATTTAGCATCCAGAATTTAATAATTAGAAATTAAATGGGATTGTTATTATTGTTAAATTTCTTCCTACTTTTCTCTTATTGCTTCTTTTAAACATGGAACAAAGTAGAAGTGGTTCTACCCTCTACTGGATTTCATTATTAACCTTAGAGGTGGTAATGCTATATTCATCTTACCTTCCTGATCTTTTATGAAAAGTTGAAAATCTCTTTTTTTTTAACTTACAAGAAATTAAAGAAATATCTAGTGTTTTTTTTGCTGTGTCTTTTATAAAGGAGAAAATAAATAACTATTGGAAATTAGAATCAATTTCCTCAAGGATTAAACAATTATTGTCGAATCTTGCATGTGGGTGGTACTGTAAACTGTTTAACAGACGTGACATCTATTACTTCATCTAGAACAGTTTTCTTTCTTATTGGGGCTCCCCCTTTTTTTTCTCCACCTGTCTTTTGAGCGTCTGTTTTAGCAGGTGTGGGAGGTTTGTGGTTGATTAAAAATAGAATAAGCCAGAAAAGCCCTTCCTATTTGACAATGAACCTGCCAACTAAATTAGCTTGCATTATGAATTCAAATATTAAGCAAAGAATTTAGTAAAAGAACATCCACATTTGTTTTTTGTATAAGGGCCTCCCAATAATTATCAACAAAGTGTGATGGAACAATACTTTAAATTTTCCATATTCAATAAGTATTTAAAATATGATACATAGTTTTCTCAAAGATATTAATATTACCTTCAAATTTATCTCAGCTCTAATGAAATATGCCTTCAAATAATACAGTAGACCTTTAAAAATATATGTTGTTGATTGCTGTTTAGTAAATAAAGACGAAAGGCCTGAAGCCTTTCTATAACTATTGTCATTTCTCAGAGTTCATAGCTTCCAGAGACATGTTGTTTAGAAAGTGGATGCCACTTTGCTTATACTTGGACCAAGAGGCAGTTGTCAGAACAGAGCAAGGAGACACTACATGATTCCAAATCAAGAAGGGGGTTCATCAGGGATGTATTCTGTCTCCACACCTTTTCAATCTGTATGCAGAACAGATCATCCGAGATGCTGGGCTGTACAAAGAGGAATGTGGCATCAGGATTGGTGGAAGAATCATCAACAACCTGCGTTATGCAGATGGCACAACCCTGCTTGCTGAAACTGAGGAAGACCTGAAGTGTTTGCTGCAGAAGATCAAGGACTACAGCCTCCTATATGGACTGAAGCTCAACATCAAGAAAACAAAGATTCTAACCAGTGGGCCAATTGGCAGCGTCAGTATGGATGGTGAAGAGATTGAGACAGTTAAGAGTTTTAATTTACTTGGCTCCACAGTCAACACTCTTGGTAACAGCAGCCAGGAAATCAAGACATGAATCGCGTTGGGAAATTTGGCTGTGAGGGACCCCTCAAGAGTACTGAAGAGCAACTATGTCAGACTGGAGACTATGGTGCACCTGATCCAGGCTATAGTCTTTGCAATTACGTGCTATGCATCAGAGAGTTGAACAGTGAATAGGGTCGATAGAAAGAGAATTGATGCCTTTAAGCTGTGGTGCTGGAGAAGAGTGTTGAATATACCATGGACTGCTAGGAGAACAAACAGGTTTGTCCTAGAGAGTGTGAAGCCAGAATGCTCCTTGGAGTCAAGGATTCTGAAGCTTCATCTGACATATTTTGGGCATGTTGCAAGGAGGGACTGGTCCTTGGAGAGGGACATCATGTTTGGCAGAGTGGAGGGGAGGCGAAGGAAAGGAAGACCTTTGATGAGATGGATCGATTCTGTTACTGGAGAGGTGGGAATAAGTGCATTTGAGATGGCTAGATTGGCACAGGATAGAAGAGCTTATAGAGCTCTTGTACACAGGGTCACTATGAATTGCAAGCTACTTGATGGCACATAACAACATAATATTCTATTATATAATAAAATAATGTAATTATATTATATATCTATATATAATATAATTATATTATTTCTAGATGATGTTATATGAAGACACAGAAGAATTTCATGAAACAACATATGAACAAGATCCTGTGGTGATGAAGGAAGAATTTCAAGGTGATCTGAAAGAATTGGCAGAAACAAAGCCCTAAGAATTTACAGCTTACCAATTGACATATTTCAACAAACTGACTCTGCCCTGGATGTGCTCACTAAGTTGTGACAAGAAATCTGGAGGACAACCACCTGGTCAACTGACTTGAAAAGATCTATATTTGTTCCCATTCCAAAGAAAGGTGACCCGACAGCGTGCAGAAATTATCAGGCAATATCACTGATCTCATATACAAGCAAGATACTGCTAAAGACTATCCAAAATTGACTAGAACAACATATCCACAGAGAACCACCAGATATGCAGGCTGAGTTTAGAAAAGGCTGTGGTACTAGGGATATTATAGCTAATGTTAGGGCTGAAAATAGAGACACCAAAAGAATGTTTATGTTTCATCGACTATGCAAAGGCATCTGACTGTGTGAATCATAGCAAACTATGGCTGATTCTGAGAAGAATGGGAATCCCAGAGCATTTGATGGTGTTCATGTGAAATCTGTATTTGGACCAGGAAACAGTCATCAGAACAGAGCAAAGAGACACCTCATGGTTCAAAATCAGGTAGAGTGTACAGTAGGGATGTACTCTGTGTCCAAACCTTTTCAATATACAGAACATATCATCTGGGAGGTTGGGCTCTATGAGAGGAATGTGGCATTAGGACTGGATCAAGATTCATCAACAATCTACATTATGCAGATGACACAACTCTGCTGAAACTGAGAAGGACCTGAAGAATTTGTTACAGAAGATCAAAGACTGCAGCCTTCAATATGGATTGAAGCTTAATATCAAGAAAACAAAGATTCTCACCACTGGGTCAATTGACAGCATCATGATAGATGGTGAAGAACTTAAGATAGTTAACAGCTTTAGTTTGCTTGGCTCCACAATTAACACTCTTAGTTATCAGGAAATCTTGGTAGCCAGGAAATCAAGAAATTAATTGCATTGGGAAAGTCTGCTGTCAGGAACCTCTCCATAGTACTGAAGAGCAATGATGTCAGTCTGAAGAGTAAGATTTGCCTGATCCAAAGCATAGTCTTCACAATTGCTTGTTATGCATCAGAAAGCTGGACAATGACTAGGGATGATAGAATTAATGCCTTTGAGCTGTGGTACTGGAGAAGATTATTGAATATACCATGGAATACTGGTAGAACAAACAGGTTCATCCTGGAGAGGATGAATCCAGACTGCTTCTTGGAAGCAAGGATTCTGAGGCTTTGCTTGGCATACTGTATATATCTGAGCATGTTATAAGGAGGGACCAGTTCTTGGAGAGGGACATCACACTTCAGAGGGTGAAGGGACAGAGAAAGAGAGGAATATGATCGATGAGATGGATTGATTCAGTGACAGAGGTAATAAAGTTAGATGTGTAAGAGACAGTAAAGTTGGCACAGGTTTCACTATGGGTCTCAAGGGACTTGAAGGAACATAACAACAGCATACGCTGTTGAGTCAGAACCAACTCATACCTTGCTCTCCAGTGAGTTTTCAAAGGCAGTTAATTACATCAGAGGAGACTATTCATCTTTCTTTTACACAACAGCTGGTGGATTTAAACTGCATGCAGTTGAGATTGTATCACGGTTTGTTACCACTACGCAAATAGATATAACTGTTGTTGATTGCCGTCGAGTCAAGCAAGACTCATAGCAACCCTATGAACAACAGACTTAACCTCTGTTCTAAAAGAATTTCCAGAGGCATGTTGTTTAGGAAGTGAATGCCACGCCTACATATATACATATATACATGTATACATCTACACATCTACACATCTACACATATATACATATATACACATACAGATAGATATATAGATATATATATACACATACACACACACATATATATATATATAATTGTCAACCCAACAGTATCATTTGCAGTATTTGTACTTTGTGACTGAGATATCACTCATTTTGTACAATATATCATGACTTCCTTGTTTTCGATGCAGCATAGTATTCCCTTGGGTGAATGTACCAAAGCTTCTCTATCCATTTGTTTGTTGATGTGCACTTAGGTTGTTTCCATCCCTTTGCTATTGTGAACAGCACAGCAATAAACATGGGAGTGCATGAATCTGCTTCGGTGGCAGTTCTGGTTTCTTTAGGATATATTCCCAGTTTTGGAATTGCTGAGTCAACTGTTATTTCTATTTCCAACTTCCATAGTGGTTGCACCATTTTACACTCCCATGAACAGTGAATAAGGGTTCCAGTTTCTCCATAATCTTGCCAGCATTTGTTGTTTGCTCCTCTGTTAACTTTTGCTATTCTTACTAGGGTGATGTGATATCTCACAGCTGTTTTCATTTTCATCTCTTAGAGCTAGGGATTTTGAACATTTCTTCATGTGTTTGCCATCTGAATGTCTTCTTTGGTGAAGTGTCTGTTTATACCCTGTGTCTATTTCTCAATTAGGTTGTTTACCTTTATCTGTTGTGGTGCTCTAATATTCCCTAAATTCTAGATATAAGTAACCCTTATCAGATATGTCATTACCAAATATTTTTTTCCCAGTCTGTGGCTTCCCTTTTTACCCTGTTGGAGAAGTTTATGGATGTGTAGAGGGATTTGATACTTAGAATGTCTCATTCATCTATATTATCCTCTCTAGATTGTAGATTTTTCAGGATGCTTGGTAAACTGTTCATGTTGTGGATTAGGCCTTCTGGAGTATTTCCAAGCTTTTCTTTGATGAAGTTAACAGTCCTTAATTTTAGTCCTAGGTCCTTGATATACTTTGAGTTGGTTTTTGTGTATGATATGAGGTGTGAGTCTTGCTTGAGTTTTCTGCGGATGGTTTTCCAATTTTGCTAACACCATTTGTTAAAAAGGCTGTCATTTCCCCACTTAACCAATTTAATCTCCTTTTCAAAAACTAGTTGACCATATGTAGATGGGCTGATTTCTGGGTTCTCAATTCTATTCCACTGATCTATGTGTCTGTCATTGTACCAGTACCACACTGTGTTGACCACCATGGCAGTGTAGTAGGATTTGAAAACGGGGAGTAAGATGCTTTCTACTTTGTTTCTCTTTTTAAGAAATCTTTGCTTATTCAGAATCTCCTTCCATTCCAAATAAAATTGGAGATTGCCTTTTCTGTCTCATTGAAGAATGGAATTTGTATTTGTTTTGGGACAGCATTAAATGTGTAGAATGCCTTTGGTAAAACATATAGATTGTTTTCGCTGGTGCCAAGAGTGATGTTTATAAGCTGAAATTGTTAACAATTTTAATCTTTTCTCCATGTATCATAGATTGGCCCACTGGTGAGAATTTGTTTTTTGGTGTTTTTGTTGTGTTGGTTTCTTTGGGGTTTGCTTACAAAGTTTGTATACACTTTCTTCATTTACATTGTGCTTCATAAAATCATTCCCATTCATTATGCTTTATAAAATTAATCAGGGAGCTCTGGTGGCCTAGTGGCAAGACGCTGCACTGCAATCCCAGAGATACGCAGTTCAAATCCACCAGATGCTCTGCTGGAGAAGGAGGGGGCAATCTCCTCCTGTACCACTCAGATCTGATTTGACGGTACACGTAAAAATAATACAATAAAAATTTATAAAAAACAAAAAATTAATCACAATTAAACTATTCCCATCATTAGTCTCTCTTTTCAGGTCTTCACCTGATCTTTCTCATTTCTTTTACCCCCACCCTCTACCCACAAAATGTGTCAACCTGTGATTTCATCCCTAACCATCCTTAAACCTCTGCTCCCGCCTTTTCCCTCCTTGTATTCCCATACATATTTAAGTAGTAATCCTTGTATTTTTACAATAATGATTTTATGCAGTATTTGTCCTTTTGAGTTAGATCATTCAGCATAATGCTCTCAAGTTTTTCACAAATTATGTATGTTGTTTGTTTGTTTGTTTTTTATATTGTTGCCCCTGAGTCCTGCATAGTATTCCATTGTGTGAATGCACTACAATTTCTCAATCCAATCAGTTGTGGTTAGACATTTGAGTTGTTCCTGTTTTCTTTTGATGGTGAATAATATCATTGTGTACATTGGCGTAAAATCTTCATGTGTGTCTCAGTTCTCATTTCCTTGGGACATATCCCTAGTAGTGGAATAGCTGGGTCATATGGAGTTTCTATATTAAGCTTTTAAAGAAAAATCTAAACTGCCTTACAGAGGGGTTGTACCCATTTTACAATCTCACTAACAGTGAATTATAGCTGTCACCTCTCTACATCCTCTCCAACATTCATTGCTCGCTGCCCTGCTAATCTTTGCCACTGTTACTGGGGTGAGATAGTGAGATCTCATTGTGGTTTTGATTTGCATCTCTCTTATTGACAGTGAGTTTGAGCATTTATTCATGTATCTGTTGGCCATCCAGGATTCCTACTGTCACCACTTCTACTCAATATTGTACTGAAAGTACTTGCTGTGGCAATCCAACAAGAAAAGGAACTAAAAAGCATCCAGATGAGTAAAGAGATGGTTGAAAACTGTCACTGTATGCAGACAATGTGATAGTGTACACAGAAAACCCCAAGGGCTCAACAATAAAAACAACAACAAACCTGGTAGAGCTAGTGGACCAGTTTAGTAGGGTGGCAGTATAATTAAGATCAATATCCAAAAGTCAGTGAGGTTCCTCTATAGTAATAGAGAACTCAAAGAAGGAAATCAAGAATGCAATACCATTACAATAGCCAAACACAAATTCAGATAGTTAGGAATGAACCTAACTAGAGACACAAAAGATCTGTTTAAAGAAAACTACATGTTTCTGCAAGAAACAATAAGAAACCTAAATAAATATAAAGATGTTTCCTGCTCATGGTTTGTTGTTGTTGTGTACCGTTGAGTCAGAGCTGGCCCTCTGGAAGATTTTTAGAGGCAGTTAATCACATGGGAGGAGATTGTCCATCATTTTCCTACAGAGCAGCTGATAGATTTTAAGATTATGCCTTCAGAATTGTAGAATAGATTCTTGCCACTAGGCTACTAGAACTCCTTGTCCATGGACAGGAAGATTTAATATAGTGAAAATAAGAATCCAACCAAAATCAATCTACATGTTCAGCACAATCCTAATACAGATACCAAAGTCATTTTTTCAAGATCAAAGGAAACTTTTCAAGTTTATTTTGAGAGGAAAGAAACTCCAATTAAAAAAAGTAATCCTAAAAAAAATGAAGTGAGAGGTGTAGAACTTACTGACCTCAAAAACTACCACAGAGTGGTAATAACGAAAACAGCATGATACTGATACAATGACAGGCACACAGACCCATAGACCAATGGAACAGAATTAAGAATCCAGAAATAGACCTGTATATCTATGGTATACTGATATTTAACAAGGAAATAAAACCTATCAAGTGGAGTAAGGATAACCTTCTCAACAAATGGTGCTGGAAAAACTGTACAGCTACTTCCAGAAAGCTAAAACAGGCTCTGCATCTCACATTATACACAAAAATGAACCCCAGGTGAATCAGAGACTTGGGAGTAACATCCAAAACCATAAAGTTCCTAAGAGACAAACTGAGACCAAGCAGAGAAGGCCTAGTGGCCTGGTCTCCTGTATAAAGAGGCTGATAAATACACCAGAAATGCACAATCTGGAGAGGATGAAATGGGACATTCTAAAGATTAAATCCTTCTGCATATCAAAAACATTTTCTAATAGTGCTAAAAGAAAACCTGCTAACTGAAAAACACATTTGGCAATATCATTTCAGACAGGGGTTTAAGCCTCTCTGTAATTATCTTCATTTCCCCAAGTTCATAGAATTTTCAGAGGCATGTGGTTTAGAAAGTGGATGCCACTCCTACTTCCAAACTTGAATCAATCTGGAAGCTACACCTAACACTGCCCACGATGGGTAGCCATTATGGTGTTTGGCACAACTATGGCAGAGTTGTTCCATTATGAAATTTGAAACCCAAATGGCACAAGATTCAGTGTCCCAGCAAACCCATATTACCTCATGTTTTGAGCAGTTTAAATGTAAGAAAAATATATTAATTTTGCTATAACACATATTATGAGTGATCTTAAATTGTTGTAATTTGCTGTAAAACACATTATAGCATATGTTTGTTGTAGAAAAATATTATAATTAATTTGATGCTTAAGTATAGAAATAAGAATATTTGTGAAAAAAATAACAATATTTGTGAAAAATATACTAACAGTTTGTTGTTGTTGTTATGTGCGATCAAGTCACTTGTGACTCATAGCGACACTATGTACAACATCCCTAAACTCTGCTCTGTCCTGTGCCAATTGCACCGTCTCTGACCCACCCATCCCGATTACCCCAGTCATCAATTCAATCCACCTCACAGGGGGTCTTCCCCTTCTGCGCTGTGCCTCCACCCTACCAAGCATGATGTGCCTCTCCAAGGACATGTCCCTCCTTGCAACATGTCCAAATTATGTTAGTTGGAGCCTTAGAATCCTTGCCTCCAAGGAGCCGCCCGGTCTGACCCTTTCTAGGATGAATCTGTTTGTTTTCCTAGTAGTCCATGGTACCCTCAATACTCTTCTCCAGCACCACAGCTCAAAGGCATCAATTTTCCTTCTATCCTCCTTAGTCATTGTCCAACTCTCTGATGCATAACAAGTGATTGCAAAACCGTGGCCTGTATCAGATGCACCTTAGTCTCTAAAGAGACACTATTGCTCTTCAGTACTTTGGAGAGGTCCCTAACAGCTGACTTTCCCATGGCAAAACGTCTTCTAATTTCCTGTCTGCTGGTGCCCAGAGTGTTGACTGTGCAGCCAAGCAAACTGAAGCTGTGAACAATCTCAATCTCTTCACCATCCATCCTGATGATGTCAGTTGGCCCAGTGGTGAGAGTCTTTGTCTTCTTGACATTGAGCCTCAATCCATATTGGAGGCTACAGTCCTTCACCCTCTGTAGCAAGCGTTTCAATTCCTCCTCAGTTTCAGCAAGCAGGGTTGTATCATCTGCATATCACAGATTATTGATAGATCTTACACCAATCTTGACCTCATATTTCTCCTCATAGAGCCCAGCCTCCCAGATAATTGGTTCTGCATACAAGTTGAAAAGCTATGGAGTCAGGACACATCCCTGGCGTACACCCTTCCCAATTTTGAGCCATGCAGTGCTTCCTTGCTCTGTTCTGATGACTACCTCTTGGTCCAAGTACAGGTTTCGCATTAGCACAATTAAATGTTCTGGGATTCCCTTTCTTCTCAGAGTCAGCCACAGTTTGTTCTGATCCACACAGTCAAATGCCTTTGCATAGTCAATGAAACACAGATAGACATTCCTCTGGTATTCCCTGCTTTCAGCTAAGATCCATATAACATTAGCTACAATATCCCTAGTACCAAGACCCCTTCTAAACATAGCCTGGACTTCTGGCAGTTCTCTGCTGATGTGTGAAATCAATGGGATTGTTCTATAGTTTCTACATTCTGTTGGGTCACCCTTCTTTGGGATGGGATCAAATTTAGATCTCTTCCAGTCAGTTGACCAGGTGGTTGTACTAGTAGTTTAGCATGCTGAAATAGGCTTCTTTGAGGCCTAGAACCTCACTGACCACAGGAAGTATAAACCCTTGGTAAGGTAATGTAACTGATAATAACTTGTCTGTAAAGCTACTAGCCTCCTTATGTGTAAATCCTGATAAGGGAATGGAACTTGTGACTTCCCATGTTGCTAAGAGAATGTAACATGTAAATTTAAAAGTAAGAAATATATTGGGAATCTGCTGTATGTTAGACATAAGAAATAAGTTAAGAACTTACTATGTTATAGGTTAGAAATAAAATAAGAAATATGTTAGGAACTTGCTGTTAGAAATTATGTTAAGAATATTTGTGAAAACATACTCTTAGTGGCTCTGGGGCCTCACTGACCACAACAAGTGTGGACCCTTGATAAGGAAATATGACTGCTAACTGCTACGTTGCCAAGGAAACACAACTAGTATTGAACATTATTGGTCAAGCCCATATTTTTATTCAACATGTCCCAGCATGCCCCACTTACCTCACCATAACTTAAAGTGGGGAAGCCAGAGTAGATAAAATTCCGGCTGTGCCTAGCAAGTTTCTTTCTGCACTTCACAATGAACTGAACACTGAAGACCCAAAGGCTCTTTTTTAGAGCCAAAGACCTAAAGACTCTTTCAGAGCCAAGAACATTGGCCTATACTGATGAACATGAGCTACTAAGACAGTGGAAGATTCTGCCCACACGGACAAACCTTGGCTACATCGAATTGCTGAACTAGCTGAGAACCCCCTGACTATGTTGAACTGCTGAACTAGTGGAGAACCCACGAATGCATCAATGACCATGATATGCAAAAGGAGACAAGTTGGGATCCTGGGGTGAGTGAGTGTCCTCCACTGTTGATGAATCAATATGTTGTGATGAATTTATGAATTACTTTGTAGAGAATTGCAATCAACTGTTTGATGCTTGCTATGAAGTGATGAATCAATATATTGTGGTGAATTTATGAATTGCAATGTAGATAAATGGCAATTTTTGCTATGAATTAATTAATTAATTAATAATCAATATATTGTAATTGGCTTTTGTAATATATCTATAAGTAATTAATTAAGGGTCAAGACTAATGGCACCTCATCACACCAAATTGGCCAGAGTGATCTATAACTGAGAACAATGTTCCTCCAAAATATTGTACAAGGGATTAAAATATAATCCCTCAGTAACAACTTTTAAATATAAGCCTCCCCCAGGAGGTCTTGTTGACTCTAAACCGAGGCTTAAATAAAACAGCCAAACAATCCACACAGACCCTCAACCAAACAAGAGCATCAACTTACAGAGTTCAGCCACTGCATCCAATTCCAAAATGTAGTCAAGGGCTTTGGTGTTATATGTTGTTGTTAAGTGTCATCTAGTCCCAATCCTATAAACAAAATAACTATTGTCCTTCTTCTAAGTTCATAGAGTTTCCACAGACATGTTTACTAAGTAGATGCTTCCTGCTTCCGAGTCTGACTTATTCAGTGAGCTCTACCAAACATTGTCAACCATGTCAAACCATTATGGCATTATAACACACCATTTTTTATCAATTAGATGCTCCTGAAAACCCACTGGAGGGTCATATATGGTTTGGAATATGGATGTATCATCCTGTGCTGGAGCCAATGGTTATTTCAGAACAGAAGATTTGCCATTTAATAGCCTTAATACATATTTACGTTGCCAAACTAATGAACATTAAATTAGCATAGACAGATCAACCTTGATAAAGAGGAGCTGGGTGCATTGTAATCTCCCACTCTACCTACATGACCTGTCCAAACATGTGACTATTATTATTGTTCCCAAAGTGGCCGAAAATGAGTAATTTCTATTGTGTTTGTTTGCTTGATCAGAGTGTCTTCCATGGTCGACCCTTTCTTAGTAGGTGGTATTAATATGTCAAATAATAGTCTATATTATGCATTTATGTCCACATATCCATCCATATACTAATCTCCTTGTTGAACATTTTCCATTTCTTCAGTGCTGGAGAAAAGTACTGAATATATCACAGACTACTAAAAGAACTTATAAGTCTGTCCTGGAGAAGGAGAAATCAGTTTACTCTTTGGAGGGAAGAATTTTTAAGCTTCATTTCACACACTTCAGACATGTTGCCAGGAATGACCAGTCCTTGGAGAAGGATATCATGCTTGGGAAGGTAGCGGGTCAGTGCAAAAGAGGAAGACCCTGGATGAGATGGACTGACAGTGGGACTGTGGCAATGTGGATAATAGGTGTGTCAGAGTCAGTGAGATTGATTAAGGATAGGGTCAGATTCAGAGCCATTGTTTACAGAGTCTTTATGGGTTGCAGTCAATTTGATGGCACATAACAATTCTTCATTTTGTTCTTTGTTCAGATGAATGGGCCACTCATCACTGCAAATAAAGCTAACTTACTGTCACATCAGAATCTCTCTTCCTCTCTCTCTCTTTCTTGTCTCTTTGTCCTTTCTCTCTCATTGTTGTCACACAGAAATGTTTCTTAGCTTACTCTTTAGCACATTTTTGGAGGCTGCATATCCCATAGAAGAGGACTGCTCATCTGTGTTCTAGAGAGCTGCTGGCTGATTTGAACTGCCAGATTTAAATCTTTGAGTTCACAGTGTGACTCCCTATGGACTCATCATTAGCACTCCCTTCAGACTACTACTCCTTTTAATATATTAGTTAGGTAATTGTTTACTTTCTTACTGTTTACATATCTGCTGATAAAATTTTGTTTTAAAACCATTCTTGTATGTAGTTGTATGTAATACAGCCTCAATCCTAAATCAAAATTAGACATTTCTTTCCTCTTTCAGCTGCTGGTAAACTTTCACATAAAGTCACAGGTATGGATTGAAATTTTATATTTAATAGTATTATGTCTGAAATTTTACTGAATTTTGTAAAATTTGTAACTTGTTCATTACCTCTTCCAGTGATACTAATTTTACAATGTATTTTTTTATTCCTCTCCAAAAGTTATTCTTGGTTCTTTTAATATCTTCAGGGTATATAATTATATTTTTTATTTAATTCTTGAATGTAATGATAGCAAATTTTTTGGTCTTTTATAATTAAGGGGAAAATCAATGAAAATAGACCAGAAAAGCTTTTTAAAAACTAAAATTGATATTTCAGCTTTT
>NW_006399823.1:10198742-10213137 GCF_000299155.1 Elephantulus edwardii | reverse complement strand
CCTTCAAAAAGTTGGACTATATGGGGGAGCTCTAGTGGCCTATGGCAAGAAGCTGCACTGCAATCCCAGAGGTACACGGTCCAAATCCACCAGATGCTCTACTGGAGAAGTAGGGAAAATCTCCTCCTGTACCTGTCAGATCCAATTTGATAGTACACACATAAAAATGATAAAATAAGATAAAAAGTTGAACTATATGAAGAAGAATGTATCATCAAAATTAGAAGAGGTTTTATTGATAGCTTGCATTATGTATATGACACATCTTACTCAAAGAGGACTTGAAACATTTGTTGAACAAGATCAAAGACTACATCCTTCAATACAGGCTACATCTTAACCTCAAGAAAACAAAAAAATTTTACCAATAAAAAAAACTAGACCAGTAGGTAACATCATTGTAAATGGAGAAACAATTGATTTTGTCATTGATTTATTTTTACTTGGATTCACAATACCTATGGTAAAAGAAGAAAATAATCAAAAGACATGTTGCAATGGGGAAAAACTACACCCAAGGACCTCTATAAGATGTTAAAGGGCAAGGATATCTATTTAAAGACTATGTGTCCGATTCAAGACATTTAAATTACTTCTTATGTTACTGAAAGTTAGATAAAGAGTAAGAATGACAGAAGAAGAAATGAAGTCTTCAAACTGTGGTTCTGGAAATGAGAGCTGAATAGCCCATAGACTGGCAAAAGAATAAGGAAGAATTTATTAGAGAAGGTAAAATGGGTCTTATGGGCAAGGATAGTGAAACTTAGTCTCACCAACTTTGGGTATTCTCTCAGGAGAGGCTAGTCCATGGAAAATGACATAATTCTGGAAAAGATGGAAAGTCGGAGAAATAAAGACTTGAACAAAATGGATTGATACAGTGACTAATGGACTTAAGTATGGCAGAGATTGTGAGAACAGCACAGAATAAAATAAGGTTCAGATCTGTTGCTTTTGAGGTTGCCTAACAACAGGGACAACTTTTTAAATCACTGAGACTATTGTGCTTTCTTTGATATATATCTTTTTTGCAACCATACCTCAAAATCTATGAATGCATATGAGGCAATCTGATTTCAGCAAAGATGTCAAAGTAAGGCATAGAAGACAAAAGTTTTCATCATAGAGTACTGGCATAGGTGATTATTGTTATTTGCTGGTGCATCAGAACTGATCCATAGCTAACCCTCCAGTAGGTTTGTAATGGCATTAAATAGCATAGGAGAGTACTCATCATTTTACTATGTAATAGCTGTTGGAAATGAACCGCATGCCTTCAGATAGTCAGCATTCAGGTTGACAGAGCAGCTCTTTACCATGAGGCAACCATAGTTCCCTGGAAGGGAAACTCATTCTTTCCTTTCTTTTTCTTTTCTTTTCTTTTTTTTTTTTTTAAGGAACATTGACACTTAAGCTTTACCATAAATCATTCAATGTAAAAAAAGAGCATCTCCATGACATTGCCCAAAGTTCATTATTGAAGACAAAAAGAAAAATTACTTTAAAAAATCAAATTAGATGACATTAGAATTTAAAGCATCTTAGAATAATGTCATTAATGAAATATTTAAAGATTTATTTAAGAATATATTGTATATGTGTGTGACTATATGTATATAAACTCATATCCTGAAAATAAGTTTTTATCCAGTATCTAGAGAAAATTTTAGACTTTCTCAAAACTCAGCAGTAAGAAGAAAAATAACCAAACACCAATGTGATTAAAAATGTGATCTATTAGAAGAAAAGAAATGATACTATCAGTCATCTTGAAATACAACTGAAACCACAGGAGATACCACTATACGTACACAAGCATAATATTGGAGAAAATTTGTATAACTAGAACTTTCATATACTAGCAGTGGTACAATCTAGTAGCATACTAATTGAGCACTTATTTGCCATAGACGTAGCAAACATTAGAAAGAGATGTTTGTTGTTATTGTTAGGGGCTCGCAAGTCAAATACAATCATAGTGACCCTGTGAGCAATAGATTTAAACACTGTGCTGTCTTGTGCCATCCTCACACTTCCTGACATACTTGAGCCCCTAGTGGCTCACTGTATCAATGATCTTGTTGAGGGTCTTAAGAGCCACCACCCTCCACCTTTCCAAGCATGATGTCCCTCTCCAAGGAATAGCCTCTCCTAGCAATATTCCCGAAGCATATGAGATGAAGCTTTATCATCTTTGTCTCCAAAAAAGCACTGTGGCTGCACTTTCTCAAAGACATATTTGTTTGTTCTTTTGACAGCCCTTGGCATATTCAGTACTCTTCTCCAACACCACTGCTCAAAGTCATCAATTCTTCTGTCATCCTTAGTCGTTGTCTAGTTCTCAAAAGGATCGTTAAGTGATCAGAAAAACCATGGTCTAAATCAGAGACACTTTAAATCTTAAACTGACATCATTGTTCTTCAGTAATTTGGAGAAGTCTTTGACTTCAGACTTTCCCAGTGCAAAAAGTCTTCTGATTTCCTGACTGCTAGTAACAAGGGGGCTGATTGTGGATCCAGGTTATATGAAATAATTGACAATATCAATCTTTTCTCCATCTATCATGATGTTGTCTATCCTTCCAGTAGTGAGAATTTTTTTGTTTTATGATTTTGAGATATAATTCATATTAAAAGCTGTATTCTTTGATCTTCTGTAGTCATAGAATGCATATATGTGTTATATATGCACATATGCATATATGTATGTGTATACTTTTGTACATACATACACAATACACACACAAGTTTACAGTTACATCCATATCTTATATATCTAGCTATTTCCTCAAGAGAAATGAAAAAATATGTACAGAAATAAGAATAGCTGCTTTATGTGTAATAGCCAAGAACTAGAATAATGCCGCAAAGCCCTACGGTTAGTGGATAAACAAATTTTAATATTTACAAATAGTGAAATGCGAATTAAGAATAGTGTGGAACAATGTATATGGATGCATTGATAATAATGGGTGACTGGAATGCAAAAGTTGGGAACAGAGAAGAAGAACCAGCAGTTGGAAAACATGGACTTGGTGACAGAAATGAACATAATCTATGACTTATTCATTACAAATACATTTTATAGGAAACATAAACGCAGCTTATACACATGGATTTCACCTGATGTTATGCTTAGGAATCAGATTGATTTAACCGCTGGAGAAGATGTGAAAACTAGGCCAGGAGCTGACTGTGGAACAGACCACCAACTACTCATATGCAAGTTCAAGCTGAAGCTGAGAAAAATTAAACTGAATCCACAGGAACCAAAATATGACTTTGAGTTCATCCCACCTGAATTTCAGAACCATCTCAGGAACAGGTCTGAGGCCTTGAACACTAATGAGCGAAGACCTAATGAGTTGTGGGAGGATGTCAAATGTATCATCCAGGAGGAGTACAAACAGTCATTACAAAGAGAAGAGAAAAAAAGACCAAAATGGATGTCAGAAGAAACTCTGAAGATTGCACTGGAGCGTAGAGAAGCCAAAGCACAAGGAAGAATTCAAGATACTAAAGAGCTGAACAAAAGATTTCAAAAGGCAGCACGGGATGACAAAGAAAAATATTACAATGAAATGTGCAAGGAGCTGGAGTCAGAAAATCAAAAGGGCCGAACTCGTTCAGCATTTCTTAAGCTCAAGGGACTGAAGAACAAATTCAAACCTCGAGTAGCTGTAATCAAGGATGCTTTAGGAAGAATATTAAATGATACAGTGAGTATTAAAAGAAGATGGAAAGAATATACTGAGTCACTGCATCAAAAGGAATTGGCAGACACAGAAGCATTTAATGAACCAACATATGTGCAAGAGCCTATGGTGATGAAGGAAGAAATTCAAGCTGCTCTGAAGGAAATAGCAAAAAATAAGGCCTCAGGAATAGATGGTATACCAATTGACTTATTTCAGCTAACAGTTGCTGCCCTGGATGTGTTCACAAAGTTGTGCCAAGAAATCTGGAGAAGAATCCCTTGGCCAACTGACTGGAAGAGATCTATCTATATTTGTTTCCATTCCAAAGAAGGGTGACCCAACAGAGTGTGGAAACTACAGAACAATATCATTGATTTCACATGCCAGCAAGATTCTACTGAAGATTATCCAAAAACTACTGGAACAGCACATCAGCAAAGAACTGCCAGAAATCCAGGCTGGGTTTAGAAGGGTCATGGTACTAGGGATATTGTAGCTGATGTTAGATGGATCTTAGCTGAAAGCAGGGAACACCAGAAGAATGTCTATCTGTGTTTCATTGATTATGCAAAGGTGTTTGACTGTGTGGATCATAACAAACTGTGGCTGACTCTGAGAAGAATGGGAATCCCAGAACATTTAATCGTGCTAATGAGAAACCTATACTTGGACAAAGAAGCAGTAGTCAGAACAGAGCAGGGGAACACTGCATGGTTCAAAGTTGGGAAATGTGTACGCCAGGGCTGTGTCCTATCTCCATCCTTTATCAACCTGTATGCAGAACAGATTATCCGAGAGGCTGGGCTCTATGAGGAGAAATATGGCGTTAGGATTTGTGGAAGATCTATCAACAATCTGCATTAGTATTGAATGTACCATGGACTGCTAAGAAAAGAAACAGATTCATCCTGAAGAGGGTTCAACCTGGCAAGGATTCTGGGGCTTTGTCTGACATATTTTGGGCATGTTGTAAAGAGGGACAGGTCCTTGGAGAGAGACATTATGCTTGGGAGGGCGGAGGGATGGCACAGGAGGGGACGAACCTCTAAGAGTTGGATTGATTCAGTGACTAGGGCAATTAGGATGGGAGTCTCAAAGGCAGTGCGATTGGCACAGGATAGAGCAGGGTTTAGGGCTGTTGTACATAGGGTCATTATGAGTCGCAAGTGACTCTACGATACATAAAAACAACAGCAACAAGAAGCAAACCAATAAAATTTTAAAAAAAGATCAAAAAAAATTCTAGAAAAGTGACCTCAAATTTACAATGAGACATCAGCAGTTGCCTGGAACCGGAATTCGGGGTATGGACTATTTGCAAAGGAGTACGAGAACTTTTTGGGTGGTATAAATGTTTAATATTTGGATTGTAATGGTACTTATTTAGGTGTATGCATCTGTCCAAACTTATCAAAATCTCCACTTAAATTGACTATATGCCCTATTTCAATTAAAGCTCAAATGAATTTCTTTTAAAGTCAGCAAATGTCAAAAACCTACAAGTTTGTTTAATAAACCCCCAAAACATGTACTTTGGAAGATTTTTTATTAGCCACAACATCTATTAAATTCAGTAGAAAATTTCTTTAAGCAAGGTAAGTTTGAATAGACACCCCAAAACAAAAGGAAATAAACTACTTATTTTTGTTTGCCTTTATGACAGTGTCAATTATTACTTATTTAATTGGCTAGCTCCTCAAATTAATATTGTTTCAATTGTTATGAAATGCTTCTTTTGTATAAATACAAATTTGTGACTCAAATACACAATTTCTAGGCTTTCTTCAAAGGGAAATTTATAATGAGATATGCACTTGCACTAGAAGGGAGACTCATCCTCATCCTCATATTTACTTTGTAATCTTGTTTTGATTTTCTTGTGCAGAATTTTTCAATAATTCGATTTCACTTCATTCTTCATAGAACGTAGGTCTGTTAAGTGAAACTCTTAGCCATGTTTTGTAGCTTAAGAGTCTCCCTCAGATCAGAATGTTTCTTAAAAGCTGTGCTCAAAGCATGATTAGTCAGTGTGTGCATGGTACAGAACCAAGACATGAAGACATAGATGGTATGTATTGACTGTGTCAGTGAGATCTGGACAGAAAGCATTTTACTCTTAACTTGGTGTTCACGCAAATCACTTCTAGAAATATCCTCTTTATTTAATGAGGTTTGTGGGTTTTCAAATCACATGGGGCACATTTTCTCAAATTGATTTTGCAACAATTTTGTACAATAATGACAGGTGGGCTCATTATTGCCATTTTTAAATAGCATTTTTTTCTTTACTGGGATTTGAAAGAAAATTTACAAAGCACATTGTTTCTTCCGTCAATCACTGAAGCACATTTTCTTCCATAACATTGATTCCAATTCCTACAGTGTCTGATCATATATTCATTCCATATTCGTCTCTTCACATATATAAATGATAAGTTATTATTTATTACATATCTTCTTCCTCCTTCTCAAGCAACCATACTATTATAAATCTATGTGAACCTTTATTTAGATTTTTATAACAGTGATCTGATACAATACTTGTCCTTCTGTGGATGACTCATTTCACTCTGCATAATGTCCTCTAGATCTTCATTTTATATTTAAGTAGAACCTCAAAAGGTTTAACAATTTTGAGCTGGATTTCGGTCCACTTCTTTTCTAGTTCCCGTATTCTTTTTCATATGTTTAGGAAATAATTTGCAAAAGCCTTTTCCATGATAATATTTATACTCTGAGATTGAAAATAGTGAGAATCATGTGTAATACAGACAATATAAAAAGAAATTATTTTTACTAAACAAACACGGCACTGAACTTGTAATTAAACTGAACAAGTCAGTCTAGTTACTTTATAAACATTATTTTGTTTAGAATTATGAACGTTACAATATAAAAGGGACACTTTCTTTTATAAAAATTTTATTATTTTTTATGTGTATACCGTCAAATTAGATCTGACTGGTACAGAAGGAAAAGGGACACTTTCAATTTATCAATATTTTGAAAGAGAAATTGTTTTTCACACTTTCGTTCACATTGTGTGTCATACAATCATTCCCATAACGTCGTGTTTATAAAATTAATCACCATTGAAACCATACCCACCATTACCCTGTCTTTTCAGTTCCTCTCTAGATCTTTCTGATTCCCTTTGCCCCTTCCCACCACCCACCAAATTGTACAACTCTGTGATTTCTCTTCTGCACACCCTTAGCTCTCTGCTCTCACCCGTTAAAATATTTTTAAATCGCATTATTCTTTTTGGGACTTACAGGAAGATTGTTGGAATATAAAGTTTTCATGTTTTACCCACTGAAGCTACATTTGGGGGACATTTGATGAGGTCAGAGAAGACTACCTCAAAAATAAGAAGACTAAAGCATTATACTTACCAAAAGAAAATTGAAATTAACATTATTAGTCCTTAGATCATGAGACCTTAGGTTTCCTTCCCCCTGCCCCCCTTAAGCTGAATGTGTCTTCTTACGGTTTTCTTGCTTGCCCTTATTTACCACCTTTGAATTAAATAAGCTGATAAAGTTTCATGAAAGTGTAGAGTTTCATTTGCTTGGCTTGAATGCTTTGTTCAACTCCATGTCACCTGCCCTGGCTTTCTATTGTAGAAATGTCTACAAAGCGATGTGCTGTAACTCAAGTATAAACTGAAGGTTTCTTCCATTGTTATAAAACAAATTGGTTTAACCTATCATTGGGTTAAAGGTGGCCCCAGCTTTCTGATGATTATGCTTTCTGCTGAAAATTGGTGGGTTGCTCTTTTATCTTTTTTTTCCCCCAGTCACCTTCCCCACCTTTGGAGACCCTTAAATCCAGAGCAATAACTACTTAGGTGACTGTATTTTTTTCAGTGTGAATTAATAATCCAGATCTATTTAGTAGAAATGACCTTTGCTTTTATATATCATGTCAGTTTAATTGATGTGAACTTCTCATAGTTTGCAGGTACTGGATTTCACCTTAGTTCGTTCTTGTAATCAGCAGGGTGCTGATGTGATTATTTAAAAAAAGAAAAAAAGATTCCTGGATTCTATCATTTCTACTACTATCTCCCTAATATAAATCTATGGGGGAAAATAAGTGAAACCTAATTTTATAATCTTAAAATTCCTACTACTTTGGAAATCTGTAATCATTCCCTTTCAGTATTCCTGTATTCAGTCCCTGACTGGATTACAATGGGATTAATAATGCAGTCTTTATCTTTAGCATATACAGAAACCTAACAGTGCAGATGCTCAGAGTAAATATGTATCCCCAAAGTTACAAGTCCTCAAATCAAATGAAGTATATTGAAGATATGTCTGAACAAATAACACACCAAATAAGATATAAAATATCTTCAGTTATACAAATGAAGGGGCGTCCAGGCAAGATAACATGGAAGACAGATACCATTTCAGCAAAACAGCAGCAAAGACATCAGTAAACTAATAAAAACTCGCAAGTCATTATTTAAAGTAAATAAATAAATAAATGCAGGATTGGAGGAAGATTCATCAATAATCTGTGTTATGCAGATAACACAATGCTGCTTGCTGAAACTGAGGAAACCCTAAAGCACTTGCTGCGGAAGGTCAAGGACTGCAGCCTTCAATATGGATTGAATCTCAATATCAAGAAAACAAGGATTCTCACCACTGGGCCTATTGGCAGCATCATGAAGGATGGTGAAGTGATTGAGATTGTTAACAACTTCAATATGCTTGGCTCCATAATCAACACTCTTTGCCACAAAAGCCAGAAAATTAAAAGATGTATTGCATTGAGAATGTCTGCTGTCAGAGACCTCTGCAAAGTACTGAAGAGCAACAATGTCAATCTGGAGACTAAGATGTGCTTGACATAGATAGATCTTGGCATTTTCAATCACTTACTATGCATCAGAAAGCTGGACAATGACTATGGATGGTAGAAGGAGAATTGATGACTTTAAACTGTGGTGTTGGAGAAGAGTATTGCATATACCATGGGCTGCTAAGAGAACAAATAAATTCTTCTTGGGGAGGGTGAAACCAGGCTGTTCCTTGGAAGCAAGGATTCTGAAGCTTCATTTGACATACTTTGGACATGTTGTAAGAAGTGACAAGTCCTTGTAAAGGAACATCATACTTGGGAGGGTTGAGGGACAGTGCATGAGAGGAAGACCCTCAATGAGATGGATTGATTGAGTGACTGGGGTAATGTGTAAGTGATGGTGAGATTGACACAGGATAGAGCAGGGTTTAGGACCATTGTACACAGGATTGCTATGAGACACAGGCGACCTGACAGCACATAACAACAACATAAGAGTGGGAATTTCAGTTCTAAGCTTAAACTCAAAAGCATTTCAATTTGAGCCAACACAATAAACCTTTTTTGAGATTCCATGTGGAGTCCATCATTAAACCACCCTAAAAGTTCTGAGTATGCAATATTGTCTTTGCTCATAAGGACGCACAGGTCTACATATTATCACATATTGAAGTTAAGAATATACTTTTGCTGAAGACAAAATAATGTACAAAAGGAAGTAGTTAATTTTATCAAGAGTTTGAAAAATTATAAACTATAACTGAGAGGTTTTATCTTGAGCTTAGAAGTTTCCATTTGACTCACAAAAGAACATTAGTTCTGGAAAGCAAAATGCAATACCAGGGGAACTCAGATACAAAATAGTGATCAACTTTAAGTTATCACATTCTGGTTGGTAGCTTGGAGGTAGTAGGAACAAAACAGTAGGTTAAAACTAAATCACAAAAGCCTAGCATACATTTAATATAATTATTTTGAAAGTATTTTTGCAGAGGAGAGAAAATGTTAATAAAAAAGATAAATTCTTTAATTCTTAGTAGAACATCTCATTGAAAGGACAAGACCTATTTTAATTAAACAAATGTGGTGCCAGGAACAACTGTCTGTGTGACAGTGCTAAAAAAATTTTAAAGAAGGCAAACTAACTGAGGAGTACTCTGTTATGTGGTGCCGCACTGCCTAAACTCATAATGACCCTATGTGAAATAGTTCTGAAGCCTGCTTTTTCTTGAGCCAATCTCATTGTCTCTGACCTACCCTCTACCCCAGTGACTTTGTTAATCTTTCTTTTCTGGAGTCTTCCTCTCCTGTGCTTTCTCTCCACCTTTCTAAGTATGATGTCCCTCTCCAAGGACTGGTTCCTCTTGACCACATGCTCAAAGTATATGAGACAGATCTTCAAAATCCTTGCCTTCAAGGAGGAGTTTTGTTTCATACTCTCCAGGACAGACCTGTTTTCTTTCTTGGCAGTCCATGGTATGTTCAATACTCTTCTCTAGCACCACAACTCAAAAGCATCAATTCTTCTTGTATCATTCTTAGTAATAGTCCAGCTCTCTGATGCGTACATAGCAAGTAATTGTGAAGACAATGGCCTGGATCAAGCACATCTTACTTAGTTTCTAAGTAAGGTATCATGGCCTTTAGTACTCTGTAGAGGTCCCCGACAGCAGACTTCCCAATGCTATTTGCGTTTTGATTTCCTTACTGCTGGTGAAAAAAGTGTTGACTGTGGAGCCAAGCAAGCTGAAATTGTTAACAAACTTAATCTTTATTGTTTATCATGATGCTGCTAAATTGGTACAGGGGTGAGAATCTTTGTTTTTTTGATGTTGAACTTCAACCCATATTGCAAACTATAGTCCTTGACCTTTTATTGCAAACACCACAGGTCCTCCTCAGTTTCAGCAAGCAAAGTCGTGTCATCTGCATAATGGAGGTTGTTGATGAGTCTTCTTCCAATCCTGCTGCCATATTCCTCCTCATAAAGTCCAGCCTCCCGAATGATCTGTTTCACAGATAAATTGAAAAGTTATGGGGGTAGAATGAATCCCTGATATACACCTTTCCTGATTTTGAAAGCTTGCTTTGTTCTGATGACTACTTCCTGGTTCAAGTATAGATTTTGTATGAGCATGATCAAGTGTTCTTGGATTCCCATTCTTCTCAAGCTTAGCCACCATTTGTTGTGATCTACACAGTCAAATATCAATGAAATAGGTAGACATGCATAATCAATGAAACACAGATAGACATTCCTCTAGCACTCAGTGATTTCAGTCAAAATTCATCAAGCATTGGTTATAATGTCCCTACCACCACAGCCTCTTCTAAACCCAGTTTGCACACCTGGCAGTTCTCTGTGTATGTCTTATTTCAGCCATTTTTGGATAATCTTCAGCAGGATTTTGCCTGCATGTGACATTAGTGATATAATTTGATAATTTCTATACTCTGCTGGATCACCTTTTTTCTTATGGGAATAAATATAGATCTCTTCCAGGCAGTTGGCCAGATGGTTGTCCTCCAGATATTTGTCACAACCTGGTTAGCATGTCCAAGGCTGCATATGTTTGTTTAAATATGTCAGTTAGTAATGTCATTAGTTTCTGGGGACTTGTTTTTGCCAATTTCTTCAGAGCAGCTTGAACTTACTCTTTCATCACTATTGCCTTTTGATCATATGTTGTTTCATGTAATTCTTCAATGTCAGCCAATTCTTTTGATAACTCTGGGTAATCCTTCCATCATCCTTTGTTGCTTCCTTGGTTATTCAACATTCTGCACATAACATCCTTATGTATTGTAACTCCAGGCTTGAATTAGTTCTTCAGTTTCTTCAGCTTAAGAAATGCCGAGATTTCAAATTTGTCAGAATATAGCTTTTCATAATATTCTGAAATTATTATAGATTTCATTTTCTCTGGTTCTGTTGTGATGTTATCTTTATCATTTCCTTTTTTAAATTTTTATTAATTTTAATGAAAGTTTATAGAGACTTAAGGTTTCCAGTCATTCATTGTTGCACTCTTCTCCCTGCCCACCCTACTCCACTTTCACTCTTCTCCTTGAAAAGAAATACTCTTTCATTGTTATTCAATCCCTTCCCCCCCCCCAAGTCTCCTCCACTGTGCAGCCTTCATTCTGAATTATTTGTGTTTTTTTTCTTTTTTCCTTTTGTTAAGTTTGCCAACTTTATTGCCCATTTCAAAAATCATTTCTTGGTTTTATTGATGGTTTCAATTGGTTTTCTGTTTTCTGTCTCATTGATTTCAGCTCTGGTTATTTTAATTTCCTTTTTCCGAAACGCTATTGGGTTAGCTTGTTTTTCTTTTTCTATATGATGAAGGTGTTGAGTTAGATCATTAATTTTCTTCCCCTCAAAACTGCCTTAGCTGCATTCAAGAGGTTTTGGTGCAAGACATTTTCATTACCATTTGTTTCAAGAAATTTTTTTATTTCATTTTTTATTTTATGGCCCAATCATGTTTTAGTAGGGTGTTGTATAGCTTACAAATTTATGGCTTTATAAGTTTTATCCTCTTATGATTAATTTCTAGTTTGATGGTATTTTCGTCTGAAAGATATTTTGTATTATTTCAGTTTGTTGGGGTTTGGGTTTTCTTTGTTTGTTTGTTTTGTTGTGTTGTTTTTGTTTTTTTGCTGTTGTTTTTGTGTGTGTGCGTGTGTGTGCGTGTTTAATTTGCTTAGGCTTGTTTTGTGCCCTAATATGTGATCAATTCTGTAGAATGTGCCATGTGCACTTGAGAAAAAGTGAATTGAGTTTTAGTTGGGTGTAATGGCTTGGAATATATACACAAAGTCAAATTGGCAAACTGCGTAGTTTAGTGAATCTTTGTTAAGTTTCCTTTGAGTTGATCTCTCCTTTGGTGATAGTGGTGTGTTGAAGCCTCCTACCACTATGGTGGTGCTTTTTATTTCCTTCTTCATTTCTGTTATCATTGTTTTATGTATTTAGCAGTATCTATCATTTGGTACATAGAAGTTGACTAATGTTATGTCTTTTTTAATCTACTTTGCTCTTAATCATTATATAGTACCATTCCTTATCTTTTATGATGATTTTTATTCTGAATTCTATTTTATCAGAGATTAATATTGCCACTTCTGCTTTTTTATGGATGTCATTTGCTTGCCATATTTTTTCTAGCCTTTGATTTTGAGTCCAATTTTCTCTTCATTTATTAGATTTATCTTTTTTAGACAACTTATTGATGGACTCTCCATTCTGCTACTATTTTTTTCTTGATTGGTGCATTTAGTCCATTCACATTAAGTATGATTATTGACAGGCCAGGTTTTATCATTGTCATTTTTCTAGGGTTTTTTATTGTTTCTTGTTATTATGATCCATCTACTTTCCTTTGGTGTCTCTGTGCAAAGGACTTCCCTTAAAAGGTCTTGTAGATTTGGTCTTTTTTTTTAAAATTTTTTTAATTTTATTTTTATCATTTGTGTGTGTACCATCAAATCAGATCTGACTGGTACAGGAGGAGATTGTTCCTCCTTCTCCAGCAAAGCATCTGGTGGATTTGAACCACACACCTCTGGGATTGCAGTGTAGTTTCTTGCCACTAGGCCACCAGCGCTCGCCATGCCGTAGATTTGGTCTTGTATTCACAAATTCCTCAAGTTCTTTCTTTTCTGCAAAGGGGATTAAGTTTAGAAGGCCTAGTCTACAGTATACAGAGACTGCCAAATGCAGCCAGAAATACACAATCTGAAGAAAATTAAACTGACAAATGGGACCTTCAAAGATTAAATCTCTGTGTTCGTAAAAAATTTTTTCCAACAGGGTGAAAAGAAAACCTACTGACTCAGACAAAAGTTTCTAACAAAAGTTTACAGAATACTCCAGGGCCTCCAGAAGAAAAAGACTGACAATCCAATTTCAAAATGGGCAAGATATATGGAAAGAATTTTCACAGAGGAGGATATTCACATGGCCAACAGACCCATGAAGAAATGTTCAAAATCACTGGTAATAAGAGAGATGCAAATCAAAACCAAATGAGTTACCATAGTACTGCAGTAGCAGTGGCAAAGTTGAATGGGACAACAAATAATAAATCTTGGAGAGGAATGGGTGAGATGGGAAATCGTATACATTGTTGCTGGGATTGTAAAATGGTGCAACCATTCTGGAAGGCAGTTTGGTGCTTCCTCTAAAAGCTGAACATAGAAATTACATATGACCCAGCTATTCTACCTCTTGGGATATACCAAGAAAATGAGAACTGAGGTACAGAGACTTGTATACCAATATTCATAGCAGAATTATTCATCATAGAAAGTAAGAGGAAACAGCCTAGATGTCCAACCACAATGGGATGGATTGAGAAAGTATGCTACATTAACACAATGGAATACTATACAGCACACAAGAGCAATGATTTTGCAAATTACTACCTAACTTGGGAGGTATTGGAAAGCATTATGGTAAATGAACTAATTCAGTTTTATAAACACAAATACTGTATAAGATCATTATTTTAGAATCAGTATGAGGATCCAAGAAGGTGAAGGAGGAGCATAGGGATGAGGTTGGAGAGGGGCTTAATCATGTTGTTGTTGATTGTTGTTATGTGCCATCGAGTCACTTGAGACTCATAGTGACCCTATGTACAAGAGCCCTAAATGCCATTCTATCCTGTGCCAACCTCGCTGTCTCAAACACACTCATTCTGAACACTCCACTCACAGAATCGATCCATGTCATCGAGGGTCTTCCTCTTAATCATAGAGTTACCCAATTTCATGGGTGGAGGGAGGTATGGGTATAGGAAAGGGGAAAGATCAGGTGTGAAAAACAATGTATATGAACTTTGTAAATATATCTGTATAAAATTTAGAATAAAATA
>NW_006399823.1:10189731-10198137 GCF_000299155.1 Elephantulus edwardii | reverse complement strand
TATTTTCAATGGCTACATCATTGACTATCATTCTCTCTCCAGTCAGTGTATACAGGTGTAACTCAGAGAGGTTGAATCTAAAATCCAGATCACTATGATAAGATGCATATCCAGGTAAATTTCACCATGTGAACTTTTCATTGTCCTAGTCCATATGAAAATTATGCTTCCACCACACTGTAGTGTGGGAAAGACATTATAGAAAAACTCCAAATATTGGGAGAATTAACAAAATGCGACATAGAGATCCAAAGGGAGCTCAGTTGTAGGGAAAATGGAACCAATAGATTTGTTCTTCCACTCAGCACTGACAAAACCCCTCAACTTTTGAATCAGTATTGCCAACACCCTTTACTTGTATGCTAAAAAATGCAGTATCTACCAAGTTCCTTAAAATAAGGTGCCTGTAACAAGTGTGAATGGGAATTAGAGTCCTAGGCTTACTTTTGCATTAACGGTGAGATCTGAGTGACCCAGACCTTGCATCTTATGTGTGCAATGGGGTAAATAAACATAGGCGTGCTGCTGACTTTATATACTTTTGACAATTATTGTCTGGATAAACTAAAATATGCCTGTAAAACCATCACATAAATTGAGATAACCAGTTACCTCTGATTCAATTCAAAGGAGGATCTACTCCATAGACTTTCTATTGGCTGGTCTGTTGGAAGTAGATCTTTAGGCCTTTTTAAAAATAAATCTTTATATGTTAACTTTCAGTTGGGAATTTAGTGAATTTATTGCATTTATTTATTTAGTGGATTTATTTATACCCTTGACTCCATGAATTGTTAAGTGAATGTAAGACATTCTTGAATTTAGTAATAAATCACAATGGGCTTGAGTATAGTACAAATTGTGGCAATAATGCTGAGAAGGCAAGGATTTGATCTGTTGTTGATTGGGTTGCTGCTGAATTAAGTTACCTCAGTGGCAACTAACAACAATACAAAATTAGTTTGTATTAAAGGCATGGTTGGCAAATTAAACCAAGCTTTTATTCCTGTGCTTTCATTTAATACTGGTAACCTTATAGCCCCCGGTACTTATAAAAGTCAACCAGTATCATAAATTCTTTATACCTGATGCTTTTGCTTGTTGTTGTTATGTGCTGTCGAGTCGCTTGCAACTCATAGCGACCCTATGTACAACAGCCCTAAACTCTGCTCTGTCCTGTGCCAATCGTACTTTCATCCCGATTACCCCAGTCACTGAAACAATCCACCTAATAGAGGGCCTTCCCCTCCTGCGCTGTCCCTCCACCCTCCCAAGCATGCTGTCCTTCTCCAAGGACCGGTCTCTCCTCACAACATGTCCAAAATATGTTAGACGGAGCCTCAGAATCCTTGCCTCCAAGGAGCCACCTGGTTTAACCCTTTCCAGGACGAATCTGTTTGTTTTCCTAGCAGTCCATGGTAGTCTCAATACTCTTCTCCAGCACCACAGCTCAAAGGCATTAATTCTCCTTCTATCCTTTTTGGTCATTGTCCAACTCTCTGATGCATAACAAATGATTGCGAAGACCATGGCCTGTATCAAACGCACCTTAGTCTCCAGAGAGATGCCATTGCTCTTCAGTACTTTGGAGAGGTCCCTAACAGCAGACTTTCCCATGGCAATGCGCCTTTTAATTTCCTGGCTGCTGGTGCCAAGAATGTTGACCGTGGAGCCAAGCAAACTACAGGTGTGTACAATCTCAATCTCTTCACCATCCATCCTGATGCTGCCAATTGGTCCAGTGGTGAGATCTTTGTCTTCTTGACATTGAGCCTCAATCCATATTGGAGGCTGCAGTCCTTGACTCTCTGCAGCAGGTGCTTCAGGTCCTCTTCAGTTTCAGCAAGCAGGGTTGTGTTATCTGCATAATGCAGATTATTGATAAATCATCCACCATTCTTAACCCCACATTTCTCCTCATAGAGCCCAGCCTCCCGGGTAATCTGTTCTGCATATAGGTTGAAAAGGTATGGAGATAGGATGCATCCCTGGCATACGCCCTTCCCAATTTTGAACCATGCAGTGTTCCCTTGCTCTGTTCTGCTTTTGCTTATACCCAAAATTATCAATACATTCAAAAGGAATAGGGACAAGGGAAAGAATGCTCTTCTTTAAACAATTATATTTGTAGGTTTGGTAAAAGCGTCAACTGGGTAAAAACAAAATAAAAAAAGCAAATATCTGCACGCAGAATTTCCCTACATTCTTCAGGTGTAAAGGATCACTTATTACATTAACGTCACACACCTTTTACCTCTATCCCACTTAACTTCATGGAGTTCTGATTCTCTGAGTTTCTTTATGTTGGCTCTGTCAGGGTTGGCTTTTCTAATGGCTCTCAGTCATGTGGGTCGGCTTTTGACGGGTTCGCTACTTCGCCAACCTTTACTATTTTTGTGTCACATAGACACTAGTTAATTCTTTACTTTGCAAGGACAGATAAGACTTTACAAGGGCATTTGTGTTTGCCTTAAGCTAAGAATTTTTATGACCCACTCTGCTTCTGGTATTAATGGGGGTTTATAAAAAATGGGGTTTATGCTGTCCCTTCACAAACTTCACTGGATCATCCACAATTGAGAGGAAAACTTCAGAGTTAGAAAGTTCTGGTCATCTTATTCTGAAAATTAGTAAAAACTTGTTGGATCACAAGAAAATATGATTTGACATACTTGTTTTAGACTTTTCTTGGGTGGGATGAATTTCTATAAGAGTACATCACAGTTGGTGAAGTAGAATATTATCCAGGGTGAGGGAGATAGATTTGAAAGATAGCCAGAGCAATGGACTCAAATAAGTTGGCTATCCTGAAGATGACCCAGAACTGGCCCATGTTTTGTCTGTAATAAATAAGATAATAATGAGATGGTGTCAGCTCAACAGCATCTGCCCATCTGTGTATTGACCCATCAGTTTAACAACTGTTAGCATTGTGTATTATGCATTGGACTCCTAACCAAAAAGTCAGTGGTTCAAATCCAGCAGCTGATACTCAACAAGAGAAGCAGTCTCTTGTCACAAAAATTTACAGGCATAGGGGAAAGAATGGGGAAAAGTTGATAGACAATGAACACTGCAATAGAACAGATGAGGGGAAGAACTGTCTGAAAGCAATACATGATGAGGTATTAAATGTATGAAAACAATCTGGAACAAGGAGTGCATAACAGAGGGAGCAATTGGAGGGGGAAAGAAAAAAGGGAGAAAAAGTGCAACAGTGAATGAAAAGGAAATTATAGCCTCAGAAAACAGAATGCCACAAATAGGAATGAAATCTATGGCAGTGTGGTTTTGTTTTTTTTTATCTATGCATCTATTTAATTGGGCATAGGAGAACTGCTTCATACCAGACAACCCAAATACATACAATAGACATTGTTAACATCACTATGCTGGAGGTACTCCTTTGTCCCTATGCAGAGGAATTTTCCTGGGTTCATTGTAACATTTTCTTGGAGTCTTTGTTCTAGATCTTCTTCACATTTTTATTTCTAAATCTGTGTCCTCCATAATTTTCTTTATCATAAGACATTAATGTTACAATGATATCAACTAACAGTTTATTACGATACTAGAAAACTAGTTTACTAGTTATGTAATAAACTACTTCATAAACTCATTGTTTAACCTATGCAATCTTGGTTATGCTGGAGAAAGTACTGCCTCTATTAAAAGGACTTTCAAAGTTTTTTTCCTAAATTACCAAAATTTCTATCTCAAAAAATTTATTATACACTCTGAGAATAATCATATTATGGTTTGTTTAGTATTTCCCACTACATTATAAAGTTTAGATGTACATAACTATTTTTAAAAACAAGCAGATTATAATTTGATTCACTTCCTTGTAAATATTTCCACACATAAATACCTTTATTAGGATTTCCAGGACAGTCACAGAAAGAATTTTATAAGTAAATTTAGTAGCTTCATATAGAAATAGAATATTTACCAAATATTGGATATTCTCTTTAACTCATGGCTAAAATTGATCCTGAGAACTAGTGATTATTTTTAATAATTTAACAATTAAAGTTATTATGTTAAAATCTTCAGGCCTTTCAGTTTAAGAAGTGATTAGGCTTCACTTCAAAGATGATATTCAGTACATGCTTATCCTTATTTTAAGTCTTTCTATCCCTAATTATTTTATCTATAGTCTCTGATCACTCATTACAAAGGTGACTTTCCACTTACTCCTTCATATTTATTTGTAGATCAGTCAAGGAAATACTACATAATTGTACCTTCACAAACTTTCTTGGTAATATACTCTATTGTGAAGTCTACCTTCCTGAAACCTGAACTAACAATTCTTCAGGCCATTTTCCTCAATTATATTCTCACCAGAGATGAGGAATAACTAGATAGTCTCAGTGTAATTGTCTTGATGACAGTAGTAGATTCCATACTTAGTATGCTAGATACCCTGTGCAAACAGCCCTTATTTTAGAAACCATTTCTCTTAGCAGTATTTAAAGCTCATTTCTCTGTCTTCTTTTATTATTTCCTATTTCCCCCATGAACCCTAGAAATAGCCTAAAACAATCTGAAGGATCCTATTGTTTTTTATTTCTTTTATATTTTAGTTAAAAATCTTCCCACATTATACTTTGCATACATGCAGAGTATATATTTGTGAATTAACCAGTCTATTTGTTTTTCAAAGAATTGCTAATAGATATGGCCTCTGATTCTATTTTAAGCTATAACTGGATTGAGATAGAACAAAATATTCATTCTAGTCTTGTTATGGGATGCATGTGAATTAGTGTGTGAACATATTTACCTTGATCATTAAAAGTTAAAGGAAATTTCTAGAATTATTTGTTTCCATTTCATTATAATTTTCCAGGCTAAATAATTTTCACCATGTTGTCATTGCTTTTATATGCTCTCAAGTTACCTGCAACTCTTAGAGACCTTACGCACAATAGCTCTGATCCCTGTCCTATCCTGAGCCAGTTCCAACACACCTGCTTCTATTACCCCAGTCACTGTGTCAACTCATCCCTTCCAACGTCTTTCTCTCCTGGGTTGTATATGTAATAACTTTTTACTTTGTGGTATTTATTGGGACACAAAAATAATAGGATGTTAAAGCTAGAATTAACTTTAAAAATTACAGGATTATGGTCATCAACTTTAATCTTTTTTCTCACTTTCTACTTAATGTGATCTTTGGAAAGTTATTTTCTGTGTTCGGTTTTCTCATTTGTAAAGTGGGAATAATAATAGTATTACCATCAGATTCAACAAACAACTCATTATAACCACGTTGTAACTAACTCATAGCTGATCCTCTAGTGGGTTTTCACAAGTGTTAATTGATGCAAGAGAAAATTGCTTATCTTTCTCCCATAAGGAAGCTGGTGGATTCAGATCTCTAGCTTTTGGGTTTCAGTACAAGTCCTTAACCATGAGGCCACCAGAGCTTCCTTCTACAAGATTAAAGACATTGGAAACCTTGGAATATAGTTCCACTTTACCATATATGGGGTCAGAATGCATTTGCATTAACTTGGTGGCAACTGGTTGTTCTTTTCTTTCTTTATTTATTTGTTACAAAGTTTAGCATTTCTTATGGAGTTCTCATGTATCCTAATAGTAACTTATAACAATACTATTCTAACTAAAGTCATTGTGATTTGAATCTTTTCTGTAAAGAGCTCCAAAACATTCATATTTTAACATATAACTTTGAAAATGACTGAATTTTTAAATATTGATCCAAATGTAAAAAGTAAAACAAGTACTTTTTAAAAGAAATAGCTAAGATTGAAAGGCAAAGAAATTTTAAATAAAGAAATTTTATAGAGAAACAAGCTACCCCAAGAATGTCCCCCATCTGGTGCAACTGAGGTCATTGGCAAAAGTAAGCTTATGTGGGAGGAGAAACTGCTCACAGGCTTGGAATTTATAGAAGTCAACAGAGTTAATTCTCCTTGTCTAATTCTACATCTCCATAAAGTATAAAAATGTAGGTTGAAAATTACCAACTCTTGAATGCAATGATAATAGCAATCAATGATAGAACTTACAACAACAGGCATAAAATATATGAAAAGAATAATGCAGAAAATAGAGAAAGCGTACAGAATGATTATAAGATTCTTAGCTTGCTCATGAAACTGGAAGTTATTAGCTTGAATCCATTAATAATAAATTAGCAATGCATACTGTTATATGTACAATATTATGATAGTATACCATCATAATATACTAGAAGACTACAGTAAAAAGTCATAAACATAAATATTTAAGCATTTGACTGTGTGAATCATAACATATTATGGCTAAGATTGATAAGAATGAGAATCTCAGAACACTTAATTATGTTCATACAGAATTAGTACCTAGACCAAGAAGCTGTGGGTCAAATGGAGCAAGGGAAGAACATTGTGTGGTTTAAAATCAGGAAGAGTGTGTATCAGTACTATAATCTTTCTCCATGCCTATTCAATCTGTATGTTGGGCAAATCATTTGCAAAACTGGACTCTATGAAGAGGAATGGTATCAACGACCTGTGTTATAGAGATGATACAGCTTTGCTTGATGAAATTGAAAAAGATACTAAATGCTTTCAACAGACTATCAAGCACTACAGTTTTTAGTATAGAATGCATCTCAACATCAGGAAAACAAATGTCCTTACCACAGAACCAACATTGAATGTGATGATAAATAGAGAAAAGACTGAAGTTGTCAATTATTTCATCTTGCTTAAATCAACAATCTTGGTACCCTTGGTACTAGCAGTCAGGAAATCAGGAGATGTATTGCACTGGGCAAGTCCACTGTCAGAGACCTCTCCAAAACTCTGAAGAGAAATGGTATCAGTTTGGAGACTAAGGAGTACTTGAATTAGGTACTGATCTCCTCCATCTCTTGCTTTGCTCCAGAGATCTTACAGTGCATAAAGGTGATGGAAAAATTGATGCTTTTGAGTTGTGGTACTGCAGAAGAGCACTAAATATATCATGGATTGCCAAAAGGACAGGTATCTCTTGGGAAAAAGTGCACCCAGAGTGTTCTTTGGAGACAAACATGGCAAAACTTTGTCTTTGTTATTTTGGACATGTAGTTAGATGAGAAGAGTGTTGAATATACCATGGACTTCTAGGAGAACAAACAGGTTTGTCCTGGAGAAGGTGAAGCCAGAGTGCTCCCTGGAGTCAAGAATTCTGAAGCTTCGTCTGACATATTTTGGGCATGTTGCAAAGGAGGGACTGGTCCTTGGAGAGGGACATCATGTTTGGCAGAGTGGAGGAGAGGCTAAGGAGAGGAAGACCTTTGGTGAGATGGATCGATTCTGTGACTGGAGCGGTGGGAATAAGTGCATTTGAGATGGCTAGGTTGGCACAGGCTAGAACAGCATTTAGAGCTCTTGTACATAGGGTCGCTATGAGTCGCAAGTGACTTGATGGCACATAATAACAACAACAGTTAGATGAGGCTATTTCTTGGAAAGGGACATCATGCTTGGAAAGATGGAAGGTGAGCCAAAGGAGAGGATAATCCACAAAGAGATGGATAAGCACTGTGACTTTAACAATAGGTTTCTAGTATATTAGAGAAAATAAGAATGGAACAGGATGGTGCAAAGTTCAGACTGACTGTTAACAGGGTCCCTGGGGGTCGAATTTGACTTGATGTCACATAACAACAACAAGTAAAAAACTTTATAAATGTGTTGGAAAGAAACAACAGAAAATTTGACTAATCTTAAAGAATGTAGAAGAAACCCTGTGTACAATAACTCTGAACTCTATCATGAATCAGTCTCACTAACTCTGTCACACCTACTCCGGTTCATTTACTGTGTCAATCCATCTCACTTAGGGTCTTCCTCTTCTGTGCTATTTCTCCACCATTTCACACAGGATAGCTATCTCCAGGGACTCGTCCCTCCTGGCCACAGGCCCAAAGTATGTGAGACAGAACTTCAAAATCCATGTCTCCAGGGAGAATTATGCTTTCACCTTCTTCCAGATAAACCTGTTTGGTTTTTGGCAGTCCAGGTTATGTTCATTACTTTTCTCCAGCACTACGATTCAAAGATATCAATTCTTCTGCCAAACCTAGTCATTCTCCAGGTCTTTGATATGTAACATCGTGGTCTGAGTCAGACACACCTTAGTCTCCAGAGTGATATCATTGCTCTTTATCACTTTAGAGAGCTCTCTGACAGCAGCTTTCCCCAGATCAATTTGTCTTTTGATTTTCTGACTGCTCAGTGCTAAGATATTGTGGTTCTAAGCTTATATTAAATATGTTGTTGTTGTTGTTGTTATGTGCCGTCGAGTCGCCTGCGACTCATAGGGACCCTATGTACAACAGCCCTAAACTCCGCTCTGTCCTGTGCCAATCACTGTCTCTGACACACCCATCCCAATTATCCCAGT
>NW_006399823.1:10181827-10187979 GCF_000299155.1 Elephantulus edwardii | reverse complement strand
TACTCTGTGACAACACTCACGATTATGTAATTTATTCAGGAAGCAACAAGTTGAAATTTAGCATTAGGAACATGCCAGGGTCATGTTTTTCAATCAAGACAGCCTCCCTCCTCAGAAGTACCTGGAGGCAGTCTCTGTTTCTGGCCTTCGCACCCTTAGGCTTTACCTCTGTTCTGCCTGGGCCAGTCTTACTAAGCTCTTTTAACTCTCTCATTTTGATTGTTGCTGTTGTTAGATGTTGTTGACTATGACTCGTTACTATGTACCATCAAATCAGGACTGACTCATAGTTTATCCTCTAGTGTGTTGTCAGGGGTAGTAAATCAATCAAGAGGAGATTGCCCATCCTTCTCCCATGTAACAGCTGGTAAATTTCAAATGTACAACTTTGGATTATCAGCACAACTCCTTATCTCTAAGACACCAGAGCTACTATATAGCAACTCTATAAACAGACCTGTACCCTGCCTAACCTGTGCTGTCTTTATCATGTGCAACACATGAGTGCATTGATTTAGTCACTGTATCAATCCATCTTGTTGAGAGTCTTCCCCTCCTTCACTGACCTTCTACTTTTCTAAGTTTGATGTTCTTTTCTAAGGATTGACCTATCCTAAAAACATGCCCAAAATATGTGAAATGAAGTTTCACTATTCTTTCCTCTAAGGAGCATCATGGTTACACCCTCCTTAAGAAATTTATTTGTTCTCAACAAATAAGAACATTTGTTTCCATCAATGAGATTTTTAGTACTTTTCTCCACTACCACAACTCAAAGGCATAAATTATTCTTCTGTCGTCTTTACTCACTGTCCAACTCTCAGATGCACATCAAATAATTGAAAAGTTCATGGGTTGAATCAGGTGCACCTTAGTCTTTAAAATGGCATCGTTTCTCTTGAGCACTTTAAAGAGGTCCTGACTACAGACTATGCAACACATTTAGATATTTTTTTTGTGTGGTTCTTTTTTTCCTTTTCTCTTTCTCTTCTTCTTCCTCTACCTCTTTCTCCTCCTCCCCCGCTCCTCTTTTTCTCATCCTCCTCCTTTCCCTCCTCCTCCTCCTCCACTTCTTTCTTCTCCTCTTTTTCTTCCTCCTTCTTCTCCTACTCCTTCTTCTAACAGACACATAGACCAATGGGACAAAATTGAGAACCCAGAAATAGACCCAACTATCTATAGTAAACTGATATTCTACAAGGAAATAAAAACTTTCAAATGGGGAAATAATAACCTCTTCAACAAAAGGTACTGGCAAAACTGGACTTCCATGTGCAGAAAGCTCAAACAGGATCCATATCTCACACCATTCACAAACAAATAAACAAACAAACAAACAACACAAAAAACAAACTCAAGATGAATCAGAGACCTGAGAGTAAAGCCCAAAACTATGTAAGATACAAACTGGTATTAAGTTTAGAAACATTAGTCCAAAGTTTAAAGAGACTGCCAAATACAACCAAAAAAGTACAATCTGAAGAGGACAAAATTGATGGATGGACCTTCTAAAGTTAAATCCATATGTGCATTGAAAACTTTTTCCACCAGGGTGAAAAGAAAACCTACAGCCTGGGAACCAACATTTGGTAATACCATTTCAGACAAGAGACTTATAGCAAAAGTTTACAGAATACTCCTGGTCCTCCACAAGAAAAAGTCTGATAACACTACTACAAAATAGGCAAAAGACTTGAAAATAATTTTCACAGAGGAAGATATCCTAATAACAGATACATGAAGAAATGGTCCAAATCACTGACAATGAGAGATGCAAATCAAAAACACAATGGGATACCATCTCACTTCAAAATAGTGGCAAAGTTTAGCATGACAGCAAGTAATAAAAGTTGGCAAGGATGTGGTGAGAGAAAATCTTACACATTGTTGGTGAGATTGTAAAATGATACAACCATTCTGGAAGGCAATTTGGTGCTTCCTCAGAAAGGTGAATATAGAAATTCCATATGACCCACCTATTCCACAACTTGAAATAGACTCTGAGAAATTGACCACAGAGGCACAAATAGCAATTTGTACTCCAGTGTTCATATTAGCATTATTCATCATTACAAGAACATGGAAACAGCTCAAATGTCCAACCACAAACAAATGGATTGAGAAATTAAGGTACATACTATGCAGCACGCAGGAACAATAACTGTAAATTATTACCTAACTTGGGAGTGACTGGAGAACATTATGCTGAGTGAACTAACTCAGTCCCACAAGGATAAATATTGTATAAAGCCACTATTATAGAATGAGTATAAGGATCCAAGAGGGATGGGAGAGGTTGGAAGCAGAGGGATGAGAATGTTCAGAGGGAGGGGAGATTAATCATGGGGTTGTACAATTTGTTGGGTGGGTGGATTAGGGAAATTGAAAGAATTTGTTCTTGAAAGCAAAGTATTTGAATTTTGTAAGTAAACTAGTAAAAAATTTTTTTAAGAAAGAACAACACAAGAAGATGTTCTTCTGGTACTCTGTTTTCAGCCAAGATCGTTCTGACATCAGTATCTCTGGTGCTACAGTATTCTTTACACCCAATCTGCTGCTCTGCTCAAGTACTGTTCTACCCATTTTTAAATAATCTTCAATAAGATTTTACTTCCATGTATTATTAGTGATATCACGTTTTTCTGGCAATGGGAAATTCCCCAAAAGCATCTTACTCTGCTAGGGAAACATAGTCCTGAAGGTCCTTGGCTCTAGGCTCTAGAGCCAACAAATCTACATCCCTAATAAATTCCCAGAAACACCTACTCTGCCATTAAGCCTACTGCCCCTAAAGTACTGTGTTCTCCTTCTATGGGGAGGAAACTATCTGGAGCTGGTCTTCTGATTCTGCTGCCTCTTCTGCTGTAGTCTGTCTCCCACTGCTTTTTGACAACTTGCCTTGTGCTCTCTGCTAAGTGGTATACTTAACCATCCTCAGGGTCTTGGTATTTCAGAACAGGATTTCTGTCCAATGGACATGATCAGTTCTTAGATGCTTTTTTAGATGCAGTGACACTCCTATTTTCTGTCTCTATTTAGTTTATTTTAAGTCTTGTGTGATGAAAATATTGATCAGTCTCCTCCTTTGTGTTCTATATACCTTATTTGTATGATATCATACAAGGGTTTCATATACTTAATCTATTTATCCCCATATTGAGACACTAACATTTTGTATTTGCATAGTACTGCCCAATTTTTGAGTGAAAATTGCAAAGATCATAGTTTAGAATAGTCATACCAAATGAACTGTGTACTGAAGAAAACTTTAAACTAGTTCATTCCACTTTGACTTAAATATACTGTATCAAAAGTTACTTAGCAAAAGATACTGGTGATTTTTGTAGAGCACAAGTGATTATTAAATGCACATATACAGAAACACACAAAATCAGTATGAGCAAATCTAACCCCGTATTTTCATAGAATTGTTAGTATTACACTTTTTCAGTGTTCATAGCAAATTTATAGAACACCACTATTTCTGATGAAAATTCTGTTTCTCTAAATTTACTATAGTCTTTATTTCTACTCTCAATTATTCCTTCTGTTTTACATTACCTGGCCATTCAAAATAATAAGAGAACAAACAGATATGTCTTGGAAAGAGTCTATCCTATCCAGAATGCTCTTTCAACGCAAGAATGATGAGTGAAGCTTCACCTCACTTTGGGCATGTTGCTAGGAGTGCCTTTTCCTTGGAGAAGGACAAGGTGCTGAGAAGGGTGGAGGGTCAGTGAGGGAGAGTAAGACCCTCAACCAGCTGAAATGACATGGTGACTGCTGCAGTGGGCTCTTGTGTGTCAGGAAGTATGAGGATGGGACAGGATAGAACAGGGTTCAGATCTTTTCTTCATAGGGTTGATATGAGTCATACTTGACTCAATGGAACCTAACAACAACAACAACCATCCAAAGCATAAATATCTAAACATCACTTGTCTCTTTTAAAGTGCTTAGGTAAAACTTTTAGTAGGTTGTTATATACTGAGGAGTGGGAATCTATTCAGAGCTGACTCTCTAGTCGATTTTCAGAGGCTGTAAATGGAGGAGATTGTCTCTTCTCTTGAGCAACTAATGGATTAAAATTATTTGCCTTTGAGTTGGCTGCACAACTATGTACCTGCCCGACCACCAGAGCTCCCTCCTTTATTTAGCTAGACTCTACTGTTAAAATAGTTAACAAAATGTAGACACAGATTGTCATTCCACATAACAATTATCTTCCGTTTTCTCTTCTTGTCTATTTTCATACTCAGTAATCAATGAATCAACTCTGACTTTAACTAATGACAACCCTATGTGTGTCAGAATAAACTGTGCTCCATATGGGGTGTTTTTTTTTTCTTTTTGTGAAACAGTTTGCCACATCTTTTCTCTGGAGCACCTTTGAGTGAATTTGAGTCAATGTTCTGGTTAAACAGGAAAGGCATTAGCCAACCCTATACCATTATTGATTCCAACTCAGCAATTGTCCAAGCTTCTGAGCTTGTATATCTTTATGAGAGGAGACAGCCTATGTCTCTCTAAATGAGGGGCTGGTGTATTTGAACTGCCAAACATGTGGTTAGGAACCCAACATGTAGTATCCTATGCCCTGAGAACTCCTTTGCACTATTGAGTCATGTGGAAATCATTATTCCTTAAAATGGTCAACACTGAGAAAAAAAAGATGGTCAACACTAAGTATTTGCAGTGAATTTACTGAGACTATTTATTCAACTTCAATTTCCTACTAATCTCCTGAGATTTAATTTAGAAAATTCAGGATTATATTCTTCATCAAACTGTTAGTGACTCCTCAATGAAACTAATAGCACTCTAATTCTTAATCTTTGTAGTAATTCTTACTTCACTCAGGCTGATGGTTTAGTTAGATAATGGCCTCTTCTACTTTTGAAAAATGATGTTATATGTTTTCAATGTTTGTTTTCTGATAGTTAATAGAATTCTGTTCATATAGAACCTTTTACATAAGCTTTCAATCAAATTAGCTGTATTGATAAATTTACATATGAATTACTCAAATATACCTTTTTAAATATGACATTTCCTTTAGAAGCTCTAAATTTTCTTCTTTTAAAATCACTTTGAGAATCATATTTTCCAAAACAAAAACAGTGGAAAAATCCCGTGAAATGTTTCTACTGGTTATGGGGAATATTTAACTAGGAAATTAATTGTAAAAAGAAAACAATTCCCATGATTCTAGGGTGGGGGCGGGGAGAGGCCAGATAATGCTCTGACTCATAGCAGAGGAAATGATATACAATGCACAATTTGAATACCCAGATCATCATGCTTTCCTTCGTTTAGGGAGAAAATGACCACATTTCTAAACTTTACTTTATGTCAGCCTCATGTTGCCCTAACACATGGCAAAGTTGTGCAGTTAAAACAACAAATGAATAAAACAAAATGATAAATTGAAAATCCAGAATGTTTTTTGCAGATATTCTTATACTGAATTTTAAGTAATAATGGCAGCCTTATTTAATCATTATGAAAGATGCTGGGCATGCCAATTTCAGTTCCAATAAACCTTGGCAAGATCAAAGTCTGCTCTAAGTCATCTGTCTCATGATGTCTTGACTGAATTTCCAAGTGAAACCTTGCAGTTTTTCTTTCTTTTGGTTAAGTCTTTGATCTTTTTTAGTTCAGGAGCATTTGGCTAAAAAATGGCTAGCTAACGAAAGGAAAAATAGTCATGTGTAATGAAATGCTAACCACTATTTGTATTTTAAAACAGATTTTGGATTAATATTTTGGTAAATGAGTCTGCTATGAATCCAGTTTATAGTAGATACACTTAAGTAGATTCAGAGGTCTGTAGACTTTTAGTGTTAGTTGAATGTATATCAATATTTAATAAGCTTTTTAAGATGCTATAGATGGAAGTAAATGGTGTACATCTTAGTTTGTATTTCTCCAAGTGATTCTATGTAGAATTAGAAGGTAAGTGAATAAAATTAAAAAACAAAGACTTTAAAATTGTTCAACTTGTGTTTGAGGCATCAATAGTCTACTTTAAGCATGATACATTTACATACTAAAATCAAAACCACTGCCATCTTATTCATGACTATGCTCCCTTAGATTTCCATGTCTGTAAATCAAAGGAAGTCTGCCCTTTCTCCCACAGAAAGTAGCAA
>NW_006399823.1:10178340-10180732 GCF_000299155.1 Elephantulus edwardii | reverse complement strand
ATGTTGATTTTATATTAACACATGAGTAACAAGTTACTCTGCTTTCAAGACAAAGATTTAATGTGTACATATTAACAAGTATCCACATTTTCTATTAACAAGTAATTTAAATATATAAATATATACAACATACTAATAAAATTTCCAAAATAATGGGCAACCTTATGCTATTAATTCACTCATCTGAAGAGTAGAACAAGTTATTGCATATCCCATAGATATACATTTTCTTACAATCAGATAAAATAACCAATTTCGACCACCAGCATATGTGATGCTTTATTCTTGTCTCTTCCTTTGCTTTTGTGTTATAGTTACTCTTCTCCTTAAAGGCATCAGGTTTAGAAAAGCAGAGGGTCAGTGAAAAAGAGGGAAAGACTCAGGGAGACAGATTGGTGTAATAACTGCAACAATGAGCTCAAATATACCATACATTGTATAACACAAAGCCAGTACTGTTTCATTAATCAGAGTCAACTCAAAAGCAAATAACAACAATCTTTGTTCATCTCTCCTATTCCAGAACAGGATGCCTCAGTGAAATGGGATGGATAGTTTTTAAAATTTTAGTTCGTGAAGGTTCACAAAGCAACTGGTTTCCATTTATTCATTCATGCACATTTTCCCCCTCGTTCTTCCCCAGTTACCTTTGTAATACTCGCCCTGTTCCAGGCTATCCATTGTCAGGCACATAATTTCTAAGTGTCTGTTCCTTTCATATTGTCCTTCCTTTTACTCATTCCAGAGCAGTGCTCATTATCTAGTAAAGGATATTCTACAAAGGAAAATTTTACTGAAACCCAGGCCTATTTTATTTATTACTGTTGTCATTATTGTTGTTGTTTTATTTTTCACTTCTTGATCTCCTCTGGGGAAAGAAATGTAGTTGTTCCTTCTAGGGAATGTTTGAGAGTTATTACCTCTGAGGTTTTATAGGGGTCGAAATTTATGCTTTGCCTTGAAAACAGACACATTAGCTTGCAGCTGCTCTGCTGCCACAGTGCATTTTAGAAATCAATGCAATATCTCAAAATCCCTTTGATGTAATCCTAATTTGTATCTGTCATTCATACCAAGTAGTTCGTAGTCTCCCCATGGTCTGCAAGCTTTAAATCATTTCATGAGTCCTACTGTAAATACCACCACAAAACACCTACAGAGACTTAATAGGGTTTTTCACCTTGTGTTATTTCCATCTTAAGCCCCTTCAAGATCTATCAGGTTATCTCTCATAGTACAGGTGGGAAGTACTCATTAGGTGGGAAGAACACCATTAGACTAGACACAGAGGGAAAAATGACCACAGTTTTGTAGTTTAGGAGAGGAAGAATAGAAAAGTCTGTCAGTAAGAATGTTGTGTTTTGTTTTGTATTTGTAGAAATGGTACTATTTCAACTTGCCAATAGACGTTTCCTTTGCCTAATAGTATAGTGTGATTTGAAAAACAATCCTCTTGACAGCAAGAAAAGATGATAGTCATTTTGCAAATAATAAATGATAAAGGTATGATTTTAAAAATATTTAATTACATAACTATTATCAAAGTGAAATATAAATACATATCAAAACTTATCTCACCAAGTATGACAGATTCAATGAGAAAGGAAAGATGGTTCCATGAGCGTGAGAAAAAGAAAATGTATATGGAATTTATTTTTTTAAAAATAAGTGAAACATACTAGCCCTAGGAGAGATGCAAATTAAAACAACTATGAGATATCATCTCACCCCAGTCAGAGTAGCAAAATTTAACAGATCAGCAAGCAACAAATGCTGGTGAGGTTGTAGAGAAACTGGAAACCTCATTCCCTGTTGGTGGGAGTGTAAAATGGTGCAATCACTGTGGAAGGCAGTGTGGCGCTTTCTCAACATGTTGCAAATAGAGATACCATTTGACCCAGCAATTCCACTACTGGGAATATACCCCAAAGAGACCATAACTGACATCCAAGAAGATATATACACTCCCATGTTTATTGTGGCTTTGTTCACAATACCAAGGAGTTAGAAACTACCTACGTTCCCATCAACAAATGAATGGATAGAGAAGCTGTGGTATATTCATGCAATGGAATAATACTATGCTGCATTGAAAAACAAGGAACTCATACAATATTATTTAAAATGGGTGACCCTGGAGGACATTATCTGAGTGAAGTATCTTGGTCATAAAAGGACAAATGAACTCATGCAATATTATTTAAAATGGGTGACCCTGGAGGACATTATCTGAGTGAAGTATCTTGGTCATAAAAGGACAAATACTGCATGGTGCCACTGTTGTAAAACAGGACTGACATCAGAGTTGGGGGGAGACTGAGAAAAATGGGTTCAATAATGTAATGCTGCATTGAAACAGATGAGGGAGCAAACTGTTTAAAAGGGATATGTG
>NW_006399823.1:10153933-10178060 GCF_000299155.1 Elephantulus edwardii | reverse complement strand
GCTATAAAAGAATAGAAATATGTTCTTTTGGGTGTGGAAAGACGAGGTGTTCTTGTTTTGGTATTTTTATTTTTGTTTTTTGGAATTAATTAGACTTTTTTTTTTTTTATTAGGCACCACTAGGTAGACTTGACCCTTCATGGTTTTATACAACTTGGGACAAATGGTTTATAATTAACATCTATTAGATGAGAATTAATAAGATTGACTGCTTTGTGAGCAACCTATCACTTTTATAGGGAAAAGAAAATTCTGCTCTTGATTTTATATAACATCTGGAACTAAAGTATTCTTCATTTTATTGCTTTCTTATAAATTTTTTTGTTGTTAGGCACTATTGAGTTGACTGACTTATGGCAATGTAATGAACAACACATATTCCCTATCATGTACTCTGATAATGCTAACCAAATAAAACCAATTCTGTCACCTTTTCATACACGTCACTTAGTAATTTCAGATATCCTTTTCTGAAATTTTAAGTAAAAGAAAAGAATTCTTATATCTTTAAGCATTTTCCATTTTCTATAAAGACTGAATGTGTTCCCCCTCTGTTTGTTCTTTCATATTCTGGAACAGAGTGAATCTTTCTAAACTACTTTTTATTTTGGAAAACAAAAATAATATTACTTTCTCACTTCCTAAGCAATGTGCCTCTGGAAACTCCATGAACTTTAATAAATAAATGTCAATAGTTCTAGAAGTTAAAGGCTTCAAGCCTTTTGTTCATAGGGTCCCTATGAATACTGCTCAACTCAAAGACAATCAACCACAAAACAACAAAACTATGTTATCTTCTTCTTCTTTGTTCTGTAGCATTGAGTTGGAACCTACCTATAGCTGACTATCTGTAGGTTTTCAGAGACAGTTCATCTCACGGGAGGAGATTGTCCTCCCATGGAGCAGCTGGCAGATTCAAACCATGTACTGTTGGGATTGCAACACAGCTACTTACTACTAAAGCACTAGAGCTCCCCTGATAGAGACAGATAGAGATAGAGACAGATAGAGATAGAGATGGTAGAGATAGAGATGATATGTTGTTGTTGTTTGGTGCTGTTGAGTCGTAGAGGACTCATAGCGACCCTATGAAAGAACAGCCTGAGCACTGTTAGTACATAAAGTTTCCAGAGGCAAGCCATTTCGGAAGTGGATGCCGCTCCTGCTTCCAGAGATGATATAGAGAGGTAGATATATGTTTTACTAGTTATATTTGTACAATAATGGTCTTACGCAGTATTTATCTTTATACAAATGAATTAGTTTATTTAGCATAATGCTCTCTAGTCTCTTTCAAGTTATTTATTTTTTTTTTTACTTGTTGCTTCTGAGTGCTGCACAGTACTCCATTGTCCATTTTGAAATTACTTTTTCCTTTGGAAAAAATATTGTTTTTAATATATATATGATGTACCATATTTTTAGTATTTCTGCAACTACTCATGTCAATTATAATTATTCATCAAAATAGCTTTTCTATCCTTCATGGAAAGAAGTAGGTAACAGAAACTTAAGACTTCTGTGGTATTTATTATGCAGCTCTGGTATCCTAGTCAGTAGAGAGTTGCGCTGCAAACCCAAAGGTGGGTGGTATGAATTTACCATCTACTCTATGGGAGAAAGACTGATTAATCTCATCTTGTATGACTTATGAACTCTGAAACCCTGCTAGTGTCAGTTATGAGTTAGCTTTGATTTGACATCAATGAGAGAATGATAGGGCACATACAAATCATTAGATAATGCAATGCCCTAAAGTTACATGTATCCTTTTTTCCTTTTTTATACCTTCAAAAATGGTGTGCATCTCGTGTGTGTGTGTGTGTGTGTGTGTGTGTGTGTGTGTGTATTTATGACTGGCTTTGGTATTGTATATTATTTCAAAATTACTTGGTTAATTAACTCCAATGTTAGTGCAACATTTTAAGTTATTTTAGGATTTTGGAAACTGTTTAAATTGAAATTTATGAGCATAGCTGCTGTTGACATAAAAATTGCCAGATAATAATTTCATTTAGTTAAGTAAACTTTTCACATTCCATATTCCAATCACTAGTGTCTACTTACAGTTGTTCCTCCTTCTTTGTGTTTCCATTTCTAAGATCTCAGTCTCAACTGTCATATCTGCTAATCCAAGTGCTAGTCTAAGTGTGCTCAATTGTACATAGGGTTTATCCAAAAATTAATGGAGCAATATACGTCAACAGAGAACTGCCAGGTGTGCAGGCTGGATTTAGAAGAGGTCATGTTACTAGGGATATTATAGCTAATGTTAGATGGATCTTGGCAGAAAACAGAATACCAGAGGACTGTCTATCTGTGCTTCAGTGACTATGCAAAAGCTTTTGACTGTGTGGATTACAACAAGCTATGGCTGACTCTGAGAAGAATGGGAATCCCAGAACATTTGATTGTACTTGTGTGAAACCTATACTTGGACCAAGATGCAGTTGTCAGAACAGAGCAAGGAGACACTACATGGTTCAAAATCAAGAAGGGGGTCCGTCAGGGATGTATTCTCTCTCCATGCCTCTTCAATCTGTGTGCAGAACAGATCATCTGAGACACTGGGCTGTATGAGGAGGAATGTAGAATCAGGATTGGTGGAAGAGTCATCAACAACCTGTGTTATGCAGATGACACAACTCTGCTTGCTGAAACTGAGGAGAACTTGAAGCACTTGCTGCAGAAGGCCAAGGACTTAATACTTCAATATGGATTGAAATTCACCATCAAAAAGACAAATATTCTCACCACTGGGACAATTGGTAGCCTCAGTATGAATGGTGAAAAGATTGAGATAGCTAACAATTTTAGTTTACTTGGCTCCAGTCAAGACTCTTGGTACTAGTAGCCAGAAAATCAAGAGATGAATTGCATTGGGAAAGTCAGCTGTGAGGTAACTCTCAAGAGTACTGACTGAAAAGCAACGATGTCAGGCAGGAGACTAAGGTGCGCCTGATCTGTGCTATAGTCTTCGCAATTACATGCTATGCATTGGAGAGTTGGACAGTGACTAGGGATGACAGAAAGAGAATTGATGCCTTTGAGCTGTGGTGCTGGAAAAGAGTGTTGAATACACCATGGACTGCTGGGAGAACAAACTGGTTTGTCCTAGAGAGGGTGAAACCAGAATGCTCCTTGGAGTCAAGTTTTCTGACGCTTCCTCTGATCTACTTTGGGTATGTTGCAAGGAGGGACTGGTCCTTGGAGAGGGACATCATGTTTGGAAGAGTGGAGGTATGGTGAAGGAGAGGAATACCCTTGATGAGATGGATCGATTGGGGAAAGGGAATGAGTGTGTCGAATAAGACAAGGTTGGCACAGGATAGAACAGAGTTTAGGGCTCTTGTACATAGGGTCACCATGAGTCACAAGTGACTCAATGGCACATAACAACAACAAGCAGATTTTTATATTTTTAAATATTTTATAACCAATTACATGTCAGAGAAATTAGTTTAATTAATAAACCAATGAAACAGGTTAAAGATTAAAATTAACTAGTGTTTTAATAAAAACAAAACCTCACATTTTCTCTATTTAAAAATAAACTCTTGTACTGATACCCCTACTAATAATCTGAGAAAGTACTTTTTAAGGGGAAATTGGCTATTTATTTGATCCAAGAAAATATTAGATTTATGTAACATTTTATAAACTAGTCAAGACTTAAGTTAGTCTAAAGCATTGTAATCTAATTATTAATTTATTAATGTTCTCTGGAAATAGAAAAATATGCATGTGTGCACATATAGTTTTCCAATGAAAAAAAACACTTCTAGTGAGGAGTTTGAAATTTCAGTTTAGTAAACTCAGATACATGATAAAAAAGCTGCAAATTCAGAACACAAAACCAGAAAAGCTCTCCAATTCTGACCTATAAAAATCTCCACTAGTGAGGGGTTGATTTTGATACATAACAGTCCTGTAGGGTATAATAGAAAGCTATAATCTTCATGGAAGCAGATTGCCCTCATCTGTTAGCCCAGGAGAAGCTAGTGAATTCATATAGCCAATCTTTTAGTAGGCCAATACTTAATTATTATGCCACCACAGTTCCTTTGATACATGTTTCCGTATGTACATTTTAAAGTATTTTTTACTTTCAAAGTTCATATACATTGTTTTTTCACACCAGATCTTTTCCATTTCCTTTACACACCCCTCCCCTCCACCCATCAAATTATACGACCCTATGATTAATCCCTTTCACCCTACTCATCCTCACCACTCTGCCCCACCCTCCTTCCCTTTGGGGTTCTCATACACATTCTACAGTAATAGTCTTATGCAATATTTGTCCTTGTGAGATCACACAGCATAATGCTTTCCAGCCTGTCCCAAGTAGGTAGTGATTTACAAAATCATTGTTCCTAGGTGATGCATAGTATTTCATCGTATGAATATACCATAATTTCTCAATCCATTCAGTTGTGGTTGGACATTTGTATGGTTTCCAGGTTTTTGTGATACTGAATAACACTGATTGATATACAAATCTCCATTTGATTCAGTTCTCATTTTCTCAAGGTATATTTCAAATAGTGCAATTAATGAGTCATATGGAATTTCTATTTTGAGCTTTCTGAGGAAACACCAAACTGCCTTTTAGAGTGGTTGTACCATTTTACAATCCCTCCAGCAGTGTATAAGAGTTCTTATCTCACCACATCCTCTCTAACATTTATTACTTGCTGTCCTGTTAAACTTTGCCACTGCTACTAGAGTGAGATGGTATTTCATTGTGATTTTAATTTGCGTCTCTCTTACTGCCAGTGATTTTTAACATTTCTTCATGTGTCTGTTGGCCATCCACATGTCTTCCTCTGTGACAATTCTTTGTATATCTTTTGTACATTTTGTAATTGTGCTATCAGTCTTTTTCTTATGGAGGTCCTGCATTATTTTGTAAAATTTCTTTTATAACCCAATCATGTAGAGAGTTATTTAGTCATTGAGGGGTCAAATGCCATAATGGTTGCCAATAGTGGATAGTGTTTGGTGGAACTCCCAGTTTAAAACAGGTTTAGAAGCAAGAGTGGCACCCATTTTCTAAACCACATGCCTCTGGAAACTCTATGTACTTGGGGAAATGACAATAATTATAGACAGGCTTCAGGCTTTTTTTTGTTTTGTTTTGTTTTTTTTTTTTCATAAAATCGCTGAGTCATGCTTGAAACAATGGCACTCCACAATAAAAACAACTACCACATATAAGAAGGGTAAGTTTTACCCTCCTGTAGTTAATTTCTTGTTATATGGCATTGTTATCTGAGAAGATAGTTTGTGTTATTTAAATGTTGGGTTGTTGGGTTTTTTGTTGTTCTTTTTTTAAATTTATTGAGGCTTGCTTTATGTCCTAATATATGATTGATTCTGGACAGTGTACCATGTGCACTTGAGAAGAAAGTGAATAGAGTTTTAGATGAGTGCAGTACCCTGAATATATCCACAAGGTTAAGTTGGCTGTCTGCATCTATGTAAGTTTCTTTTGACTTGACCTATCCTTTGGTGATAGTGATGTGTTGCAGTCTCCTATCATTATTGTGGGCTGTTTATTTCTTTAATTCTGTTAACTACTGTTTTATATATTTTGCCAGTCTATCTAGGTCTTTTGTTCATTGGGTCGCTATGAGTCTCCTATGACTCAATGGCACTTAACAACAACAACATAAGAGAGAAAGATCAGTTGGTCTTAGTGAACAGAAAGTGATGCTATAAAGCCAAAGGTGAGTGACTCTAATCCATGGCCCTCAGGCCTGTTCTTAATTGGTTTTGGTCAAACATTCTTCTCAGTCATATAGCCCTCGTCTGTCTACTTGCTGTCCAGAGAGATAACTCGTGGTTGCTGTGAAAATGAACACTGTGACGCTGATGTGACAAATGCACAAATGGTTACTCATGGTGGACAGTGTTTGGTGGAATTCCCTGATTAAAACAAGCTTGGAAGCAGGAGTAGCATCCACTTTTGAATTAACATGCCTCCGGAACCCCTATGAACCTGGAGAAGGGATGAAAGTTATACAAGTGTCCGGGTCTTTAATTCATAGGGTCGCTATGAGTTGTCTAGACTCCACAGCTCTTAACAGCAACAACAACAACAACATCATTTGGTGAGGAAAGGTTGACCAAGGTTATGTCTTTTTGATCTACTGTGCCTTTAATTAGTCTATAATGTCCTTCCTTGTCTCTTAGGGTGGTTTTCATTCTGTAGTCTAGTTAATCAGAGATTACTATTGCCACTTCTACTCTTTATGGCTGCAATTTGATTTGTTTGGTATATTTTTTTCCCAACCTTTGATTTTTTTTCTTTCTCTCCATTTTTTAGATGTGTCTCTCGCAGGTACCATATTGATGGACTTGGATTTTTTATATATTCTGAAACTCTTTTTCTCTTGATTAATGCATTTAGTCCAGTAACATTAAGTGTGATGATTGTTAGGCTAGGTTTTACTTTTGACATTTTGCATATTTCTTTTTATCTTGTTTCTGCTTAATATGGTCCATCCACTTTCATTGGGCATCTCCGTGTGAAGACGTTCACTTTAAATTTCTTGTAGTTTTTGTCTTTTTTTTTCTTCACAAATTCTTTAAGTTCCTTCTTTTCTACATAGGATCTAATTTCACTATACTTGTTGGAGAGCAGTGGCATCATCTTCCAAAATAGCTTGACTCTGGAAACTCTATGAACTTAGAGAAACAATGAAAGTTACACAATTCAGGTAGGGTCACTATGAGTCATTTATAACTCAATGACATTTAACACCAACAATTGCTGTGTATAGGATCTTTGGCTGGTAATTGTTTTCCTTCAACATTCTGCATATTCCATCCCATTAGCTTCTAGCTCACATGGTTTCTGCTGAGAAGTCAGAACTTAATAGAATTGTTTCCTCTTTGTAGATGACTCACTCTTACGTAGCTTTTAATATTCCATCCTCATTTTTAATTTGAGGAATTTGGCTATGATATATGTCTTGATGATTTTCTTTTTTAGGTCTAGTCTAATTGGTCTTCCCTGTGTTTCTTGAATGTGGATTTTCCCATTCTTCAAAATACCTGGAAAGTTTTCGTTCAGTACTTTTCCCACAATTTTCCCCCTGACTTCCTTGTCACTCCCCTGCCTGGAATTCCAATCATACATAAGTTGTTCCTTTTGATGTTTTCCCACATGATTCTAGAAAAACAGTCAACTAGGAGCAGGATGACTGTTGCTTTCCTAAAACCATGCCTCCACTTGGCCTCTTTGTTTTGAGCCTAAGAAATCCCACATGATGTAATTAGACAGCAGTGTTCAACCCAAAGCACTTGTGATATTGGTCCTTCTGGTGCTGGAAAGCAGATGGATGATCTTCAGGCAGCAGGGACAGCTGTCTAGTACTCTGGGTGGGATTGTGGCCTAAAACTGCAGCCCCTGAACCTGGAAGACAGTGGTTCTGTTGCTTGCCAGTGTCTGAGTATCCCTGGGCTTGTTTGCAGGCTTTAGCAGACATTTAGCTGTGGCTGGAATTCACTTTTGAGACAGCCATACCACAAAGGCCTTGGTGTCTTGCAGCAGAGCAAAGGTAAGGTCCTCCAAGAGCCAGTCTCACAAAAGGAGCAGGTCTAGTGAGAGGAGTGGATCTCATCTAAACCCAATCTTAAACTAAATTCTTTGTCGTCTCATTCTCAATTGATATTATAACCTCATCTTCTCAGTAAGTATCACTCCATCACAGGAGTCCATTTTTAATCACTGAAGCTACATAGGGAAAGAACTTATTGCTCACAAAAAATTAAATTCACAATCAAACCCGACCAAGAAAAAGAAGCCAAAACAAAATTGTTGTTATTATTATGTGGTGCTGAGTAAAATGTAAAGCAATTGCTATTTTAAAAAAAAGGGGGGAAAGAAATAAAAAGGAAAAGGAAAGGAGAACATGAAGGAAGGAAAATAAATACAATAATGGAAAATTAAACAAAATCTTGAGCTGCATTGCTTAAAATATCAGGTGATATTCTATACTCCCAATTCAATCTTCTCACTATATATCAATTCCTCATACAACCTCCTCACCAGGGAAGAGGTTGCTCATCTTTTTGAAGTGGTCCTGAAGGATTCAAACCAACAGAGACACCAGGCCTATGGGTTAGCTGACAAATACACCATGAATTATACCACCAGAGCTCCATTGCTTGCTTTAGAAGAAGTAATTTTGTTTCCTGTCTGTTCCATTTGGCAAGGTTCATATGTATAGTTGCCATTTATATTTTAAAAGGGGTATTTGCAATGGATAAATAACTGGTTACACACTATTTTATCATTCCTTCTCTAGTGCTCTTTCTACGACCACAAAAATTCTCTAAATACTCATCCTCCTTTTATTCCAATTCTGGCATTCCAATGGCTAGTAATTATCAATGCACTTGTATTACATAATTGATCTATTTTAGACCACTAAAGGTGGTAAAAATATTAGATTTATTCACCTTTCACTTGAGTGGTTGATGTGTAAATTTGAATTTTAGTAGGGTTTCTTTGATTGTATCTACACATTATCCTATCACGGATACCATTGTATGTCAGTGCAGATCATGAATTGTTCTTTTTTGGACAATTACTTTTAATCCAAAAAGCATATGTTAAGGGGTTTCTGAAGTCACATGTTAAAATGGGTAAGTTAACTCTATAAGGTGGAGGAAAGGGTGGCTGAGAAGGGAATGGTGCACTTAAGTAGGTGGTAATGGCAATGTGTGGACATCTCTATTCCAAATTCAAAGTGCAGTTTGATTGTGCCAGGTACTATGCGATGTCCTCACCTGGATCAAGCAGTTTTGCATGTGGAGGGAAATCATCATGCCTTTGGAGAATGGTGGTCACTGAATCTCACTTCTGTAATTATCAGAGAAAAGTCCTGATGAGGTGGGCAACCACCTTGAAGTCATGACTACTTTAAAAATATAGGGGGCTCTGTTTGTTTAGTGGGTAAAGAATTATATTACCAACCAGAATCAGGTAATTAAAACTCAGCAGATGCTTTGTGAAAGATGGGCAATACTTCTCATACAATTTATAGCCCCTGAAAACCTATTGGAGGACCAGCTGTGAGTTGGTTCCAAATTGATAGCAATAAGCTGAATTTTATTGACCTTCAAAATACGTTGTTGTTGTTGTTATGCGCTGTTGAGTCGCTTGCAACTCATAATGAACCTATGTACGACAGCCCTAAACCCTGCTCTCTCTTGTACCAGTCACACAGCCTCTGACACACTCATCCCAATTACCTCAGTCATTGATTTAATCCACCTCATAGAGGGGCTTCCCCTCTTGCGCTGTCCCTCCACCCCCCAAAGCATGCTGTCCATCTCCAAGGATGGGTCCCTCCTTACACCATGTCCAAAGTATGTCAGACAAAGCTTCAGAATTCTTACCTCCAAGGAGAAGCCCAGTTTAACCCTCTGTAGGATGAATCTGTTTGTTTTCTTGGCAGTCGATGGTATACTCAATCCTCTTCTCCAGCACCACAGCTCAAAGGCATCAATTCTCCTTCTATCTTCCCTAGTCATTGTCCAACTCTCTGATGCATGACAAGTGATTGCAAAGACCATGGCCTGTATCAGATGCACTTTAGTCTCCATAGTGACACCATTTTCACCATCATATCAAAATATGATGAAGGAAAAATAAATAGCTATGAGTCACCTGCGACCCAATGGCACTTAACAACAACAACATAGAGCTCAGTTGGCTTAGTGGACAGAAAGTGATGCCACCAAGCCAAAGGTGGTGGATGACTTTAATCCATGGCCCTCAGGCCTGGTTTTTAATTGGTTTTGGTCAAATATTCTTCTACTTTGTACAGCACTGGTCTATCCATTTGCTGTTCAGAGGTAACTTGTGGTTGCTGTGATGCTGAACACCGTGACACTAATGTGTCAAATGCAATAATGGTCACCCATCATGGACAGTATTTGGTGGAGCTCCCCATTAAAACAAGCTGAGAAGCAGGAGTGGCATCCACTTCTGAAATAGCTTGCCTCTGAAAATGCTATGAATCTGGAGAAATGATGAAAGTGACACAAGTGTTCAGGTCTTTCGTTTATAGGATTGCTATGAGTCACCTAAGACTCAGTGACACTTAACAACATTAGTTGAAATGCACTTATGGAAACAGTTAACAATTAAAGTATTTTAAAGTGATGCTCTGTATGGCATATCTTAAGAGAAGATTAAATATACTTCATATGCAACAGCATCTGCAGCTGTCTAAAACTTCATTATTGCTCTGATGTAAAAATTCCATAAGTTCCAATACAAAAAGAATTCTGATAGCATGGAGAAAACAACCAAACAGCAACAACAACAAGGTATTAGGGAAGACTTTATCAGAATTCCATTTTAAGGCACTTTAAAAATTCCAATCACCCAGCTTTTTCTTTCCCCTTGCAAAAGTTGAGGAGTTTCTAAGAAATACTTATAAAGATCCCGGGAAAAGGGTGAAAGCTATATAATCACAAAATTGCAGAATGCCTGCAATTATCACACCTATGAGACTTTTGCATGGCAATTAATTATGGCTGAAAGAGCTAAAAAACACAGTCTCTAAGAAAGAGTTCATTGGAAATAGCAAAGATGACATAAGACAAAAGCAAGGAAATTAGAGGAGTTGAAGCCTTTAGTACCTATAATTTCACAAAAAACTTAAGCACTGATGTCAATGCTAGCTATGTTAACGTGAAACATGGTAATATTTATTTCTATGTTTCTATTATCCATTAAATTATTCTCAGCTTTGAGTAAAATTTACAAGGCATACTAAGAAACATGAGACATATAAAGCAAGTGTCAGAACTAGGCTCATATTGTAAAACTTTGAAATTACCAGACAGTGAATTTAAATGAACTTTTAAATTACCAGATACTGTAATTACTGAGCAGAAGAACTTCATTTATTTGCTCTAAGAAGGGAAAATGTATACTATGAACACATAGTGCTGATGAAAGCTGAGAAAAGAGTGTTCATTCTAAGAACTAAATAGAAATGATAGATGCAAAAACCAGCAACTAGAATGAAGAACTCTTGCAAAAGCCTCATCAGTATTATGTGCACAACTGAAGAATCAGTAACATAAAGTAATATCAGATTGAAATTCAACAAGAATATGAAGGAAAAACTACAGAAAAGAATAGATTTTGCATCAATAATTGAAATAACAGCAAGAAAGAGAATATTGCATAAAAGATAAGGTGATAAGTGGTCAACCAATAAGTAGGCCATTTACACCCTCTGAAAACCCACTGGAGGGTCAGCACTGAATTGGTTCTAACTGGACAGCACCATAGCAATAGCAACAGTCAAGAACTTTCCCAGACAAGCATAATAACCTACAGTAAAAGACTGATCCAGGAAATTGAGAATAAATCACTTAAGATAAATTAAAAGGAAAAACAAAATATCAAGCAAACACATACACACAATCTAGGCAATCATAGGAAAAAAGAGAGAAAATGTTGAGAAAAGATAAGGGAGCAGAAGTATCCACGAAGAAACAGAGATCATAAATTTCACATCATAAAACCTATCAGTAGAACTGAAAATACTAAGTATTTCTTGTTATTGTTGTTATGTGCCATCAAGTCGATTGTGACTCAGTGACCCTATGTACAATACGCTAAACCCTGTTCTATTTTGTGCCAATATCACTGTCTTTGTTTGCTTGATGTTGAGCTTCAATTCATGTTGAAGGCTATAGTTACAACCTTCTGTAACAAGCACTTCAGGTCCTCCTCAGCAAGCAGGGTTATATCATCTGCATAACGTAGATTGTTGATGAGTCTTCCACCAATCCTGGTGCCATATTTATCCTCATAGAACCCAGCCTCCCAGATGATCTGTTCTACACATAGATTATAAAGGTATGGATATAAGACACATCCCTAGCATATACACTTTCCAGTTTTGAATCATGCAGTGTTTCCTTGTTCTGTTCTGATGTCTGACTCCTGGTCCAAGTGTAGATTTTGCATAAGCATAATCAAGTGTTCTGGGATTCCCATTCTTCTCAGAGTCAGCCACAATTTTTTGTGGTCCACACAATCAAATGCCTTTATATAGTCAATGGAACACAAATAAATATTCTTCTGGTACTCTCTGCTTTCAGCCAAGATCCATCTAATATTAGGCTGTACTTTCCCTAGTATTCTGGTACACACAAAATTATCTCTAGACCTTTTATGTCTAGTCTCTCATGTTATTAATCCTTCTAGTCATCAAATATACATTATGCATATAGATTTGACACAAAAAGACACTCAACAGGATAGACTAACACAGTGATTACAACAGTGAACTTACGTATGGTGGCAATCATGAGGATCACACAGTACAGGAGATATATTTTAATCTGCTGTTTATTGGGTCACTTTGGATCTGTTGTTTATAAGGTCAATGTTTACAGACTTGAGTTGGTCTAAGCTCAATGACACACAATCACAACTAAAGACGAGAATCAAATTTGTCAATTAGGAAAGTAGCCAAAAAGGGTGGCTCTTAGATCTTTCTAAGGTGTTCCAGCTAGCAGCCTTTCTCTTTTTCTCTCATAAGCATTATCAAGTGTTCTGGGATTCTCATTCTTCTCAGAGTCACCAACAGTTAGTTGTGATCCAAACAGTCAAAAACCTTTGCATAATCAATGAAATACAGATTCACATTCCTCTGGTACTCCCTGCTTTCAGCCAAGATCCATCTAACATTAGGTACAATATCCCTAGTACCATGACCTTTTCTAAACTAAGCCTGGTAGTTCTCTGTTGATGTGCTGTTCCAGTTGTTTTTGGATAATCTTTAGCAGAATCTTATTTGCATATTAATAAGATTAATATCTGTGATATTAATGATACTGTTTTATTATTTCCACACTCGGTTGGATCACCTTTATTTGGAATGGGAACAAATATAGATATTTTTCAGTCAGTTGACCAGGTGATTGTCCACCAGATCTCTTGGCACTACTTGGTGAGCACATACAGGGCAGTGTGTCTGTTTGTTGAAATATGTCAATTATATGCCATCTATTTCTGGGGCCTTGTTTTTTGCCAATTCTTTCAGAGCAGTATGATTTTCTTCCTTCATACCACATGCCCTTGCTGATACATTATTTCATGAAATTCTTTTGTGTCAGTCAATTCCTTTTGGTACAATGACTCTGTATACTTTTTCCATCTTCCCTTAATACTTCCTAGATCATTCAATATTTTGCCCAAAGCGTCCTTAAGTATTGCAACTCGAAACTGGAATTTGTTCTTCAGTTCCTTGAGATTAAGAAATGCTGAGTGAATTTGGCCCCTTTGATTTTCTGACTCCTGCTCTTTGCACATTATTATACTTTGTCTTTTTGCAATGCCCTTTGAAGTTGTCTGTTCAGCTCTTTAATATCTTGATTTCTTACCTTTGCTTTGGCTTCTCGGTTCTCTAGTGCAGTATTCAGAGTCTCATCTTGGTCTTTTTTTCCTCTGCCTCTGTAATGAGTTTTGCATTCTTCGTGGATGATATTCGTGATATTCTCCCACAGCTAATCAAGAGGATTGAGGGGCAATGGGTGACAGAAGAATAGGAAGGGAATGCATAGTTAAGAAGTACTATGTGTGAATATTTAGAATGTTGAAATAAAAAATCACAAAATAGCACTCAGCGTCTATATGCAGCAGTGAGAAACTCAAACTACATACTGAAAGAAGGAATGCCAAGAGGAATAAATGATAGCTACATTTTAAATTTTTTTATTCTTAATTCATCTGAAAGATAATTGTTTGCAAAAATGCATTGTGTGATTAACTCTTTAAATAAGTTAAATAAATTACAACAGTACCATCATGAACAAGAGACAGATTTAAAACTCTCTGTTTGAAGATTATCTCTGCAACACATAAAGTGATTGTATTTAAATATGTATTTAGATTGAGTAAGAATGTGTGCTGCAATGGCTAAGCACTTAACAAAAGGTTAGAGGTTCAAACCCACCAGTTGCTCTGTGATAGTAAAGACTTTGCTATCTGATCTCATAAAGAATAAACTCTAAAAGGTAGTTTTTCTCTCATATACAGTTGCTATGAGTTAGAATTGACTCAAAAGAATACAACTATGACAACATTATTAATTCAAAGGAAATGATAAAAATTAAAATAATATGAAATGTTCAATGAAAATCAAAGATCAGAAAAGTAAGATAGGAAGGTGGAAAACATTGGCAGATATAAAAAGATAAACATTTAGAAATATGATCACTTTTAATTCAAATACCTGAATTATTAACACATTAAATGTATATGATCTAACTGCTCCCATAAAAAGCAGAGATTATCAGGATAGATAAATATAAAGGACTCAATTCTACATTGTGTAAAAAGGAAAATTAAGAAGGGCATTTTAAATGCAATGACAGAGAGAAGTGGAAAATAAAGAAATAAAAATATAATTCTGTACAACCAATCAATGAAGCTCTGGTGGCCTAGTGGCCAGAAGCTGCACTGCTATTCTGAAGGCACACGGTTCTTGGCCACCAGCAGCTCCACTGGAGAAGGATGGACAATCTACCCCCATGCAATTAAATACTTCTGAAAACCCATGGAGGGTCAGTTGTGGGTCATTTCCCACTTTACAATACATGCAACAACAACAACAACAACATAACAATCAAGGTAAACTAGAATAACTGTATTCATTTCAGAAAATTCAGTAAATTTTCAGAAATGAAGTCAGTTCTCTAAGATGTTATAAAAATCTAGCATATGTACATGTAACAATAGATCAAGCAAACATCTCGTAGAACTGCAAAAATAAATATCCAAATGTCAGATTAAAAAGGAGAATTCTGTCTCTACAGCGCTCCAATTTTCTCTTTTTACTTAGCCTTTTTCATCCTAGTTTTGTAGTTCTGCCAAAAATAATTTGTTGTCCTTTGATTGGTCTAATTGGACAATTTATTATGCAAGTAAAATGTGTAAAATATCTATAGGAATTGTCTTATTGCTCTGAAAATTGTGGTGTGAGTACTTATGGTTTGAGGAAGGGCACAATGGTAGTAAGCAGAAGACCAGCACGGAGTGACTACATTGAATCAACCAGAATAGGGAGAGAAAGCAGGAGGCTTGCTAATAGAAAAGGCTATCTCTCTGTACTAGAGGAGATAAAAGAGCTATTTATTATACTTGTACAGAAGGCAGAGGCCAGGACAACTGGATTCAATAGAGGTCTGACAGGGCCCAGTATGCATCCTCAGTGGAGAAAATGGCCAACAGAAAGGCTACTAGCTGGTTCATTCTAGAAAGGTCTAATCACCACCCTTATTGGCTATTTTCCTAACTGACAAATTTTATTCTTATCTTTAGCTATAACCTATTGTGATTATGTGTCATTGAGTTTAGTCTGACTCAAGTCTATAAACATTGACCTTATAAGTGAAATCAAAAGTGATTCAATAAACGGAAGATTGAAATGTGTTCTCTATACTGTATCATCTTCATGATTGCCGCCGTGATCAAGCTCATTGTTCTAGTCACGGTGTTGGTCTGTCCTCTTGAGGGTCTTCATCTCTTTCACTGACCTTTTATTTTCCCAACACAATGTCTTTTTTTTCCCCAAGAATTGACCCCTTTTGACAACATGCTCAAATCGTTTGAAATTAATTTCACCATCACTTTTCTTTAAGCGCAATTAGTGAGTTCTATGATACACTATAGTCAATGCTGAATCCATATAAGAGAGGCAGAGTGCTAAGAAGAATATTTAGTGTTAGAGGTAAGTGGGAAGCACAACAGCTTGGAGAGACCACACACATTTGGTTAGGATACACTGCTCTCTTTTTTGCACTGCCAGTGTCCAGAGTTTCTAATAACATATTTTAATAAAAAAAGAACCATAGATCCTGGACAAAATGACAAATAGAGCCCAAAACATACGAAACTGTCTAGAGCAACTTGTAATACCATGAAGAAGTAACAAAGTTTTAAAATACACAAAACCCAAAATGCAATGAGGGAAATAGAAATCTCTTGATGGCCAAAGATAGATGATTTGAGAAACCAAATTCATAAAGCCGTAGCATCAGAATATAAATTAAATATCCCTAAATCCATAATGATATAAAGAAATTATTGAATAAATAAATAAATTAGGCAGAAGAAATAAATATCTGGAACAGAAGAGTGACAAATAATTGATATCGTTAAGTCAAGAGTGTAGAGCATAGCTTTCCACTTGTTGGGTGTGGACTGCACATGGCCACTGTATTCCTAAGATTACAGTTCAGGTATGTATAGGAGGAGAATAAATATTGTTGTTGTTGTTGTTATGTGCCTTCGAGTCGCTTGCGACTCATAGCGACCTTATGTACGACAGCCCTAAACTCTGCTCTGTCCTGTGCCAATTGCACGGTCTCTGACACTCCCATCCCAATTATCCCAGTCACTGAATCAATCCACCTCATAGAGGGCCTTCCTCTCCTGCGCTGTCCCTCCACCCTCCCAAGCATGATGTCCCTCTCCAAGGACCGGTCTCTCCTCACAACATGTCCAAAGTATGTTAGACGGAGCCTCAGAATCCTTGCCTCCAAGGCGCCACCCGGTTTAACCCTTTCCAGGACAAATCTGTTTGTTTTCCTAGCAGTTCATGGTATTCTCAATACTCTTCTCCAGCACCACAGCTCAAAGGCATCAATTCTCCTTCTATCCTCCTTGGTCATTGTCCAACTCTCTGATGCATAACAAGTGATTGTGAAGACCATGGCCTGTATCAGGTGGACCTTAGTCTCCAGAGAGACACCATTGCTCTTCAGTACTTTGGAGAGGTCCCTAACAGCACTTTCCCATGGCAATGCGCCTTTTAATTTCCTGGCTGCTGGTGCCAAGAGTGTTGACTACGGAGCCAAGCAAACTAAAGCTGTGTACAATCTCAGTCTCTTCACCATCCATCCTGGTGCTGCCAATTGGTCCAGTAGTGAGAATCTTTGTCTTCTTGACATTGAGCCTCAATCCATATTGTAGGCTGCAGTCTATTAAGACAGTCTCAGGTGACCAACATCAGCAACCCTTAGTCAAGTTACTGGCATGTACCATTCATATGATAGATGAAAATGGCCCATTTCCTCTGTGCTCTTCTTTCCAAAAGTCCAACCAAAAAGGAAAACACAACACAATATTAACAAATACAATAGAGTGGTAATTAACAAATTTGAGGGCCAATCCCTCTCAAAACAGGGTTTTCAGACAAAGAAAATCTGAGAAATTGCCACAGCAAGAATAAACTAAAGAGACAGGAAGAGTCGCTGGCATGTGTAAGTGGAATCACAACAGAGAAAGGACAGTAGATAAGATTAAGACAATTTAAATGCATGTAATTGTTGTTGGTGTGTGTCTTCAAGTTGGAACTGACTCATAACTGAGCCTCCAGTGGGTTTTCAGAGACAATAAATTGCATGGGAAGGGTTTGCCCATCTTTTTCCTGCAGAGCACTAATGGATTTGAATTGTGTACCTTAGATAATAATATATCAATATTATCTTTTATTCCTCTTCTAATACAGCAGATGTTCCACACTAAGGGAAAAATTTACTATCTCTGTAGAATTAAATTATTTGTTTTGTACTTCTCAAAGAGATGGTTCATAATAACAAATAAAGCTAATGGTTGTTATGTGCCATGAAGTCGCCTGTGACTCAGTGACCCTATGTACAACAACCCTAAACCCTGCTCTAGTCTGTGCCAATCTCACTGTCTCTGACACACCTTTGTTAGGTCTGTAGTCTACTTCTTTTTTTTTTTTAAATACATTTTGTTGGTTTTTTTATTATTAATTTAGGTTGTTTATTTTTCATTTTAATGAACATCTATGAAAAATGTCAAACAGTGCCTTATTTCAAAGACTTATATACACTTTCCTTGATCTTTTTCTCTTAAATATTGCTTTTTTCTTGACTATGCTTTTTTCATTTGTCATAAATACCCACCTTCCTTTTAAAAAAAAGGTATGCTCAAATCAATAACACCTTCTTATTTTGTAGGACTCTTTTAGTTACTTCATAAAGACCATTGTCTTTTAAACCAGAGTAAAAGGTTGTACAGAAAATAATGGATTGCTGTTGTAATGTTGTTGTTATATGCCTTCAAGTCACTTGTGACTCATAGCGACCCTATGTTGAACATCCCTAAACCCTGCTCTATCCTGTGCCAATCGCACTGCCTCTGACACATCCATCCCAATTACCCCAATCACTGAATCAATCCACCATATAGAGGCTCTTTCCCTTTTGCGCCGTCTCCCCACCATCCCAAGGATGATGTCCCTCTCCAAGGACCTGTCCCTCCTTACAACACACCCAGAGTATGTCAGACGAAGCCCCAGAATCCTTGCCTCCAAGGAGCAGCCTGGTTTAACCCTCTCCAGGCTGAATCTGTTTGTTTTCTTGGCAGTCCATGATACATTCAATACTCTTCTCCAGCAGCACAGCTCAAAGGCATCAATTCTCCTTCTGTCCTCCCTAGTCATTGTCCAACTCTCTGATGTATAACAAGCGATTGCAAAGACCATGGCCTGTATCAGGTGCACCTTAGTCTCCAGAGAGACACCATTGCTCTTTAGAAGCCTAGAGAGGTCCCTAACCTTTCATGGGAAAGCAGACTTTCCCATGACAATGCGCCTTTTAATTTCCTAGCTACTGGTGTCAAGAGTGTTGACTGTGGAGCCAAGCAAACTAAAGCTGTGAACAATCTCAATCTCTTCACCATCCATCCTGATGCTGCCAATTGGTCCAGTGTTGAGAATCTCTGTCTTCTTGACATTGAGCCTCAATCTATACTGAAGGCTGCAGTCCTTGACCCTCTGTAGCAAGCATTTCAGGTCCTCCTCAGTTTCAGCAAGCACGACTGTGTCATCTGCATAATGCAGATTGTTAATAGATCTTCCAACAATCCTGACGCCATGCTTCTCTTCATATAGCCCAACCTCTCAGATAATGGTTTTATTTTTCTCTTCAAATTTTGGAATTTGTTTTTATTAAAATAATCCATTACAGAAAATTTTAATAAAAACAAATTCCAAAATTTGGAGAGAATAAAAGACAAGGGGGGTAGAATTCTCATTACCTGAAAATGCTTTCTAGAATTTTATGTCTAAATAGTTTATTTTACAAGTAGGTACTGCTGCCCAAAAAGAGAGAAAAAAGAATTCAAGAAGAAAACAGAAGTCTGTGAATTAAGGGTCGGGGAGGGTTGAAAAAGCTAGAGACAACAAAATTCTACTCTGATTAAACCTTTCATAAATTGGGAAGTTTTAAGAATGCTTTTTGGAGGCTTCTTCAGGATTCCAGGGGTGTCAATAATGTTCTATAAAATAGTAGCTACTACATTTTATTCTGATAGAGTACCTTTTTTTTTTTTTTTTTGTTTAAGTATATTCTAAAGTCAGAGCAAGCTCAAGGTCACGACTGGACTGAGGCCTCCCACAGAATTACATTTTTTTCCATAAGGCTTAAGACAGAGAACGGATTTTAAACACAATGTGCAGAAGGAATCTTCATTTTTTTTTTTTGCAATCTCAAGCATCTCGGGAGAGCTTATCTGCAAAGCACAATGTTTCATTTCAATGGAATATTTGACACATAGGTTCAATAGGTCTCCTACTCATATTTTACTTTAATTATAATGCTTACAATGTACAATCATTTCCTTTCCTTATAAATAGCCTTTTTAAAGAAATCAAAGTCTGCCAGAGTTTGGGTTGCAATGCGTTTTTAGTATTAGTGGTGACATCAAACATTTACTCATTATGGCCTGTTAACCCTTCAACCACTAAATCTAACTCTTATGGTCATGCGTGGCCAGCCTTTTCTACTATTCCAAGTTAAACGAAGGCTAACAAATCTAAAGAGAGCCCCCTTTTGGTTTAAGCTCTTGGGCCTACATTGTGTTTCTGTCACAGGAATGATGGTGAGAGAGACTAATTAAAAGTCCAATGAATGTGCCAGGGTTAAAATCACAGGCTCTGCTCATTAACAGTCGTTTACCTAAAGATATTTCCAGAGAATTCCTTTCAAGATCTGAAAAGAACAAAAGCTAAAGAGGGGTGGGAGGAAGGAATAAGTTGAGAAAGCCATTTATAAATATTTCATGTTAGGGGTAATATTTTTTTAAAGTGCACTGATAGCTTCGATGGAAGAATCTAATTTAATGAGCAGAACTTTAAATATTAGTTTTTCATGTAAGTGCATGTATGTATGAGTGTGTGTGCCTTAAAGGCATAGGGAGAGAATTCTCCCTAAATCCAAAGAGTGGAAAAGAAATAGGGGGGGGGAGGGAAATCAGAACCATTTGTTAATTGTCTTTTTCCTGCTGTTTCTATGGTAATCCTGGCTGCCAGACTTCTCTGCATAGTGACAGTCCAACAATTCACACACTACACCCTTTCAAGCACAATGAATGGCCGTGAAAGAGGCTGAACAGGCAGCATTCAGGAAACATGTGATATCTGCTCAATGCACTACCTTTCATCCACATTTTCCAAATTGCAGTTAATTTAATTCTAAACAAATGGCTAAGGGGTACAAATGAGGATTAGAAGGAAAAGAACATCTTAAGCTCTAATGGGGATGGTTTGTGTGAAGAACAATATAGCACTTTCTTCTGTTGCCAAGATGGCTGGATGTAAAGACGCCCTTTCCCTCTTCATCTGAGGGCCTTCCTTTAGACTCTATATCAACAGTGAGAACCATGGCACAAAATTCCTTGGCAAAACAGAGAGCATGAAGGTTTTGGCTTTCTCTTTGGAAACACATTTGATACAGTACGAAGTAATTTCATTTACTATGAAATAAAATATGATATTAGATTTTTATTGACATATAGGAGCGATGAGTTTTCTTACATTTACATTTTCTTTATTTTTTAAAAATCTTTCACTCAAAGTTCAAGAAGAGAAACGCAGTGAACTATAAAACTGCCTCAAACTAAATGCAAGGAATTATACCTATGCATTTTAGTGTCACAATGTGATTTCTGTATTTGAATGTCAAAAAATTGGACGATGTTATTTATCTAAAAAATGCAACATAAATCATCTAAGAGTAAAATTATGAACCTAAAAATTGATTATTTTCTATTTTTTAGCTGAAAAGGCCACAATGACCATTGTGCATGTTCATGTGATTATTTTAAATAAATAACTCCAGAAAACTCAGGAACATAGACATTTGAGTGATCATGTGTACATTGATTCTTCCTAGCCTTTAAAGAATTTGAAAAGTAGCACTTTGTATTGGCAGTGATAGTTTCCAGGTATAATGACACCCTAGGCAATTTGCTTATGGGTACAAAAGTTAGATACGATGCTTAAATTGTTTTATTTAATGTCTCAAATTCACATCTGAACACAATAGTTATTTTCTCCATTATGTTGACTTTTTTTAGAGATGTCGTTGTTGTTATGTGCCATCGAGTCATTTGAGACTCATAGTGACTCTGTGTACAACATCCCTAAACCCTGCTCTATCATGTGCCAATCTTACTGTCTATAACACTCATACTTCCATTATCTCAGTCACTGAATCAATCCATCTCATCGAGGGTCTTCTTCTACTGCACTGTCCCTCCACTTTCCCAAGCATGATGTCCCTCTCCATGGACTGGTTCCACCTTGCAACATGTCCAAAGTATGTCACACAAAGCTTCATAAACCTTGTCTCCAAGGAGCAGACTGGTCTCACCATCTCTAGGACAAATCTGTTTGTTCATGATTCTAAGAGATAATTCTTTCTGGTGTGGTTTTGTTTTTTTTTGGTTTTTTTTAATCTATCATCTTTATTTCTTGTCCAGCCCTGAGATGCATAAACTCTGAAAAAAGAGATGACTGAAACAAGACAATGGCCTGAATTAGGTGCATTTTAGTCTTCAGGATGACATGAAATTGCACTTCCAATGTAAAGGTACATAGTTCAAATCCACCAGCCTCTCTGTTGGAAAAAGGTGGGCAATCTCCTCTCGTGCAATACACTACTTCTGAAAACCCACTGCAGAGTCAGCTAGAAGTTGGTTCTGACTGATTGTACACAACAACAACAATATCTGAAAGTATAGGTAGAGTTTGTATTCTTAATGCCACAATGTGAATATATCATTTATTTTTAATTTAGTTCCATTTCTGCAAGCCTTTGAGGCTATTGAAAATTACATCACTTTAGATAAAGTACATCTTAATCATCAGAGTGCTGCAGTTGGTTTTAGTGTTTGTTTTCCCCCTTCAATTATTTCTTTTTTTGTTTGTTTGTTTGTTTAACTGATCCATAGTTCTTATTTATCCTTACTAATTCAGAAATTAGGGAGAAAGGTGGGCAATCTTGTCCTGTGTGATTATTTGCCTCTGAAACTCCACCAGCGGGTAAGCAATGGATCAGTTCTGGCTATACGGAACACAAAAACAACTACAATTCAGGAAAAGGGAATTCATATTAAAACCACTCATAATTATGTGTCTGAATTATAACTTAGTTAAGCTTGAAAGATGATCACTTCCATAAACATTTTCAGAAGTACATTCCACCCTAATGATTACATACTATGCTCTTAAACCAAACGAGTTATTTAAGACATCAGTTCTGGTATTTAGAATTGACTTGAGACCTCAAAGCACAAGCACTATGTTGCTTTTAGAGACTTTAAAAAATATCCTATAATACCTTCGCGAGAATATCCTCTTAATCATTTCCAACTCATCAACTTGAACCATCTATCAAGAAATGATATTTGCAATGGCTTTGCTTTAAGAGTAGATTAGTCCAAAAATATTGATATGAATTGTCCCAAATAATTTCAGACAATTAAGAGACCCGATTAATAGTATTTCAGATGTTTGAAAAAGAACTTAAAATTCTTTTTTAAAAAAAATCGGCTCTCTTTCTTTAATGTTTGAGACTCCTAGGATTGACAACCAACCATCCAACTATTGCTGAAATGCATCGGACAAAAGGTCATTTTCCTCAAGTAAAGGAGCTGGTATCAGATGTTATGTTGTGAAAAAGCCTGTTTTGATGTAGAGATTCAGGTGGGGAGCCAGGGCTCCTTTTATTTCTGTCAATGCTGATCTGTGAGATGAAATTTTGATGGTCTTCTTTTGTGAATAGGAGTAGAAACTGATACTTTAAGTTACTTCCATGGAACCTGATATTATCATTTCAAGGCTGGGACTCAAAACCTCCCCCAACCTTGGACAGAAGCAAAAAGAAGTCCCAATTTGCAGACTGTAAACTGATTGGAGTCTCAATGTGGTGTCTACCACATCATCCAGTTTAGTGAATTTGTATTCTAGCCTAACTTCTTATGGAACTAAAAACACAGCGAGTGTGTTTTGACTGGTGAAATAAAATGGAAAAATAAACTATGAACAGTCTTTGCTAAATTCACCATGTATGTTCTTGTATGGCTTAGGAGAGGGTGATAATTATACTATTAATAGTATTTTTAGATAACATATAAGTGATTATTTTATTCTTTGGTAGTATTTTTTTAAATAAGATTTTATTTTATAGTGGTTTCCTTACAAAGCTCATATACATTGTTTTTCACATCAGATCTTTCCCGTTTCCTTTACCCACTCCTCCCTCCACCCATCAAGTTGTGTAACCCTATGACAAACCCCAACCCCCACCTCCACCCATCCTCACCTCTCGGGTTCTCCCCTCCTCTCCTTGGGTCCTCATACATGGTCTACAATATAATGGTCTTATACAATATAAGCAATCCTACATTTTTTATGTTTTAAATTAAGGAAAGATCATGATTAGGTACTAATTTGCAACAGGAGAAATACAGGTAAGGAATTTGCTGACAAGAAAATGTAATGATGTCTAAGTTCATTATCAATAGTATGTTTGAGGAGTATATAGATTGAATTGCATTCCTAAAAATATGTGATTAAGCCTAATTGCCAGTACTTTTGAATGTGAGTTTATTTGAAAGTTTCTGAAGACATTATTAGTTGACAGAGGGTCCTATTGTTGCAGAGTATGTCCCAACACTATCTGAATAGTGTCCTTAGAGCAGTGGAGAAATACAAAGAAGGAAGATGTCTATGTGTACATGGATACAGCAAAAAAGTATTAA